>NC_142113.1:19855000-20455000 GCF_056152115.1 Neolamprologus brichardi | reverse complement strand
AGTGTCAAAATCTCAGCATTATTATCATTATTATTATTACCTAGTAGTAGTAGCAGCAGTAGTAGTAAATAATGCATCACACAAAAAGAAAACATCTCCTCGCGTGAAAGAACCTGGCATCTGTTTTCACGTGTAATTTATAAATAAATAAAAATAAAAAACAATTTCGATCCAAGCACAAAAATCTGAATCAGTAAAGTGCTGACAAATGCACTTGTTATTATGTTGTCATTAACGTTCTGCTGCGTTAACTTAATTTATTTGTTGATTGTTTATTTCAGATTAACTGGAAAATGTGACTACAGCCCTCACACGGGTCCCAATAACTGAACCGGAAACTAAAAGACAGCGAGGCAGATTCTGCACTTTTAACCACAGTGTTTAGCCTCAGGTGAAAAAAAAAAAACGTTATAAAAATGTCAGTTAAAATTATGCAGATATAAAATGAAATCCATTTTAACTTAAAAACGGTCTTACACTTCCATTTCGCCTGGCACGTCGCTCCGTTACAAATGTGTCCGTGTGGGAATGCTAGTCCGCGTTAAACGTTCCGCCACTAGGTAACCTCGATGGAAGTTGGAGGGCAGAGGCCAACCTGGTAAAGGAAGTTAGTACCTGGGGTATCAGGTTACTGTATGAAAAATAAAAAAAACTTTCATCTGTATCTTTTTTTTCTTTAATTGTTGAAATCTCCCATTCCTTCATTGTTTTGCTTTATGCTGCCCTCTGCTGTTCAGACTATTTATGATTTTATAAATGCTGTTTATTCCTAATGTGAACATGTGAAGCAGCAAAAACTTATTAACATCCAGATTAAAGACTGTAGAGATATGGTCATCTGTCTCAGCATGATCTTGCTGAAAGTCTGGGAGGAGGGGCTAATGCATATGACAATGTAACTCCAGACACCTTTCTGGACAGACAGATTATTCTGCAGGGCATCACTCCTACTCTATGGGGACCACAAGAGTCACATGCGTCGAAATAAAGAATTCTGTGCTTAAATAATGAATTGTACAAAAAAATTATGAATTTGTAAAATCATTGTATTTATCCAAACATCAGTAAATTATTACATTATAATTATACTGATTTGAGCTCATTTAATTTAATATGCGGGTGCACACATTCATTCTCAACTGGACATAAATGATGATCAAGAACAATGTTTAGTTTTATTATTAACATGATGTCTGTGTTTATTAATGCAATTTGAAAGTAAATACTCAAAAGTTGGATGTATGATGGACTCATCAAATCCCAGCTTCTAAACACAGTATGCTGAATCTTAGCATTAAATACCCAGTATATTCTAATCAGTACAATTTAAGCATTCACAGCACCTACAATATCTACACCTGTGTGGTGGCAAATGTACAGATCTTTCTCTCTCATATATCTATATCTATCTATCTATAGTGTCAGTTGATTAAATTATCGTGACTAAATACTCATGATAAATCGCAAATTAATCTTTTTTTTTTTTTAAATCTGTTCTAAAGGAACTTTAGGATACTCTTCATGTTTCTAATACCTTCAACAGTATGGGAGTGGACAAACTACTATACTTGCTTTATGCAAATATGTGTTTATTTTTAATCGCAACAATTCAAAACAATGAAAAATACAATGAGAAATCCAGAATACTGTTCAGCAAAGCCTCAAAGGTACTGAATACTCAAAATTATGCCGAAAGGAATCATATACTCCCACACAATGTAACTGTTTAATTTACCATTAGAGTGGGATCAAAACAAGGAGTGCAGTTAGGGTATGAATAAAACAATTTGGCTATACTTCTTTTTGCTCTCCAGTTTGTTTGTTTTTAAGCAGAGGCTGAGCAACCCAAGCTTCTTCCTCCTTTTTTCCTAATAAAACATGAACATGGAAACAGCACATAAGAGAAACAAAGAAAAAAAACCCTAGAACATACAGTACATGGGTTGTCACTATTACTTTGCACTAACCCAATTGCTCAAACAGACATGCATCTTAACATTTTGAGATGACAGGGCAGCTCGCTTGTTCTGAAAAACATGCCCAGAAAGTGAAAATAACCTCTCACATGGTATGGATGTGGCAGGTGTTGCCAAGTACATGCGTGCAAGGTAGGCCATCTCACTGTGTGCCCCTTCATGCTTGGACCACCATTTCTGGGGACAGTCCTCTATGTCAATAGTTGGCTCTGCCCTGTATCGCTCCACACATTTCTCAATATAGTCCTCCTCTTCATCAGATGAAGACTCCGAGGCAAACATGAGAGCTGATCTTTTCTTAGATGGCTCATATGTTGCTGGTTGTTCAGGCTGTGCAGGCCTCTGCCTCTCCCTGAGCAACGCACTGATCAAGCGCCACACCTCAGCCCTGTCAGCTCTGCTTAGACACTTAAGACCCTTAAACCTAGGATCCAGTGCTGTTGCAACCCTGAGCCACATGATGTTAGTTTTTTCCTTGTGCTTCTCCATTTCTGCTTTAAAGGTCTCCTTGAATTTAACCATGTAAGCTGGGTCATACTCAGAGACCTCCATCACTCGCGACAGGTGACACAAAGCTGGCAACACCACTGAGCAGGAAACAAACTTCTCCCCTCCCAAAAGTTCAGTTATATACCTGCAGTAATAGAGAAACATACATCATTAAGAATTTGTTACATTCAATCACAAAAGGTCAAAATACTTTATACACACACTCTCTATGTCAGAAGTGGTAAGAGTAAGTATTAATAAATTACCTGCAGTGTTCAAGAACCGTCTCCAGCTTCTTCAGTTTCTCCACTTCAGCTGTTGTTGGCATTGTGACATTGGTTGGATGTAGTGCCAGTGCATCTCTCAGTGGTTCTTGATTTCTCAGAACATGCTTGATCATCTCCAGGTTACTGTTCCATTTTGTTGATACGTCCTGTGTAAGTGACTCTTTTTTATGAAAATGTGCAATTTGCTGTTGTTCGAGCTCCAGTGCGTTCGGTGGGCTATGGTTGAAATGGCCTATGACCTTTCTGCATTTTGCCAATGCGCTGTTAAATGGACTGTTCTGTAGAGAAACTGTGATGGCTCGATGGAGGCTGTGTGCGATGCAAGGCATATGCTCTACAGGTAGCTGACTGGCCGCTGCAACCATGTTGCATGCACCGTCAGTGGTCAGCGTGCTGACTTTATGTTCAATCCCCCACTGTCTAGCTACCTGCAGAAATTGCTCGGCGCACGTGTCGGCGAAGTGCTGCTCCTCAGTCTCCATAACAGTCAGAACATGCGACTTTAGTTCCCACTGTGGTGAAAGATAATGTGCTGTTATTCCAAGGTAACTGTGATTACTTCGAAAAGTCCAATAGTCTTCGGTGAGTGCAACCGTATTGGTCTGCCCCAAAGCCTCCTCGACTTTGGCTTTCTCATCTTCATATAAGTTGTGGATCTTGGCTACAGTGGTGGCTCTCGAAGGCAATTCATACGTGCAGTCGTTGGACGCTATGCGAATTATTTCAAGTAGCCCCTCATCCTCCACAATGTCAATCGGCCTCCAAGCTGTAGCCACCCATTTTGCTATGGCTGTTGAAAGTTTGTTGGTTGTAGAATTGTCCATACGTCTCCTTTGAAAGCTATCCAGCATGGTCTGCATTTGGCGAGGGAGATTCTCTGCTTCAGCTGTGTGCTTGGCTAGCAAATGGTATTTGAGACTGGACGTGCTACGGTGATAACGCAGTTCACATCGACAGTAAATACAAATTACTTTGGTCTTGTCAAGAGATCCATCTGGCATTGCTTTAAAATTGAACTTGCCGTTCAAAATACGCCCTTTTTTGTCCATTTCTGCTCACTAGCGATGGCTCGCTTGAAGCTGAAGCTCCGGTGCGTCCACAACACACTGGTTCTCGAGGCTTGATTCGTTTGGTCAGAGCCACGTGACCAGTGACGTCCGAAGCTTCATAACTGATACGATTCGCGGGATTTGTGGAGTGTTTTGGTTGTGAGAGATAGCAAACCACTGATCATTTTATTAAGAGACATCGAGCCAGCGAGGAAGAGAGGAGGTTCTGTCGTGTGGGAGTATTTTGAATTGATTTTGGTCAATCGGGTGAGTTTGTCAGCTTTCTCTTCTTGTTTTTCGCTTATGTTTTCTGTGTTTTTATTTGATCTGAAAACGTGAAAAGGTTAAAATGTCTTAACAAAACAAAAATCTGCTTTTCATAATATAAATATCGTTAAATAACTTTAGAAAGACTTCCATTTGACCCTTTTAATTTAAAATAATCTAATAAAATAATCTTAAAACCTCTACCAGAAGCCCGGGGGCTTGAGGGTCCTGCGCAGTATCTTAGCTGTTCCTAAGACTGCGCTCTTCTGGACAGAGATCTCCAATGTTGTTTCTGGGATCTGCTGAAGCCACTGGGAGCACTGTTACCTTCGCCCTCCACATTTTCTTGAGCTCTTCTCTGAGCCGTTGGTATTTCTCGAGCTTCTCGTGTTCCTTCTTATTGATGTTGCTGTCAATCGAAACCGCTACATCTATCACTACGACTGTCTTCTTCTGTTTGTCTACCACCGCTATGTTCAGTTGGTTAGCTATCACCATGTCAGGGTTCCCTGGCCACTGACAGTACACCTTGGCTGGTTCTGTAGAGAACAGCTAGTTTATTCTCCTGCCTTCAATCTCTCTGGTGTACCTCTTCGAGTGGCTGGCCAAGGCTGTGAGTCTTTGCTTGGCAGTTTCCAAGGCCTCATGTACAGAACCAACTTACCTGGATGATCGAGCATGCATTTAGAAACTATTGATTAACGTTAATAAGCGAGTGCACACATTTCTGTTCTCTTATCACTTAGATTTCTGAATCTTAAGAGTGAATCAATTTACAGCAGGAACCGCACACCTAGTCATCAAATGTTTGGTAAAGCAGCATGAGTACGGTAAAATGTAGTAGTTTCCTGTTAAAAATCACACAAGCATCACACCACATCTGGCATATATACTTCTATTTTATACAGTACACCGTTGAAATTATAAACTATATATTCCAGTCATCCACTTATCAGCAATTCTTGAGTAAATGGATGTCACTGATAAATCAGTGCAAGTGTTTTTAACAAATCTGTTTCTTGTTTTTGTAGAACTCATCAGCAGCTGTATTTAAATGTCTTCTTTTCACTTTTCCCAACCTGGAAGCTAAGCTTCTGAGTCTTATCCCATGTAGGTGGCTCTTCTATGTTGTGCCAAAAAGAAAAACAATTTCTTTCCAAGATCCAAGCTTTTTCACTTGTGTTTTCTTTGTCTAATATTTTAATTTGTTTAATGATTTGAAACACTTTTTCACACCACTGTATGTACATGGAAGTTCAGTTCAAAAACTATGAACAGAATCCAATATCCACTTCATTTGAATTTGAATTTGCTGGTAATGTGAATCACTGCAAATGTACTAATGCCCAGTTTGTAACAACAGACACGATGCCTCATACTACAAAACAACCCCAAGAGATGCGGTTAAATGCCCTCTCCAAGTCCAAAACACCCGACATATATTGACCAGTTGGGCTTACTTGTCGACACTGTTCTTCATAGGATAAAGTGCTGGTGCCGTGTTCCACCACCAAGAGCCAAGATCATTTCCAGAATTTTTATTTATTTAATCGTAATTCTAGGAATCTTTTGGCACATGGTGTTTTGGAAATGTAACAGTTTCTGTTTGTAGACTTTAAAAAACTACAGTTGATTCATTCTGATGATGTTATATTACTTTAAATACAAATTCAAACTAGGTCCTCATGGTACTAATGTCACTTGTAACTGTACTGTGTATACACAGGACTACTGATATAGGGTTGTGTTTTTGTGGCACTTAAGTTTAAATTGGCCTTGGACAACCATTCTTCCATAGCATTAACAACAGACGAAAAAAATAAATAAATAATAAAAATAAGAACATCATGGCTGTGTACCTCCGTAGCACAGAGGATAACTGATATACTGCTGATCGCTGGTTTTGAAAAGTCCTAATTTCATACTGAACCTGGAGGTGGCTCTCACAGTAAGAGGCCACACATTGCAGATGGGAATTGGAGAATTTCAGGGTCCTCCAAGTGCACACACCACAGGCCACATCTTTAAGTCCAACATAGTGTTGTGGATGAGGAGCAGTTTAGAGTGCTAGTCTTCTTCAGCTAATCACGTGTTTACAGAACTAGCTTTGGTTTGAAGCCCTTTCTGCACTGATAACAGCTGGAAACTCTTCTTAATCTCCTCCTCTTTCCAGTAGTTCTTGATACAGCTTATTCAGTAGTTGTGCCCACAGATAAGAGTTCTTGGATACTTGAGTAAATCCAGACAGATTAAAAAGCACAACTGAAGCCCTCATTCAGACATTTTCATTTCCTTACAGTAGATCAAATCTGAGCTTTGATCAGCTTAAGCCTGTGTTTCCTGTGTTTAGATCTGCAGCAAATAGGACTCATCACTTTTTCCTTGTTTCCCTCATTTTGTCAGACAGCTCTGACAAAATGAGGGAAAATGTGGACAGAGATAATTCACTGTGTTAGAGAGGAGGCAGCAGGTTTCTCTTCATTCCAGGAAGAGGAGCGGCTTCTCTCTGGCAATGAACAGCAGTTCAACATGCATTGTATGCTTGACAACAGGAACAGAAGAATCTGTGCTGCAAAATATATTTGCTGTGGATTTGGCTCTGAATGTAGACTCGGTATCCCAAAAAATTCCAGCGTGACACAAAGCGTAATAGTTAGTGTTATGTGTAGAATTATCTGCTAATTTGGGTAAAAAGCAAAAAGAACATAGCATTAGCCCTTCTGCTCCAGTTAGCATTAGCTGCTAACATGGCAAGCTGGAGCAGCTAACACTGCTAATGCTGAAAAAAACACTGTCCCAATATAACTTACGCCCTGAAAACACTTAAAATAAAGCCTACCGTGAAATGTGTAGTTCTTTTTGCTGGCCAACATATGCTGGTCTACTAATCATTGAGAACAGTACAGTTAGCACAGTGTAGGTAAGAGCATATGAGACAGAAGAAATTCAATAAAATCTATTAGAATGTAAACTTGCTCAGCTCAGTTCCCATATCCTGTAAAAACCCATGCATATCAGAGGGTATGATTTTACACTGGCTCTGTTATTTACCCTGTAAACATTTAAAAAAAAAAAGAAACTAAAAAAACAACTTTTTTTGACTGTGTGCTCACAAGCATTCAGAATGCTGCACATATTCCTACCATATGTTTTGAATACAGACAAAATGCAAAGATTCCTACAAATTTTTACTCATATTTCAGACTTTATTACCTGATGTTAACAGTGGACTTATTCAAACAGAGAGTGAAACCATCATGAAACCTTTTTCTTGTTTCTAGTAGAACGCTGTCTAGATGAACGTTGTTGTTTAGTGTTAGTATGTGCAGATTTAACATCACATTCTGTCTCATTCCTGCAGAAAAAGGAGCAGCAGAGAAGGGCTCCCCCCAGGTATAGCAGTCCTGCGGACACGAAGCCGATGAAGAGTGAAGCTCCCAGATCCCTCCTTTGATCGTTGGCCAGGTCAGGGTTGAACATATCATTAACAATGGTGCGTGTGGTCCACTGGACAGGCAGGGCCACCAAGCTAGCTGCAATGAGAAACAACACTCCAGAAGCTATATCCGCTTTGGTCTTTCGCCTTTCGTCTGGTATAAAGTTGGTGCACTTGGCCCCAACTACACCAAGCAGAATCCCAAAGAACTGGATGATGATAGCAAAAACGATGAGCACTCTGGCATCCTGCAGGTCTTGAGGTAAGGTGAGCGTAGAATCATACTCTTTGCACTTCATCTCATGTTTAGTCAGCAGAATGCAGTTCACCCACAAACCCTCAAAGATCACATAAGTAGTGGCAATGTCAGCACTAATGAAGTCTGAGACTTTCCACAATGGGAGGAAACAGATAACTATTGTCCCTAGAACACCAATGATGGCTGAGACCAAACCCAGAATCTGTCTGCAGCTAACTGCCATGATGAAGCTCTGTTGATCTCTTCAAGGAGAAAAGTTAGTAAGAGAAGATTTCAGCAGGTATTAATTTTTATTGTCCACACAGAGGAGAAGTTGACTCTGGTTTTCTTTCCTACTGATTAGAGAGTGCTAAAGGAGGTGACAGAGGAGGAGTTTTCTAGCATGAGAAGAAACAGGTTTGTAAAGAAATCTCACCCAACCAGCTTGTTTCAAAGCACCTGTGATACGGACAGTTGAGTTTCACATGTGAATACAAAGGCCGATATCGCAAAATCAGAAAAATGCAGACATGCAAAATGTTAATTATGAACAATCGGGGTTCAAATACTGGTGGAGGCATACAAGGCACACATCCAGTAGGGGTCACCAAGGTAGGCTACATTAGCTTAGCTTACCTTAAATGTAAACAGGAGGGACTCTGTTAAATAGTGAATTTATATGTATAAAAATGACAGTGATGACTAAAAGTAACTACCCAAGTAACTACCCAAGTAACTACCCAACTCTGTACTAAGTCACAAAGCTACTAAATTAGCTGAAAATGTTGCGAGTTAAAATTGTTAAAAAACCCCATTGTTATATATTATCTGAGCGATATTTTATGTTAATAGGCTAACATGTAACAATCGGCCAATCTGTTTTAATCAGATTCTTTTGTAGAGCTGAAATATAAATTGTCACATATTATAAATGTACTCATATTTACTTGCGCTGTCTTGTTTCATCAAATATTAGCTTTGCGTTAATTTTTAATGTTAAGGTTGATCCATGAAAATGCATTTTGACATAACTTTGATCAAAATAACTCACCTTTGTTTTGTCTGCTTAACACAACTGGTGTCTTGAAAAAAACTGAGACAAGTCTGACAAGTCTGTGAGCTGATAATAACTTTAACTTAGTATTTGACGTTCTTTAACAAATGTTGTGTAAATATTTGTTAGGAATATGGGGTTTTTTCCTTACGCTCTCATTCTTTAATGCAAAAATCTACCAAACGAAATAAAAAAAATAATACATTTTTAGCCTGTTTGCCAGCAAGGATCTACCACAAAAGCTGTAAAGATACTTTCACAAACACTCCCAAAACCAGATTTAGTGTTAGAATTTCTTTATCGTTTGACATTATTGTAATTATTCTTGCTAACATAATGATGTTATATACTCATAACTGCCAGTCTTAAATTATATTGGCATATAATCGTACACAGAAAAAAATATTGATCAATAACAAATAAAAGGAAAAGTAAGTTCAAACAACAAATTTAAATCAATTACTTGTTTTGTGCATTACTAGTATGCATTCACACATTCAAAATCCTGGGTGTTTGTTCCTACAGTTTGTTTTGAAGCCAAAAAATTTACAGTCAGTTAAGCAGTCATAATTTTTTACTTAACTTAATAACAGACTAATTCAATGGCAAAGAGAAAGTGAAACCTTTATCTTGCTTCCACAGACTCAGCCCTGGAGTATCCAACCTCATATTCAGTCTCATTCCTGGAGGAAAAGGAGCAGCAGAGAAGGCCTCCTCCCAGACACAGCAGTCCTGCAGTGGCCCAGCCGATGTAGAGTACATCTCCCGGCTCCACTCTATGAACGTCGTCCAGGAAAAGGCTGTTGGAATTCATACTATTGGTGAGGTTGATCCAACATGAGCTGACTGGTAGGGCCACCAAGATACCTGCAATAAAAAACAAAACTCCGGAAGCTATAACTACTTTGGTCTTTTTCCATTTGTTTGGCACAAAGTTGATGCATTTGCTCCCAACCACGCTAAGCAGAATCCCACAGAACTCGATGATGATAGCAAAAACGATGAGCACTCTGGCACCCTGCAGGTCTTTAGGTAAGTCCTGTATAGAATTGTAGGATTTGCACTGCATCTCGCCTGTACTCCTCATCACACACGTCACCCACAGACCCACAAAGTGGATCTGAGAAGTGGTGATGCTTGAACCAATGAAGGCTGAGACTTTCCACAACGGCAGTGCGCAGATGAAGATCGTCCCTAAAAAGCCAATGATGGATAAGAGCAAACCCAGAACATGTCTACAACAGGCCGACATGAGGAAGCTGTGTCGATCTCTTCAAGGAGGAAAGGAGGGTGCTCCTGAGAGTTGCAGTAATTTGTCTGCGAGAGACAATTTCAGCAGGTAGTTGTTTTTGTTGCACATTCTCTTCCTCTCCATGACAGAGGAGGAGTTTTCTAGCATGAGCTGAAACAGGTTTGTGAAGAAATATCACTAAACCACCCATGAAATGTAGAGCTGAATACAGAAACAAAGACTTGACAAAATGAATGCATTTTGAATCAACAATTCAAATAAAGACATACTGTTTTATAGGGTGTAAAAATTAAGTGTGAAAACAGAGACCGAGTGATAACTACTGAAATAGTCCAGCTGTGAAAGCAGTCACTGTGAAACAACTCTTTATTTATTCAGAATTTTGGGATTAAATACAAATTGAGTCCCTTAGTAAGTTGTTTCAGTGTAAATTATCAGCATCGCTGCAATGTGTGAGATTTATTCACAGCACTTGCTAACGTATAGTTCCCAGCCAGAACACATAACTTTCAGAGTGACCTGATACTCTTGGATTAATGACTTGCAGAAGTTTGCATATATAGGAGTGATAAATTGTCTTGCACTTTTTTTAACCTGAGTATCAGTGAACGACCAAGAATTCTTGGCACATGTAGGGTCTGGCAGGCAAACCTTACAATTAGTCAAAAAATAATAATAATCAAACCCTACACAGCAAAATAAACCTGCATCTTTAGATCTGGTCAGTATTCTGTTCATTGTGTGTAGGGCAGATATTTACTGAAAATAAATCTGAAAGTGACCCTGATTCAGGCTCTTATATGATTAAAAAACAACATAAAAAGCAACTAAACAGCAAACCGTATTTATTTGATATAAACTGGTCATATTGAAAATATTGATAAGGTATGATATTTTGAAGCCTTTGATCAACACTCCATATATATTCAGCCACAGTTGATTCTAAATTTGAAATAAAGCATGCACAAAAAAGAGAAAAAAAATACAGATATAAAACAGTACAAAGGGTATAAATGTAAACCAGACTTATTTGAGACTGTACTGTGTAAATGTCACATCAAAATGAGAAACCTCAACATGATATTTATCACATCCATATTATTTGAGCTCTTTAACATCGGAGCAGATTCTCTTAGTTTCTTCAAATTTAACCAAACACAACATTGGAAAGTTGTTATTACTTGCATTTCAAAAGCACAGAACCAGCATACATGCATTATTATTATTATTAATATTATTTATAGTACATGATGCATCAGTTGTTTAACAAAACCTTATGTGAAAGAGTAAATTGAAAAAAAACTATTCGTTTTTTGAACAAGTGTCCTGATTTATTAAAAATAACGACGGCTTTTACTGCTCGAACTGTTCTCAATTTATCTTCTGTCTGCAGTTAACCTTCTGTGCACTCAGTTAATATCCATGGGCTCTGGCTGCTCTCTCCGAGAGAAGAATTCAAAGAAAGCCTTCAAACTCTCGTCATCTACAGCCACTGAACTGTTCACTACTTTTTTAAACCTTGTGAGATTTCTGCTCTCAACAAGCTTTTTCACACCAACCAAAAAGTCTTGCTGTCGAGCACATTTGCAACTGAGGTATTCTTTCAACACATCAAACTTTTCTCTCTCCACCATTTGAATAATGATGTGCTCAATGATGTCAGAAAAGGGATACCCAAACTCTATGACACTCTGGTTTTGACCCATCACACCAGGGTAGGCATACCCTCCTGAATGCATTGCAACAACATCGCCGTCCTCGTTAAAGACAGGAGAGCCAGACGACCCAAAATACAAACAAGACTCGTAAGTCAGAAGGTGTTTGCACTGTTTAAGATCAACTGCCACTTTTTCAAAGAACCTGCGAGTAACGAACTGGACAGGCTCTTTTTTACTGTAATGCCTTTCCACAACCTGATTCCGGTTCTCAGATGAAACAACCAAACAAGATTCAATCTTTTCCACCATCTGGATGTCCAACAATGCTAATTCCACCACTGTGACGAATTAATCCACAGTGTGTTAGGAGACTACCAGGCAATATCTGGACATCACTGAGCTTTAACAAAGCCCAGTCAGTCCCTGACACATCAGGTGAGTAATCATAACCACAAACCTCTTCCACATCTATCAGGCCATCTTTCTGCTCCAGACTTTCATAAGAGAAAGTGACAGTGACCCGCTCATTAAGCCGGCCGTTATCATTACAGAAATCTTTAATAACATGGGCATTTGTGAGGACAAATCTGCTGAACACGAGGAAACCGCTTCCTTGTGGTTTTCCATTTATTCTTACTTGACAAACAGAATGACTGAGTTCCATGAGTTTCCTCATTGTTTTTACTTCTCGGCACGACTGAGCATTGCTCCCAAACTCCAGACGCAAAAGATTCTGGGTGAAATTAAGATCATGAGCTTGTTTTTTGCTGCTTTTGATTGAGTCTTTAAATTCTGAAGACAAACAATTTTGCATCTGTTTTAAATAAATATTTCCACACAGATTTGGTTTCTTTTCTGCTACATTGTCGGTCTCTGATTCGACTGTGTTAGTCTGCTGTGAAAGCTCCTCATACCCACCAGAATCCCCTGCCTGAGATTCACTTTGCAGCACGTAAGCATCATCAAGACTGCCAGGCTGACTTTCTGGTGGATCAGACTTGTCGAGCAATTTGATCTTAAAAGTTTCATCATCAAGGTCGTCAACCAGATTGCACATCTCTGTGACCTGGGGTCTCACCTGGTGTGATAGACTGCAGCCTCTATGGATCTTGTGCTCAGAGCTTGTTCCTGTGCTGCCATGATTAATGCCTCTGTGCTGTTTTTCAGTCCAGCTTTGTCCAGCCACTGGTAGGATTTCTGGATGTCAGATGGTTCATTTTTACTGCCAGGCGCTCACGGAGTGCAGTCAGCTTCTTCAGCCAGTAGGCATGAACATTACAGGGCCTGGTGCTGTCCAACTCTTCATACTGGAGACCCTGTCTTGGATGTCTGCCACTGTGATGGTTACTGGTCCCTGTTCAGCGAGGTTGCTGTGGTCTGCCCTCAGATCCACTAGCCATTGAGCATTGCCGTTATGGGTTGCATCCTTCTCCCATATGCTCTTCCAGTATTGCTCCATTTCTAGCCTTGGTGGTGCTGTTCTCATATTGTTGCCTAGCCACTGAGAGTACACCTTGGCTCGTTCTGTAGAGAACAGCTAGTTTATTCTCCTGCCTTCAATCTCTCTGGTGTACCTCTTCGAGTGGCTGGCCAAGGCTGTGAGTCTTTGCTTGGCAGTTTCCAAAGCCTCAGGTACAGAACCAACTTACCTGGATGATCGAGCATGCATTTAGAAATTATTGATTAACGTTAATAAGCGAGTGCACACATTTCTGTTCTCTTATCACTTAGATTTCTGAATCTTAAGAGTGAATCAATTTACAGCAGGAACCGCACACCTAGTCATCAAATGTTTGGTAAAGCAGCATGAGTACGGTAAAATGTAGTAGTTTCCTGTTAAAAATCACACAAGCATCACACCACATCTGGCATATATACTTCTATTTTATACAGTACACCGTTGAAATTATAAACTATATATTCCAGTCATCCACTTATCAGCAATTCTTGAGTAAATGGATGTCACTGATAAATCAGTGCAAGTGTTTTTAACAAATCTGTTTCTTGTTTTTGTAGAACTCATCAGCAGCTGTATTTAAATGTCTTCTTTTCACTTTTCCCAACCTGGAAGCTAAGCTTCTGAGTCTTATCCCATGTAGGTGGCTCTTCTATGTTGTGCCAAAAAGAAAAACAATTTCTTTCCAAGATCCAAGCTTTTTCACTTGTGTTTTCTTTGTCTAATATTTTAATTTGTTTAATGGTTTGAAACACTTTTTCACACCACTGTATGTACATGGAAGTTCAGTTCAAAAACTATGAACAGAATCCAATATCCACTTCATTTGAATTTGAATTTGCTGGTAATGTGAATCACTGCAAATGTACAAATCCCAGTTTGTAACAACAGACACGATGCCTCATACTACAAAACAACCCCAAGAGATGCGGTTAAATGCCCTCTCCAAGTCCAAAACACCCGACATATATTGACCAGTTGGGCTTACTTGTCGACACTATTCTTCATAGGATAAAGTGCTGGTGCCGTGTTCCACCACCAAGAGCCAAGATCATTTCCAGAATTTTTATTTATTTAATTGTAATTCTAGGAATCTTTTGGCACATGGTGTTTTGGAAATGTAACAGTTTCTGTTTGTAGACTTTAAAAAAACTACAGTTGATTCATTCTGATGATGTTATATTACTTTAAATACAAATTCAAACTAGGTCCTCATGGTACTAATGTCACTTGTAACTGTACTGTGTATACACAGGACTACTGATAAAGGGTTGTGTTTTTGTGGCACTTAAGTTTAAATTGGCCTTGGACAACCATTCTTCCATAGCATTAACAACAGACGAAAAAAATAAATAAATAATAAAAATAAGAACATCATGGCTGTGTACCTCCGTAGCACAGAGGATAACTGATATACTGCTGATCGCTGGTTTTGAAAAGTCCTAATTTCATACTGAACCTGGAGGTGGCTCTCACAGTAAGAGGCCACACACTGCAGATGGGAACTGGAGACTTTCAGGGCCCTCCAAGTGCACACACCACAGGCCACATCTTTAAGTCCAACATAGTGTTGTGGATGAGGAGCAGTTTAGAGTGCTAGTCTTCTTTAGCTAATCACGTGTTTACAGAACTAGCTTTGGTATGAAGCCCTTTCTGCACTGATAACAGCTGGAAACTCTTCTTAATCTCCTCCTCTTCCTAGTAGTTCTTGATACAGCTTATTCAGTAGTTGTGCCCACAGATAAGAGTTCTTGGATACTTGAGTAAATCCAGACAGATTAAAAAGCACAACTGAAGCCCTCATTCAGACATTTTCATTTCCTTACAGTAGATCAAATCTGAGCTTTGATCAGCTTAAGCCTGTGTTTCCTGTGTTTAGATCTGCAGCAAATAGGACTCATCACTTTTTCCTTGTTTCCCTCATTTTGTCAGACAGCTCTGACAAAATGAGGGAAAATGTGGACAGAGATAATTCACTGTGTTAGAGAGGAGGCAGCAGGTTTCCCTTCATTCCAGGAAGAGGAGTGGCTTCTCTCTGGCAATGAACAGCAGTTCAACATGCATTGTATGCTTGACAACAGGAACAGAAGAATCTGTGCTGCAAAATATATTTGCTGTGGATTTGGCTCTGAATGTAGACTCGGTATCCCAAAAAATTCCAGCGTGACACAAAGCGTAATAGTTAGTGTTATGTGTAGAATTATCTGCTAATTTGGGTAAAAAGCAAAAAGAACATAGCATTAGCCCTTTTGCTCCAGTTAGCATTAGCCGCTAACATGGCAAGCTGGAGCAGCTAACACTGCTAATGCTGAAAAAAACACTGTCCCACTATAACTTACGCCCTGAAAACACTTAAAATAAAGCCTACCGTGAAATGTGTAGTTCTTTTTGCTGGCCAACATATGCTGGTCTACTAATCATTGAGAACAGTAAAGTTAGCACAGTGTAGGTAAGAGCATATGAGACAGAAGAAATTCAATAAAATCTATTAGAATGTAAACTTGCTCAGCTCAGTTCCCATATCCTGTAAAAACCCATGCATATCAGAGGGTATGATTTTACACTGGCTCTGTTATTTACCCTGTAAACATTTAAAAAAAAAAAAAAAAAACTAAAAAAACAACTTTTTTTGACTGTGTGCTCACAAGCATTCAGAATGCTGCACATATTCCTACCATATGTTTTGAATACAGACAAAATGCAAAGATTCCTACAAATTTTTACTCATATTTCAGACTTTATTACCTGATTTTAACAGTGGACTTATTCAAACAGAGAGTGAAACCATCATGAAACCTTTTTCTTGTTTCTAGTAGAACGCTGTCTAGATGAACGTTGTTGTTTAGTGTTAGTATGTGCAGATTTAACATCACATTCTGTCTCATTCCTGCAGAAAAAGGAGCAGCAGAGAAGGGCTCCCCCCAGGTATAGCAGTCCTGCGGACACGAAGCCGATGAAGAGTGAAGCTCCCAGATCCCTCCTTTGATCGTTGGCCAGGTCAGGGTTGAACATATCATTAACAATGGTGCGTGTGGTCCACTGGACAGGCAGGGCCACCAAGCTAGCTGCAATGAGAAACAACACTCCAGAAGCTATATCCGCTTTGGTCTTTCGCCTTGCGTCTGGTATAAAGTTGGTGCACTTGGCCCCAACTACACCAAGCAGAATCCCAAAGAACTGGATGATGATAGCAAAAACGATGAGCACTCTGGCATCCTGCAGGTCTTGAGGTAAGGTGAGCGTAGAATCATACTCTTTGCACTCCATCTCATGTGTAGTCAGCAGAATGCAGTTCACCCACAAACCCTCAAAGATCACATAAGTAGTGGCAATGTCAGCACTAATGAAGTCTGAGACTTTCCACAATGGGAGGAAACAGATAACTATTGTCCCTAGAACACCAATGATGGCTGAGACCAAACCCAGAATCTGTCTGCAGCTAACTGCCATGATGAAGCTCTGTTGATCTCTTCAAGGAGAAAAGTTAGTAAGAGAGTTTTGTAAGAGAAGATTTCAGCAGGTATTAATTTTTATTGTCCACACAGAGGAGAAGTCGACTCTGGTTTTCTTTCCTACTGATTAGAGAGTGCTAAAGGAGGTGACAGAGGAGGAGTTTTCTAGCATGAGAAGAAACAGGTTTGTAAAGAAATCTCACCCAACCAGCTTGTTTCAAAGCACCTGTGATACGGACAGTTGAGTTTCACATGTGAATACAAAGCCTGATATCGCAAAATCAGAAAAATGCAGACATGCAAAATGGTAATTATGAACAATCGGGGTTCAAATACTGGTGGAGGCATACAAGGCACACATCCAGTAGGGGTCACCAAGGTAGGCTACATTAGCTTAGCTTACCTTAAATGTAAACAGGAGGGACTCTGTTAAATAGTGAATTTATATATATAAAAATGACAGTGATGACTAAAAGTAACTACCCAAGTAACTACCCAAGTAACTACCCAACTCTGTACTAAGTCACAAAGCTACTAAATTAGCTGAAAATGTTGCGAGTTAAAATTGTTAAAAAAACCCCATTGTTATATATTATCTGAGCGATATTTTATGTTAATAGGCTAACATGTAACAATCAGCCAATCTGTTTTAATCAGATTCTTTTGTAGAGCTGAAATATAAATTGTCACATATTATAAATGTACTCATATTTACTTGCGCTGTCTTGTTTCATCAAATATTAGCTTTGCGTTAATTTTTAATGATAAGGTTGATCCATGAAAATGCATTTTGACATAACTTTGATCAAAATAACTCACCTTTGTTTTGTCTGCTTAACACAACTTGTGTCTTGAAAAAAACTGAGACAAGTCTGACAAGCGTGCATGCTTGTATCACCTCCTCCTGTCCTGTCGGTGGCGCTGTCACTTGGTGTTCGCTCGCTCTGTGGTATAGTATCGCTTCCTGTTCCTGCTCAAAAACAGTGGTGTTTCTGAGTAGCTTATTTGCTTAGCAGTTTAATTAACAACTTTTAAATACATTCTTTTTTTTCCACAGTATAATCTTCACGTGCTTCATCCGAAGCACACTTTCTGTGTACTCACTACCTAATTTATAGCCAAAGTATTCACTCACTGTCTCTGTACTGTTTCGCTAGCTTAGCTCGTAGCCGACCCGTTAGCACCATGGCTACTTCACCTGTCCCTTCTGCACTTTCTTGCTCATTGTGTCAGATGTTTAGTTACTCCTCGGCCTCCTTTAGCAGTAATGATATCTGTAACAAATGTAGCATATTTGCAGCTCTGGAGGCCAGGATTACTGATCTGGAGACTCGGCTTTGCACCCTTCTCTCACCCTTAGCTAGCCAGGCCCCTGTAGCTGGTGCAGCCGAAGATAGCGTAGGCCCCGCTAGCTGTTCCCCGGCAAATCCCAAGCAGCTGCGGAAAGAAGGCGGCTGGGTAACGGTGAGGAGGAAGCATAGTCCTAAACAGAAGCCCCAGGTACTCCACCAACCCGTTCATGTGTCTAACCGTTTTTCCCCACTCGGTGACACACCCGCTGGGGGTCAAACTCTGGTAATTGGTGATTCTGTTCTCAGACATGTGAAGCTAGAGACACCGGCAACCATAGTCAATTGTCTTCCAGGGGCCAGAGCAGGCGACATTGAAGGAAATTTAAAACTGCTGGCTAAGGGTAAACGTAAATTCAGTAAAATCATAATTCACGTCGGCAGTAATGACACCCGGTTACGCCAATCGGAGGTCACTAAAATCAATATTGAATCGGTGTGTAACTTTGCCAAAACAATGTCGGACTCTGTAGTTTTCTCTGGTCCCCTCCCCAATCAGACCAGGAGTGACATGTTTAGCCGCATGTTCTCCTTAAATTGCTGGCTGTCTGAGTGGTGTCCCAGAAATGATGTGGGCTTCATAGATAATTGGCAAACCTTCTGGAGGAAACCTGGTCTTGTTAGGAGAGATGGCATCCATCCCACTTTGGATGGAGCAGCTCTCATTTCTAGAAATATCGACAAATTTATTAAACCCCTCAAAACATGACTATCCAGAGTTGGGACCAGGAAGCAGAGTTGCAGTCTTACACGCCTCTCTGCAGCTTCTCTCCTCCTGCTACCCCCCCAAAAACCCATCTCCATAGAGACTGTGTCTGCTTCCAAAAAGACAAAAAACAAACTAAAAACCAGCAACAAACAACTTAAACATTTACAAAGAAAGAACAATACAGTATCCACATCTGAACCAAAGAGTAAAACAGTGAAATGTGGATTATTAAATATTAGGTCTCTCTCCTCCAAGTCTCTGTTAGTACATGACTTAATAATTGATCAACAAATTGATTTACTCTGCCTTACAGAAACCTGGTTGCAGCAGGATGATTATGTTAGTTTAAATGAATCAACACCCCCGAGTCATTCTAACTACCAGAAATCTCGAAGCACAGGTCGAGGGGGCAGTTTGGCAGCAATTTTTCACACCAGTCTATTAATTAATGAAAGACCAAGACAGACTTTTAATTCATTTGAAAGCCTGATGCTTAACATTGTCCACCCCAGCTGTGAAACTCAGAAACCAGTCTTACTTGTTATCATCTATCGTCCACCTGGGCCTTACACAGAGTTTCTGTCTGATTTCTCAGACTTTATATCTAATTTAGTTCTGAGCTCAGATAAAATAATTATTGTGGGTGATTTTAACATCCATGTTGATGCTAAAAATGACAGCCTCAACATGGCATTTAATCTGTTGTTAGACTCAATTGGTTTCTCTCAAAATGTAAAAGAACCCACCCACCACTTTAATCACACTCTAGATCTTGTTTTAACATATGGCATAGAAACTGAACATTTAACAGTGTTTCCTGAAAACCCTCTCCTGTCTGATCATTTCTTGATAACATTTACATTTACAATAATTGATTACGCAGCAGTGGAGAGTGGACTTTATCAAAGTAGATGTCTTTCTGAAAGCGCTGTAACTAAGTTTAAGAATATAATCCAGCCACTGTTATCATCGTCAATGCCCTGTACCAACACAGAGCAGAGCAGCTATCTGAACGCTACCCCAACAGAGGTCGATTATCTTGTTAATAATTTCACCTCCTCACTACGTACGACTCTGGATACTGTAGCTCCGGTGAAAACTAAGGTCTCTAATCAGAAGTACCTGACCCCGTGGTATAATTCTCAAACACGTACCCTAAAGCAGATGACTCGTAATCTGGAGAGGAAATGGCGTGTCACAAATTTAGAGGATCATCATTTAGCCTGGAGAAATAGTTTGTTGCTTTATAAGAAAGCCCTCCGCAAAGCCAGAACAGCTTACTACTCATCACTTGATTGAATTGAAGAAAATAAGAACAACCCCAGGTTTCTCTTCAGCACTGTAGCCAGGCTGACAAAAAGTCAGAGCTCTTTTGAGCCAACCATCCCTTTAACGTTAACTAGTGATGACTTCATGAACTTCTTCACAAATAAAATTTTTATCATTAGAGAAAAAATTACCAATAATCATCCCACAGATGTAATATTATCTACAGCTACTCTTAGTTCCATTGATGTTAAGTTAGACTCTTTTTCTCCAATCGATCTTTCTGAGTTAACTTCAATAATTACTTCCTCCAAACCATCAACGTGTCTTTTAGACCCCATTCCTACAAAACTGCTCAAAGAAGTCCTGCCATTGATTAATTCTTCGATCTTAGATATGATCAACCTATCTCTAATAATCGGCTATGTACCACAGGCCTTCAAGGTGGCTGCAGTTAAACCTTTACTCAAAAAGCCATCTCTAGACCCAGTAGTCTTAGCTAATTATAGGCCAATCTCCAACCTTCCTTACATATCAAAAATCCTTGAAAGAGTAGTTGTCAAACAGCTAACAGATCATCTGCAGAGGAATGGTTTATTTGAAGAGTTTCAGTCAGGTTTCAGAGTTCATCACAGCACAGAAACAGCTTTAGTGAAGGTTACAAATGATCTTCTTATGGCCTCTGACAGTGGACTCATCTCTGTGCTTGTCCTTCTTGACCTTAGTGCAGCATTCGATACTGTTGACCATAATATCCTGTTAGAGCGATTAGAACATGCTGTAGGTATTACAGGTATTGCACTGCAGTGGTTTGTATCATATCTATCTAATAGACTCCAATTTGTGCATGTAAATGGAGAGTCCTCTTCACACACTGAGGTTAATTATGGAGTTCCACAGGGTTCAGTGCTAGGACCAATTCTGTTTACATTATACATGCTTCCCCTAGGCAGCATCATTAGAAGACATAGCATACATTTTCACTGCTATGCAGATGACACCCAGCTCTATCTGTCCATAAAGCCAGATAACACACACCAATTAGTTAAACTGCAGGAATGTCTTAAAGACATAAAGACTTGGATGGCCACTAACTTTCTGCTTCTTAACTCAGATAAAACTGAGGTCATTGTACTCGGCGCTGAAAAGCTTAGAAATATGGTATCTAACCAGATTCTTACTCTGGATGGCATTACCTTGGCCTCCAGTAACACTGTGAGGAACCTTGGAGTCATTTTTGACCAGGATATGTCCTTCAACGCACATATTAAACAAATATGTAAGACTGCGTTCTTCCATTTGCGCAACATCTCTAAAATTAGAAATATCCTGTCTCAGAGTGATGCTGAAAAACTAGTTCATGCATTTATTACTTCCAGGCTGGACTACTGCAATTCATTATTATCAGGATGTCCAAAAAACTCACTGAAAAGCCTTCAGTTAATCCAAAATGCTGCAGCAAGAGTACTGACAGGGACTAGAAAGAGAGAGCATATTTCTCCTGTTTTGGCTTCCCTTCATTGGCTTCCTGTTAAATCCAGAATTGAATTCAAAATCCTGCTCCTCACATACATGGTCTTAAATAATCAGGCCCCATCTTATCTTAATGACCTTGTAGTACCATATTACCCTATTAGAGCACTTCGCTCCCACTCTGCAGGCCTACTTGTTGTTCCTAGAGTATTTAAAAGTAGAATGGGAGGGAGAGCCTTCAGTTTTCAGGCCCCTCTTCTGTGGAACCAGCTTCCAGTTTGGATTCGGGAGACAGACACTATCTCTACTTTTAAGATTAGGCTTAAAACTTTCCTTTTTGCTAAAGCATATAGTTAGGGCTGGACCAGGTGACCCTGAATCCTCCCTTAGTTATGCTGCAATAGATGTAGGCTGCCGGGGGATTCCCATGATGCATTGAGTTTTTCCTTTCCAGTCACCTTTCTCACTCACTATGTGTTAATAGACCTCTCTGTATTGAATCATATCTGTTAATAATCTCTGTCTCTCTTCCACAGCATGTCTTTTATCCTGTCTTCCTTCTCTCACCCCAACCGGTCGCAGCAGATGGCCGCCCCTCCCTGAGCCTGGTTCTGCCGGAGGTTTCTTCCTGTTAAAAGGGAGTTTTTCCTTCCCACTGTCGCCAAAGTGCTTGCTCATAGGGGGTCATATGATTGTTGGGCTTTTCTCTGTATCTATGAAGCGCCTTGAGGCGACATTTGTTGTGATTTGGCGCTATATAAATAAAATTGAATTGAATTGAATTGAATTGACAAGTCTGTGAGCTGATAATAACTTTAACTTAGTATTTGACGTTCTTTAACAAATGTTGTGTAAATATTTGTTAGGAATATGGGGTTTTTCCTTACGCTCTCATTCTTTAATACAAAAATCTACCAAACGAAATAAAAAAAAATAATACATTTTTAGCCTGTTTGGCAGCAAGGATCTACCACAAAAGCTGTAAAGATACTTTCACAAACACTCCCAAAACCAGATTTAGTGTTAGAATTTCTTTATCGTTTGACATTATTGTAATTATTCTTGCTAACATAATGATGTTATATACTCATAACTGCCAGTCTTAAATTATATTGGCATATAATTGTACACAGAAAAAAATATTGATCAATAACAAATAAAAGGAAAAGTAAGTTCAAACAACAAATTTAAATCAATTACTTGTTTTGTGCATTACTAGTATGCATTCACACATTCAAAATCCTGGGTGTTTGTTCCTACAGTTTGTTTTGAAGCCAAAAAATTTACAGTCAGTTAAGCAGTCATAATTTTTTACTTAACTTAATAACAGACTAATTCAATGGCAAAGAGAAAGTGAAACCTTTATCTTGCTTCCACAGACTCAGCCCTGGAGTATCCAACCTCATATTCAGTCTCATTCCTGGCGGAAAAGGAGCAGCAGAGAAGGCCTCCTCCCAGACACAGCAGTCCTGCAGTGGCCCAGCCGATGTAGAGTACATCTCCCGGCTCCACTCTATGAACGTCGTCCAGGAAAAGGCTGTTGAAATTCATACTATTGGTGAGGTTGATCCAACATGAGCTGACTGGTAGGGCCACCAAGATACCTGCAATAAAAAACAAAACTCCGGAAGCTATAACCACTTTGGTCTTTTTCCATTTGTTTGTCACAAAGTTGATGCATTTGCTCCCAACCACGCTAAGCAGAATCCCACAGAACTCGATGATGATAGCAAAAACGATGAGCACTCTGGCACCCTGCAGGTCTTGAGGTAAGTCCTGTATAGAATTGTAGGATTTGCACTGCATCTCGCCTGTACTCCTCATCACACACGTCACCCACAGACCCACAAAGTGGATCTGAGAAGTGGTGATGCTTGAACCAATGAAGGCTGAGACTTTCCACAACGGCAGTGCGCAGATGAAGATCGTCCCTAAAAAGCCAATGATGGATAAGAGCAAACCCAGAACATGTCTACAACAGGCCGACATGATGAAGCTGTGTCGATCTCTTCAAGGAGGAAAGGAGGGTGCTCCTGAGAGTTGCAGTAATTTGTCTGTGAGAGACGATTTCAGCAGGTAGTTGTTTTTGTTGCACATTCTCCTCCTCTCCATGACAGAGGAGGAGTTTTCTAGCATGAGCTGAAACAGGTTTGTGAAGAAATCTCACTAAACCACCCATGAAATGTAGAGCTGAGTACAGAAACAAAGGCTGATATGACAAAATGAATGCATTTTGTGTAAATGAAAAAATAAACAATTCAAATAAAGACATACCGTTTTATAGGGTGTAAAAAGCAGTGGCGTGTCCAGCGGGGTGGCCTGAGGGGGCACAGGCCACCCCCACAACCAGACTGGCCACCCCAGGTGCCACCCCGAAGTTAAAACAATAAAATTTAATGAAATATCAAATGTACGATTATGGTGTCACAGTGAAGCTCAGATATCCGAGGGTAAGTGAATGCAGCACCGGCTTCTGCACTATGAGCATCATGTTAGCAAAGGTAGGAGAGCCAAGCACGAAAGACTGCACCGCAGAAAACATTTTTTCGGGGAAAGATTAACAAGTTAACATAGCTGGACTAGCCATCGGACATTTGCACGGTGGGCTGATGACTTTTTTTTTTTTTTGTAATGGCATGAACAATGTACGGAGCCCCGCAGGGGACATGGGAGAAAAAAAAATTAAGACGGACTTTTGCAAGATCTCGCAAAACAAATTCGGGGTCTCGCAAAAGTTGAATTCCAACAATGGCGGCAGCTACTTAGTTGTAATATTACTCTTTCTGGGTCACAAAATACACTTTTAAGATATTTTGAGGTGTGAATGTAGTTGTGTAAACGTCAGATACCTGCTCGGTTTACAAGACATCACATATTTGCAAAAGTGCTCCGACGTTTTTGGAGATCTGACACCCACTATCTCGAAGCTAACGGGAGGTCGAGAATTTTTTTTTTTCTCCCATGTCCCCTGCGGGGCTCCGTAACAATGAGAGGCGGTGGATTAGCCAGATGCTGGCCAATTTGTAAAAATAACTCAGTTGTTTGGTGGTGGCTATGGCGGAGCTTCCACAGAGGCAACAGGTGGATGACGGAAGGGGAGGCAGGAGGAGGAGAGACCCCAGGCAGCCGCCGGTCCGAGTGTCAGGTGAACTGAACTTCAGGTAAGAAGTTATGACCTGCAGTCTATCTGGGTCAGATATAAACCAAGTTTAGGTGGAGTTTATTTTCGTTGTGCTGACTTTTTACCGTCAGTTACAATAACTCACTGCGTGAGCTAACGTTTCTATACAGCTGTTCGGTTGCTATGATGTTACTGATAGTGAACTTTATTTTATTCATAAGGTTAGTTAGTAGAGTTGCCAACGGCTCCTTAAAAATGGAATGGTCCCTCATTCAGAGAAAATATTATGCGTTTTGTATTGAGCTGAGAAGAGACGCAGTTTGTCCCGGACTTTAGCTAGAATGGAAAAAGGTTTTTTTTTTACGCTTCAGCTGCCTCTTCTTCTCTCATTCTCTCCCCCTCCCTCTCCTGTTTCTACTTCAATCATGAAACTGATCAATGATCAGCTGATCGGCTTTTCTCTCTCGTTTGTTTATCGCCCACTTTGCGCCAGAAACAGGAAACCAGTGGATGTCGCGCTAAACAACAGCAGCACGTTTAAGCTTGATCAGCTGTTGTTAGAATTTATTTAATATTAATTTCTAGTATCAGCTGATGTTTGATGGAGCCACAGCTGTAAAGCTGCTGGTCATGATATCGGTTTGGATATGTGGTGAGAGGGAAACATGAAGATGAAACCAGGAGATGTCCTTACTGAATCATCAGAGCTGAACAGGTGATGGAGAAACAGGTTTATCTTTTAGGTGACATGAATGAGTTGAAGTTATGAACTGTTTCTGAGACAAATAACACCAGGATCCTTTTCTAAGTAGCTGACAGCTGGTAACTGTGCAGGGGCGGGTCTAGCAAAGTGTTGCCAGGGGGCCAGGTAGGGCATTAACAGGGAGAGGGGGGCACAAAGAAATACTTTTCTTTCTTATTCTCATTTAAAATATCTAGCTTTTATTAAATAATTATCTGAATTTTACGAACAAAGTTTTTATCTGACGTAAAATGTATAGAAATCATACATATACCAAAAAGACAGTGTACATCACTGTCACAACAGCATTTGTTTTCATTCAAAGGCTTTATGGCTTTAATACCTGGTGGGCTGGTCTGTAGTGAAAATGCCCAATTTTTTGTCCCAGTCCAGCCCTGCAGGTTAATACTGGCAGTGTCACCATGCCAGCTGACTGTATTTCATCATCAGCCAGTGTTGTTCTTTATACATCAATATTACCAAAGTTAACCATAAGGCAGCATATAAAGTATTTACTTGCTTTCAGGTTTTATTCAGATGTTAGTCTTTTTATTTGTTTCCCCACTTTTTTTCTGTTTCAAACTCAAACACCAGTTTGTGAGAAGATTATCTTCTTTTTTTAATAGGCATTGGTTTTGCATTGGCATTGGCTAATTTGCCAATTGTATGTTAAAAATGTTCGTATTTTAATATTCAAAAATGTTTTTGCCCAAAACATATGTGCACTACATGTCAGTAAAAATACTATGCAAATATTGATGTCCTTGACTGCTGAATAAACACTGACTGATTGTATCTCTTGTACTTTATCAACGCAGTATCTAAAAACTTTGCACCGTAGTGGTTAAAATCTCATTCTAATAAGAGTTAAAAGCGCATTCGGTTATTAGGTTTATAGTTTTATTGTATTATGGTTAACAGTTGGTAGAATTTCTTTTTAACATTATCTGCCAATTACATCTGCCACCCTTCTCCAAATCTGTGCCCCTACCTGGCCCCCCCCAACAAAAATATACTAGACACGCCACTGGTAAAAAGTAAATGTGAAAACAGAGAGACTGAGTGATCAGTACTGAAATAGTCTGGCTGTGAAAGCACTTACTGTGAAACAACTCTTTATTTATTCAGAACTTTGGGACTAAATACAATTTGAGTCCCCAAGTAAGTTGTTTCAGTTTAAATTATCAGCATCGCTGAAATGTGTGAGATTCATGCACAGCAGATGCTAACATATAGTTCCCAGCCAGAACACACCACTTTCAGAGTGACCTGATTGCTGATTGAGTGACTGATACTTTAATGACTTGCAGAAGTTTGAATACATAGGTGTGTGTATATAGGTGTGTTTAGTGTGTGCACTTTTTTTTTTAAACCCGAGTATCAGCGAATGACCAACAATGTAGGGTCTGGGAGGCAAACCCTATAGGATTAAGACTCTGAATTTGATGGCGTCGTTGCCCACCTCTCAATTTTAAATACACGTAGACACTGAGGGCTATCAGGAGGGACTATGCGCTTACCTGCTGCTCTCTGGCAGGTAGCTCCATGCCCTCCTGGGTTTTAAATGCACCATAGAACACACATGCATCAATACTACATATGAGCGGGCGGAGGGAGGTTTGGAGTCTTCTCACACCCCCGTTCTCTGCGACCTGCTGGAGCGGGGGGCCAGGAGGAAGAGTTGGCCGTCCGACTGGGGTCTGGAGTGTGGGGCCTCCCTGCTGCTGCGGAGTCGGGGCGGTCTGCTTCTCCCCACCGCAGGGAAAAAGGGTGACATCACCTGGGTCTGGGTGCAGTTTCCTCCTCTAGGGGCAAGGGTACCTAGACCCGGTTCTTAGAGTACGCTTGGGGATTGTGATTGTGTGTACAGTGTCTCTCTATGTCTGTCTCCACGTTGGTTGGGTGTTGAGTAATTGCATATGAGAGCATGAGGGTGGGAATGGATGTTTGTATCTGTGTGTGCCTGTATGTCTGTGTCTATATGTCAGGTTGGGTATCAGACGCCACCTCTCTGGGGACATCTCAGGCCCTCTAAGGTATGGAGGCCTATCTCCCCACACCACTTCCCCTGCCGGTGGCGGACTCCCTCAGACATCGGTGCGTTGGTGGTTCTTTGTGTCCGGGGATGAGCGCCCAGATACCCACCTGCTCACTGCTTGGTGGCTGCTTATCGGGGCCTGGAGCCTGGGGTTCGCTCGGGCCACTTCGGGGGTGGGGTGCCCTCGGCCTCTTGGCCTGGGGCTCGGTCACTCTGGCGCAGCTGGCTGCTGGCGGAGCTCACGGGCACGTCACTGCAACCCCCCCTGGCTTCTGCTCCGCGGCTGCTGAGTGACCCCTCATCTGGGACTCTCCTCAGCTCTTTCTGGGACAGTGGCGTGGCTGCCCCTCTGTTGGTCTTCCTTGGTCTCTTGTGTTCTGGGGGCCTCTGGATGTCTGGAGTTTTAATCTCCTTCATACCTGCTTCATGCCCTGGTGGACGGGGCTGTGGCTCCCCACACCCTCTAGCAGATCATTACAAGGAACCTTTTAAAAACAAACGCGTCCATGCTCACAGGTGTACACACGGGTGCTCACACACACAAACGACATCCTTTTTGGCTCCTACCTCAAAGCACACTGTGCGCTGTCGATATTACGTGCTGCACAATAATGTTTAATATTTAGTATTTACTGTTATATTCCCATATATCATCGTGATGTTGTTTATTGTATTGCTCTCGTTTTCTTCTGCTTGTTTTCTTTCTCAACAGGTGATTGATATATGTATTTTTTGTTTTGTCTGGTTATTTAGTTGGTTTTTGTTTTTTTGCCCTTTATCCCCATCCTTCTACTCCGCTGTCCCCCCCCCCCCCCCCCCCGCCTCCCTTCCTTTCTCCCTTTTCTTTTCCTCATTCAAGTTTGTCCCGTATCTAGCAAGTGAAAATAAAAAATAAAATAAACAATAAAAGGTGAATCAAATAGACCATTACGGCAAGGCTGGGATGGTCAATTTGGTAAAGTAAATCCATTGGGCATCTTTCTTTACCTTCAGACAATAATTCTGATGGCAAAAGAACCAAACGGGACAGGCAAAAAAAAAAAGAAAAAAAAAGAAAAAAAGACTGAATTTGAAAAAAAACCCCAAAACAACAAAATCATGATTTGGGAAAAAACAAAACAAAACAACTACAAAGAAAATCCCCCCACAAACAAACATGAAAAGCAGATACATGGTATTTATTCGTATTTATTCAGTTTAAACTGGTCATATTGAAAATATTGACAAAGAATTATATTTTGAAGCATTTGACGAACCTCCATATATATTCAGCCACAGTTGATTTTAAATTTTAAATAAAGCATGCACAAAAAAGAGAAAAAAAACAACATAAAAAACAGTACAAAGGGTATAAGTGTAAACCAGACTTATTAGAGCCTGTACTGTGTAAATGTCACAAAAAAAATGATCAACCTCAACATGATATTTATCACATCCATATCATTTGAGCTCTTTAGCAACAGAGCAAGGTCTCTTAGTTTCTTCACATTTAACAGGACAAAAGGTTGGAAGGCCAGTTGTTTTACCTGCACCTTAAAAACACAGAATCAGGATGTATTTATTATTATTATGATTATTTATGATACATGATGCGGCAGTTTAACAAAAGTGTGTATAATACTAACACAAATAGTAAGGCAAAAAGCTTTTTTTTTAAAAAAGTGTCCTGACTTATTAAAAATGACAACTACCCAAACTGTCCTCACATTATCTTCTGTCTGGAGTTAACCTTCTGTGTACTCCATGGGCTCAGGTGAAAACAAGAATTCAAAGAAAGCCTTCAAAATCTCGTCATCTACAGCCACTGAACTGTTGACTACATCTTTAAACTTGGTGAGATTTCTGCTCTCAAAGTGGTTTTTCACACCAACCAATAAGTCTTGCTGTTGATCGCATTTGCAAGCGAGGCATTCCTTCAACACATCAAACTTTTCTCTCTCCACCATCTGAATAATGATGTGTCCAATTATGTTGATAAAAGGATACCCAAACTCTATGACACCTTGCTTTTGACCCTTTGCATCAAAGTATGGATACCCTCCTGTATGCATTGCAACAACATTGCCATCCTCGTTAAAGACAGGAGAGCCAGAGGAGCCATCATATAAACAAGACTCGTAAGTCAGAAGTTGTTTGTGCTGTTGAACATCAACTGCAACATTTTCGAAGAAACGACCAGCAAGAAGTTGAACACAGTCTTGATTGTCTTTCCAGTGCCTCTCTGCAACCTGTTTACGGTTCTCTTGTGAAACAACCAAACAGACATCAATTTTTTTTACACTTTCACCTGGATATCCAATAATACAAATTCCACCACTGTGGCGAACGAATCCACTGTGTTTTAAGAGACAATCAGGCAACGTCTGATCAGCACTGAGCTTTAACAAAGCCCAGTCAGTCCCTGACACTTCCGGAATATATTCAATACCAACAACCTCTTTCACATCTATCAGGCCATCTTTCTCCTCCAAACTTTCAAAAGAGAAAGTCACAGCAACCTTCTCATTAAGCCGGCCGCTATCATTACAGGAACCTTTAATAACATGGGCATTTGTGAGGACAAAATTGCCAAACAGGAGGAAACCACTTCCACGTGGTTTCCCATTTATTCTCACTTGACAAACAGAATTACTGAGTTCCATGAGCTTCTTCATTGTTTTCACATCTTGACATCTTTTAGCATTGCTCCCAAACTCCTGACGGAAAAGATTCTGGATGCGGGAAACCTTAGGAACTTTAGCTTTCTTGCCTTTTACCAAAATGTTAAACTGTGCAGACAAATCATCTTGCAGCTTTTTTAAATAAGACAGTTGGTTTCCTGGAGCCATATTTCCACAGAGATCCGTTTTTTTTCCTATTGTGTTGTCAGTCTCTGACTTGACTGGGTCAGTCTGCTGTGAAAGCTCCTCATTACCACCAGATTCACTTGTCTGAGATTCACTCTGCACCACGTAAGCATCATCAAGACTGCCAGGCTGACTTGCTGGTGGATTGGACTTGTCGATTATGATCTTGAAAGTTTCATCATCAAGGTCATCGACCAAAATGCACATCTCCGTTTCCACTTCAGTGCTTGTGTTAGAGAGCACACAGTTCTTAGTGAACACTGTGCTGAGAAAACGACCATCTCTTTGTAGAGCTTGCGTTACCGTTTCATTTTTGTATGCGTAAACAGTAAGTTCCTGCATTTCTTTTTTTACTGCTGGATTTTTCAGGATTTTGACAACATCTTGACCTCCCCTTGTCACCACATGAAATATCACAAGCTTGCTAGATCGTCCACTAGTGTAGGGATAACCAGAGCCACTAACTGGTTCCTGTGAGTTCTCCACAGCTTTCACAAACTTCAGAATCAGACATTCATCTTTAATTAATCTGCATGGAAAGTGTGAAGCTATCGCTTTCCCATTTCTTACAATAACAAGCTCTTTGCCCTCCTGCTTTTCTGCAACTGCTTTGAACTTTGGACTTTTCTTCAGGCAGTCCTCAATAGTTTGCGCTTGACTGCAGGTATATTTAGATTTGTTCTTCATGTAACTCCAGTCAAAAGAATGAGTCAGATGAGGCTCCTCTTCCTAGGGGAAAAAAAAAGTTCTCTCATAACTTACAGTAGAACCTTATTCTATTCAAGCAGATACTCAAACAATACCATCCTCTTACGTCACTTTGCGTTATTAAAGACATCTAAATCAAATCTTTAATTGAAATGCCTAAAAATGTGTGAGTGTTTTATTCATTTCCAACACAGAAAAGAATGAATGAGACATTGACAACAGGTTTTAAACTCAAGAGGTGGGAGTGCATTGAGTTCTTGAAGTAACAACATGTCAACCCCCAACACTGAATGGCTGCCACAGACCATCACTCTCACCTTGTCCCTTCAGACTGATTCTTAATCTAGTTTTGCTTTTTGCCACCGCTACTATCAGCAAATGGTACCTGCAGTGGCATTCGGGATATAAAGGCACTCAAGTTCTTCCAGAAAGATGAATTCACATGGATAAAAATCTGTGGCCACTGCTTGTAAAACAGTTTAGTTTTTGGGAGTGGTCTTGATGTTGCTTCTCCAGTGCACCACTCTTATTTGCACCAAAGCAAATGAAATGGAGTCAATGGTTTATGCTTTCTGACTTTAAGTTTGACTCACTTTGTCTCAAACTGATGATCAAGGGTCCCACTGAGTTTGTTTTTTACAGCCTATTGTATGTACACTGTAAGCGGCAAATTTAAACATACCAGTAAGCAAATTCATCTGTGATGGTTTATACTAACCAAGGCAAATACAAATTTGATTATAGGAGAAAATCAGCACCTCAAAGGTGTCTCTTGGTACTTCATTTCTGCTCGCCATCATTCCAGGTGAATTCGTGAATTCATCCGCAGCGCTGTTGAAAAGGCTCTGGAGGTCCCTGTATTAAGCACTTAAACCTGTGACACAGAAATCACAAAACTTGGACCACCACAGACTGTTTTCCTTCGTGGTGATGAAGGAAAATGCTGAGCTGGCATGTAAAAGGGCATTTGTTCAGCCCATTCTCACTCCTGGGGCGTAGCATGGCGACGTTTTGTCACGTACCGCGACGTTCGTGAGGAACGCGAAAGGTGACCTTCCGCGTTCTTATGGTACGCGCCGGGTTATGGCTGAATTGCAGTGGAATGACGGTCCCGCGGTAATAGACGTTCCAGCCATGTATTCCAGCCCTAAACCTAACCTAACCTTATCCCTAACCCTAATCATGACCTTATTCCAAGCCTTAACCAGCACTGTAATGACATAAAAGAATGTTTTCCAAAGCGATTTTAAGAAAATGAACGAACATGTGTAGATTGAGTCCAAACGCTTCTCATGTTTTGTCATTTTTCCAATCTCGTCATTTAGGAACGTGTTGGGTACCCGAAAGCGTAAAATGTTGACGATTTGTCACCTAGCGTAAAATATTACGCTTAGGGAGTGAGAACGTGTTGCATTTATTCCCTTCAAGCACCCCTACAATAGCTAAACCCATTTGTTCTCTGATTGGAAGGAAGAAAAATGGGGTCAAAATTTGTACTTGTAACTTGAAACTTGAGTGCAGAGTTTCACACATATTTTTTGGCTAACTCCACACACAAATCTGTTTTACACATACACAAATTCTATTTACACATACAAATCCTGATTTATTTATGACCACAATTTGAGCCCATATTCATGTCAATGAGATATAAACAAATACATAGAACAAGAAATAGACTACAGGAGTTGTAAAAATTGGTTTGCATTAAATCACACCCATAATTCTTAAATGTGACTTTATAAAGATCTAAATAGGCTAAAAAAAGCTACCTTGAATTACAGTTAAAAACAAATTAAAACAATAATGTGGACTTGCTTGATCGCTAACCAAATAACAAGGAAACACCAAAACCTAGAAGCTAAATTATTAAAACAAAGAGTACGAGTAATGAACCGCATATCAAACACATTCGATGGGAGATGAGGCACTTCGTTTAGGACTCTTCTCTCCGTTTGGCAGGAAGGGTCGTACTTAAAACAGAGGAAAAAAAAAAACACAGTAGAACCAATGAGGGTGATTACAGCAATGACATAAACAGAAAATCCCAAATCTGTACAAAAAAAAAGATCTGCTCTAAAAAGATTTAAAGACAATATGCAGGACTATACTTCAGTCAGGAGAATAACTGAGATAATCCATCTACAATATGAGGTTAGTCATTAATGTACTGCTGTATGGTCTGGGCTGTAGTTAAGGTTTAAAAACTGAGCTTTAAAACATGCTGCCGATGAACTGTGCTAATAAAAACTGCGAGAGGCTGACAGTGATCACTGACCTTTTTTTTTTTTTTTAAATAAAGAGGCTTGTTCAGATTAAGCAGAACAAGATCGGGGCAGGACCAGAATCATATTATATCATTATCATCAGGGCAAACATGGCATATGTTTTACCTGATGGGGTTACTGTTGAGGGGTTGCTGCTGCTCCTGCTGCTGATAGTGCTGGACTGTATTGATCTGAGACTGTAGACATTAAAAAGTCCATTGAAGAGATGGTATTTGATTATACAAGTGTTATGAAATAATAATAAAATGCAAAGATTGGTGACAGCACTTGGACTCATAATGCAACAGATATAAAAAACCTCTGGAAATAAACTGAAACCAGAATATTCATAGGGTAAAATAATTCATAGGGTAGGGAATTAACAACAGAAAAAAAAGTTCTATATACATAAAACAAGCATGCACAAACACACATACAGTGACATTTTATACCTTCTCCAGAATACTGTGTATACTATGGCAATGAGTTTGCATCAAAGTGCTGATCCAGAATCCTTCTGTTATTATTAATTCCTAGTGGTGTAATAATAAAGTAATACGAATAAAGAAATTGAGTAATAAATATAAAATAATGTATTTCTGATTATTCAGTTTATTTTTCTATTCACTCTGTGCAGGCAGAAAGCTTGTTAAATGTGTTAATGTAGAAATACAACAATTTTGCTGTTGTAAAAATCAGCATTTTGTCATATTTGAAATATAAATCCCAAATAATCTGAATCTTAATTTTTTTCTTTAAAATACAGTGTTATTTTAATATCATAATTATAATCCATAATTATGTGACATGCATATTAGATAGTTTTTAGTGAAATATAAGCCTTAATATATATAAGAAATATATAAGAAAGGCAGGGAAAAGCCCTACTTTAAAACTAAATGTTCCCTAAAACGGTGGACAAAGCTACAGACCCATGACTCCCTTTCCCAGTTAGCTAGCAGCAATGACCTACAATACTTGTGAAGTTAATAAAAAGACAGATAATGTTTGTCGTGCTGTTGCACACACAGCATGCTCATGCATTTCAGTTCGTCAGTTGCCACAAGACAACTTACCAAGGTTTACATAATAACCAAATACTCCTGTGTGCTATAGACTATGGGTGTCCAAATTCATGGGCTGGATCCTCCTGAGGCCGCATTTGTATGCATTTACCAAAGTTGATGGCATGCTGAAGACGTAATCAGGCCATGTTTTTCAGCTGTGTTGGAGTAGGGATGCATCTAAAAGCTGCAGGACAGTAACTCACCAAGACTGGACTTTCGCACCCCTGGACTATAGTGTACGCTGTACACCCTACTTACTGGTTTCCTTTGCCTCAGTCTGCATATATGTCCCAATTAATTTGTTTCTTTCCCCTACAGCTTTGCACCACCCAGGCGGCAATGAATGCGCATGCTCTTTGCGAGCTCGTCCCCGGCTCGTAACAAACGTGCTCTGCCCTCAAGGGTGATCATTTGATTATGGTAATCATGTGACTGATGCAAGCCAGATCCTTTTATTTAGCAAAATTGTGATTATCAGTTAGATGTTATTGTTGAGGGGCACAGGCAGGACTCCACACACGCACACACATTTAAAAAACAAACAAATAAACAAACAAACAAACAACAACAAAAAAGCGGTAAAGTAACTCTCAAATGTTATAAAAACTAATCCCTGTCATATTTCTGGGTCATTTTTATCCAGCTTTTTCAATTTCTTATATTTTGGTATATTTCTGTATTATGATTCATGTTGTGGTTCTATTTTGATTATTATTCTAGATTTAGTTCAAGTGTCAAGTCTGCGTCTTTGTAAATTGTTTCTTGTTTCCTGTTTTACTTTCAAGGTTCATGTCTGATGTCAGTGTGTTTAGTTTTACTTGCCTCCTGTCTCGTTAGCCCTAATCTCTCCCAGTTGTGTCTCCCTCCTTTTTCCCATTCCCTGATTACTCCCCTGTGTATATAAGCCCTGTGTTTTCCTTTGCTCTCTGTTACATTGTCTACTCACCCTTATCCTTCACTGTGTGCTTTGTCTGCCTGTTCTATTTAGTCGCATGTCCAGTTTAGCCAGTTTTCTGTTTTGCCTGCAACCAGTAATAAAGCTGAGTATCTACAAGTTAACTTTGCCTCCGTGAGTTCTACTCTTGGGTCCACCATTTCTGCCTGCCCTCACACAGCCATGACAATCCAGGTGTTGTGCCAAAAAGTGATCGCCTGCCAAAAACTGATTACTCATATGTAAACTGCTATAAATAACTTGTTGCTCTATAATATTTGGAACATATTTCAAATGTATCCCTTATGAATTATATCAAGTCATCTTAAACAACAAGCAACATTCCCGTAAAAAGGTACAAGGCGCAATCAGTTTTTAGTAGTGATTTTTATATAGCCTTTATTTACGCAGTTAAGAAAAATCTCACTGACGTTAAAAATCTCTTTTTAAAGAGTAATCTGGCCATGAGGTCAGCAGAAATTGGAACAAATATAACAATAGTTCTGTAAACATATTTAAAGTGGACAAAAAGGACCGGATTGGTTATAATGTAAGTAACACAGAGTTATAAAGATACTTGAAAAACAGGTAATTTATATACTTTATATATAACCCATTTGTAAACCCTGATCACTGAATACTAACCGAATACCAACATACGTAAAGATATTACACATAAAAAACAGACATATGAGATCAGTTTTTGGCAGGCGATCACTTTTTGGCACAACACCGGCAACACACTACATGAGCACCTATTATGAAGCAGAATCCTTTGTGGAGAAAAAGAGGTAAAAAGTTATTTCTAAAACTTCAACTTACCTCAAGTAAGGAAAGCAACAGCCTGCAACTGGCCACTCCGGCGGATTAAATGGAACTGTTTGCTACTGTCACAACCGCGCCCAGTTGCTCTAATGGGTGTTTCCAAGTGATGGCCCGCTTGAAGCACTTGTGTCAAGCCAGCCTGCAATTCGAGACTTGCAGTCAAGCCAGCCTCCAGTTTGTTTTCTGTTCCCTGTGTATTCAAATTATTACGGGAATGGATGTGGAAACCGGATTTCAAAATAAAAGCCAACTTCAAGTGAATTAACAGATATGTTAATAACATAATAACATATAATTTAGGCTTGTTTACAAACTCTAATGTTAGATCTACATGACACAACATTGTACCCTAATAGCGCCCTGTCAATATCAAGGAAATCTTATTTAGTAAAAGCCCTGTGAATTTTCATTTTTGAACTACTCTTTCAATGACTTCAGAATGCTCTTAAAAGCAAAAGTCATATTTACAAAGACTAGTTGCATTTTATATCAACACTAACCACAGAAATTTGAAATTGCCCATAATTGACTTACTCTTCTAACGATTTCAAAATGCTCTAAATAGAAAAAAATCCTGTTTCATTGATACCATATCAATGAATCTAAAATGGATTCATTGATATGGTATCACTGTGGGGCTGTATACTGTTGATCTAAAGTGGAATTACCCTGTGGAAACAGCAATTTTCCTTTTTAAAGCATTCTGAAATCACTGAAAGTTAGGTCTTAAATGGGCAATTTCAACAGGTCATTAATTTGGGAGGCAAAATCAGACTGACTTGAAATTGATATGGTATCATTGTGGGTTGGCATACTCTTGACCCAGATTAAAATTATCCTGTGGAAACAAGAATTTGTCTTTTTAGAGAAATCACAAGTCATTGAACGATTATTTCCCGTATGTCAAAGGGTTCTTATTTTGAAAGGCAAAATCATAATGACTTGAGATTAACCTGGTATCACTGTGGGATGGAATACTGTCAATATAGATAGTAATTATTCTGTGGAAACAGCATTTTTTCATTTTATAGCTTTCTGAAGTCGTTGAAAACGCACACCGATATATGGTCAATTTGAAAGGGCCATTATTTTGAAAGGGAAAATAAGAATGATTGATGTCAAAGGAGCTTGCAAAGAAAAGCGTCTGGACTTCTTTAAGTTACTTGAAGACGTTTCACCTCTCATCCGAGAGGCTTCTTCAGTTCTAAGGTCAAATGGTGGAGAGTCCCAGATATAACCCTAGTGGGAGTGTCCCCCCACAGAGGGACAAAAGGACCCCCTGATGATCCTCTAACCGCCTGAGCCAAGGTGTGGAACTGGGTGTGGGTCCCAATCAGCCAGAGTTTCGGGTGAGTTCATTGTGAAACCTGGCCCCACCTTATCATGCGAATTCCTGAGGTCAGATGGCCCAGGGTGTGAGTGGGCCTTAAGGCGTCTGGGAAGGGATCTCAAAACTGGATTATAGATGGCAGAGAGTTGGTGTCGTAAACCACCGCCTCTGTTCAAAGATGGTCGCTCACAGTGGACATAGATGGCTTCTTTCACTCCTCTTTCAAACCATCTGTCCTCTCTGTCCAAAATGTGAACATTGGCATCCTCGAAAGAGTGTCCTTTATCCTTAAGATGCAGATGGACAGCTGAATCTTGTCCTGTGGAGGTCGCTCTTCTGTGATGTGCCATGCGCTTGTGAAGTGGCTGTTTGGTCTCTCCAATGTAGAGGTCTGGGCATTCCTCGCTGCACTGTACGGCATACACCACATTGTTAAGTCTGTGTTTTGGCGTTTTGTCTTTCGGGTGAACCAGTTTTTGTCTGAGTGTGTTGCTGGGTCTGAAGTACACCGGGATGTCATGCTTGGAGAAAACCCTCCTGAGTTTCTCTGATACACTGGCTACATAGGGAATGACAATGATGATTGATATTGACATGGTATCACTATGGGGTTGTATACTGTCAATATAGACTGCAACTAGTCTGTGGAAACGTGAATTTTCCATTCTGAATTAATTGAAAGAGTAGTTCAAAAATAAACATTCAGAGGGCTTTTACTTTGAAATCCAAAAGTAGATGGCTTTAATATTGACATGTTGCTACTAGAATACTAGGGTATGTCATTTGTATCCAACATTAGAGTGTGCAAATAAGACTAATTGATATTTGTGAACGTGCTCTTAATTTACTGGAAGTTGGCTTTTATTTACGAGTTATGCTTCAGGAGCATTTATTTTGAAATCAGGTTTCCACATCTTTTGCCATAATGCTTTGAATACACAGGGAAGGTAAAACAAAGTAGAGGCTGGCTTGACTGCAATGCTGGAATTGGAGGCTGGCTTGACACCAGTGCGGTCTTTAAGTACGCAGCCCTTGGGGATCGTTGAGGCTGCGTACTTTAAGGCTGCAGACCCTGAATTGGGATACAGCCAACTAGGGCAGGGCGATATGGCCAAAAATAAATATCACAATATACATTTGAAAATTTGCGATAACGATATAATAATAATAATAATAATGGATTGGATTTATATAGCGCTTTTCAAGGCACCCAAAGCGCTTTACAATGCCACTATTCATTCACTCTCACATTCACACACTGGTGGAGGCAAGCTACGGTTGTAGCCACAGCTGCCCTGGGGCAGACTGACAGAAGCGAGGCTGCCATATCGCGCCATCGGCCCCTCTGGCCAACACCAGTAGGCGGTAGGTGAAGTGTCTTGCCCAAGGACACAACGACCAGGACAGAGAGCTCGGGGATCGAACCGGCGATATAACTGACGATATAATTTCTGCGAGACAAAATACAACTCCACAACTTTACTAGCGTAAACCCCCCCCCCCCCATCCATTCCTTTTACTTGAACAAGTAGCTGTTTTTATATGCATTAAAGCTATATAAACATTTAACAGTGCAAATGCAAATTCCTTGCTGAAAGTTTAACCAAAAGGCATTTCCAGTAGAAATGGGCTGACATATCCTGAGCATAACCATGTATAATATCCACTAAGTTTAAAAAAAAAAAAAGGTGCGCTTTACAACATTATACTGCAGTGTGCCAAATAAAAAAGTCAAATACGTATTTCTCAGACCATAAGGTGACAAAAGCAAAATCATATGTATATTATACAAAAGCTTTTATTTGCTTTTGTTTTGTGCGTGTTTATTTTATCTTATAATGGGAAAAAACCTAAAATGTCAAAAAAAAAAACCAAAAAAAACTGCTTTCATAATATAAATATCAATAAATAACTTTAGAGAAACTTCCACATGACTCTTCACATAATGTTATAAAATATTTGTTTAATTAATCTGAAAATTTTAGTCTGCCAAATGTGCAGCAATTTAATCTAATTATATGTAATGTGGTATTTTTTAATTATCTTATTTACCAACATCAAGAAGTCACAAGCAATGAAAGACCACACCATGGTGCATGTTTGGCCAAGGAGCAGTGGCGGTCCTAGCCTGTTTGGCGCCCTGGGCGAACACTCCCTCTGGCGCCCCCCCCCCCCCCCCCCCCACACACACACACACACACAAAACATATTAAGGATTATACATTAACATAAAACTGTTGTACACACACATATACACATATGAAGAGAGAGAGAGTATGCATAGTATGCAAACGGCTACCAAACAGCCATCATAATTTGTCATACAATGAGAACAGGACAAATCAACAATTGACAATGACTAATTAATATTAAAATCTGTAACATAATGTATTGTTTGGAGTTTAGTCTGTTACTGTTACTATTTTTACCATTTCTTCTTGGAGCAACTGTAACCCACATAATTTCCTTAGGGATTAATAAAGTATTCTGATTCTGATTGTTTCAGGATACATGACCTGCCATTATCCAATGACACATCTGCTTACCTGTATCTTTTGCTCGTTTCTCTTCCTCTTCTTTTCTCTTTTTTCTAAACTGAAGACATGATGGCTTTGAACTTTTCTTGTCCATCTTCCATTGGTTTTAATTTTGCACTCCAGTATGAACACCCATCCCCCAACTCGAGGATCACCACAACATAACCTAACAGACCTACACCTTATAGTTCACAGGTTCACTTTGTCTAAGGTGTATTTCTGGGATTTCAAACAACCCAGGATTCAAATCATGAATACATAATGGGCTTGAATTTACAACATTATGAATGAAATGTGCTCTATTTGGAAGCAGCAAGCCCCCCTCCCCTTTTGACGGGTTGTTTGTGAGACTTTAAATCATCAGACTGTAAATTTAAAATTTAAAATTGTTATTGATCCCTTTACCCCTGGTACTAAAGTGTATATTTATTTCCTTACTCTTCTTATATTTATTGTTTGTTTATTTGCACAGTTGTAACTGGAGCCTCGTCGTCTCGTCTCTCTATATACTGGACTGTGGAGATGACAATAAAGTTTACTTTGACTTCAGCAGCAAGCGCACCGAGGGCTCTCGCGCTCACTTTTCGTGTATAGAATTTCGAAAAAACATCGGTGCAAATTATAAGTCTGTATCATAATGTCTGGTGTTTTCGTGTTTATTGGTTTGTTTTTTATTTTGTTTTACTTTGCGAGTTGGTTATTAGATGCTGCTCCAGCCGGTCAGAAAATCCCCCACCGCCCCGCCCTCTCCTCTCTGCGCCGCAAGCAGCAGGCGCAACTCGCAAACGAAGGGCGCCCTTACTCCCAGGAAATGGGCGATAGAAAGCCGATCGGTGCCTGTGATATTCCCAATATGCGCTGGTTGACGTCGGGGCAGCATGAGTACGAGCATTTTTTATTTTTTTTGAAGTTTTTTTGATGCCGCCCCCCACCACGGGCGGCATCGTGGTGGGGGGCGGCATCAAAAAAACTTGATGACACGAGCAACTGCCCGTGTCGCCCGTATCTAAAACCGCTACTGATTAGCAGTCAGTGCAACTTAAGTAATTTCCAGTAGATGTGTTCAAAAATGTGTCATTGTCTCCTTAAGAATTATTAATCTTCATTAAACAGTTTTTGTTTTTTTGATCTTTTACAAATCCAACATGCAACTTTGTTCTGTGTGATACTGAATCCATCATCACTGCAAACATTTCTGCCTCTGTTCTTCAGACACAGTGGACTGCTACAGGAGTAAACCTGTGGCAATATCTGCTCAATATTATAAACACCAAATCGTGAATGGGCTGGCACTTGTATAGCTCTTTTCTAGTCTCACTGAACACTCACTCACACAAATACATTCTACCTTATCTCTAGCTACCTTTTCTGTCACACCAAACTTTTGGACGTCCTCCTTCATTGCATCCACAAATCTTCTCTGTGGTCCCACATCTTTACCTCCTGCTTCATATTCAATATCCTTTGTATCCAAACCATCTCATCCTTCTCTCATCCTTCTCCCTCTAACTCAGATCTAGAGGTTGTCTCCAAACCAGCTTTTCCTCTGTTGTACTCCTTTCCTAACAATTGTAAGTGCATAAATAGTTTTCTTTACGTTAGAAATTGCAGTATTTTTCAGTGGTATTGTGGGTTTAGTTTAGCAAAATATATAACTTTGGAGGTCTTTCCAACGAGTTAAATGTTCAACCATGAAAAACACAAGATATACTCTCTCGCGTATTGTAAAAAGTAAAAAATTGTCATCAACATTTAGGATTCTATAAATATATATTACAGACAATTTCCAAGATACCATGTTTGAAATCAAGAGTACAACATTTTAATAATAATAATTAAAGCTGCAAGCAGCGTTATGAGGGCCCTCGCACCCCATCGCGTCGAGCCACGCCCAACACCTAAAACCAGCACGTCCGATCTGATGTCACATTGATGGAATTCATGCATTTAACCACCAGCTAACATTTCATCTCATTCAATCATGATTATAGTCCTCCCACTAGGTGGCGCTGTAACCATTACTGACAAATGACATAACTAACATTTCCGAGCTTGAGTCTCATCATCCCTGCGACCTTTGGGAGAGATTGGACATTGTGTTTTTGAGTGACAGCAGATTACTGCTTTTTGGCGAGTGATTGAAACTCCACGTGCCGCCATGACCACCCCGTTTCCCTGAACATAAAAAGCTTCGCAAATTAACATCACAAAGGTCTTTAGATTCCACACACCGGAGATCACATCAATCTGATGAAATCCCTTGGAGGAGTTCGTCAAAGAACATTGCCTGAAAAGAGGGGAAAATGTTGCCAAAATTACACATTAATCTTAAAATGGCCGACTTCCTGTAGGATTTGGCATATTCCTCCAAGAGACTTTTTTGTACATCTTTAAATCTTCTATAAGCTTACCAGGTTTCAGACTCATACACAAAACACAGAGCAGGGGCTGATGTTTTGAAATTTTAAGCTTTTAAGCTATTCAAGGAAAATGATCACATAACAAGAAAGCCCTCATCACATTGGAGGTTGTAACAGTTGCTATTGTAATGTAGTGTATCACCACATGGTGGCGCCTCCTGTCTCATGACTGGTGTGTCACCCCCTTTTTGTTTTCTTCTTCGCACTCCTCCTGTAATGGATGCTCCCGTGTGTACGCGGACTAGTGTGCTCTTTAGTAATGTGTGGTAGAGGTAGCACTTTTATTTTTGATATTGTAAATAAATGAGTACTTTTTGGAAAGTCAGAAGCTGTTGCTCATTCGCTATCCACCTGCACACCTCCGCGGCTGGCTTCATCTCCACCGCACGTTACAACTGGCGCCCGAACTTTTTCCCCTTGGACTTCAGACGATTTTTGTATCCCGCCGAGGATTCTTCTCTTCTAGCACGTGAACTGTCTCGGAAATCCCCCCACTTTTGCGGACGCTCGGACGTTTTCCCCAGCCATGGCCGCAGCCTCAGCTCAGGTGGGACCCGACTAATTTCTGGATACCGCGGTGTGCCGCTGCTCCGCTTGGGAGAAAGAAAAAGAAGGAGCTGACTCCCCGCGATTTCAACGATATTTGCAGGCGTGGGAGACCACCGACCCATCGCTTGACACGCTCGCCTACCGAGGGAGAGTACTCCGTGGGTAACTGTACGGTCCGTCGGACCACCAACTCAGTGCTGTTGGACCGTCACATCGGCGGCGCTAAAGCTAAGGCTAATGCGGCAGTGACTTTGACTCAGTGTTTATTCAGAGGGACGTGTTGTTTTGTGTAAAGCATTGAAGCATCAGAGTGTGCATGGACGTTCTCGGTCTGACTGATATATGCGCTTAGGTACTGTGTGTGAACGCTCTTTTCACTTCGCTATAACTTTTGTGGGAGCGAGTTGTTTCCACACTTTTAAAATGGCGTCCCACGCAGACACGAGGAGTGAGGAGGATGGCTGCGACCCGGATGCTGAGGCGCCTGGCCTGACAAAGTACATCATCCCTCACTCTACACCTCTTTACCTCAACCTTGAAGTGGTAAACTTGGGAGCTGAGGTCGTGAAGGCACGAGTTTGCTTACAGGCTTCGCTGGAGCTACAGAAGAGCCTGCTGAAGTGTCTGGATCATGGAGCTACGGGAGAGCCGGGAGAGCCGGGAGAGCGGCCATCTCCCCAACGAACCCCGCCGGTGCCCCGTAATGACCGCTGGTTGGACGGGTACCAGGTGGACTAACCGTTATCATATGGACGATCTTAAGGTTGACTGAGGGTTGGTTTCATGCAAGATGTATGTGATGTAATTATTCTGTTCGTAAGGGATGATTACCTGTTCTGTTCCACTGTACCCTCGTCACCACAGCCCGTGAGAGGCTTTTGGTTTGGTTTTCTGTTGTACTGATTTAAGCAACGGGATGTGTTGTATTTTTGACTGTTTTTCGCTTGTCTAGGACAACCTCAAGAGGATGAGTAGCCAGTAACACTGACTGTTCTGTATTGTTTGCTTGAATCACTAATTTTGTTTATTGATTGTGTTGATTGTATTGACTGTACCGATGCTGTATAACAATTCCTCCACAGCCTGCTTACTACCTAAAGTAGCTATGTATAGTGAAAGGGGGTAGCGGGAGGAGGGTTACCTGGGTACGGCTGAGGACAGCCTTTTTCTCACCAGGCTTGATCTGAAGTGAAATGTTTTGGTTAAACCTCTTTGATGCTGTCTTGTTGCATTGCTATTTTGAGTCATGATATGTAGATGTTTCTGTTTGCTCTACTTAATCCAGTTTTATGGCTCTTTATTGCGTTAAGGTTCATTCTTGGCGTTTACTTTTAAAAAAAAAAGGAAAAAAAAGTGAAAAACTAAGAAAACTGATTTTCCACTGTACATATTCGTCTTTTCTTCACCAATTTCATTTTTAAATGGTCTTTTGCCCTGTGTGTGTGCACCAATCTTAGCTGTAACCTCTATGTATAGGGTACTGTTAGGTGTGGTGTGTGCTTTTTCAGCTGTGTACGGCTGAGGACAGCCTTTTTCTCACCAGGGGGGACTATGTAACAGTTGCTATTGTAATGTAGTGTATCACCACATGGTGGCGCCTCCTGTCTCATGACTGGTGTGTCACCCCCTTTTTGTTTTCTTCTTCGCACTCCTCCTGTAATGGATGCTCCCGTGTGTACGCGGACTAGTGTGCTCTTTAGTAATGTGTGGTAGAGGTAGCACTTTTATTTTTGATATTGTAAATAAATGAGTACTTTTTGGAAAGTCAGAAGCTGTTGCTCATTCGCTATCCACCTGCACACCTCCGCGGCTGGCTTCATCTCCACCGCACGTTACAAGGTGTGGGCCAAATTTCAAGACTTTTTAAACTTTCCAAGCCCCTCAAAAACCACTTCATTTTTCATGGTGAACCAGGGTGCGCCGTTCAGTTTAAAGTCACAATTTTCTCACTGAAGCATCATGAAGGACTGATGGTGATATTCACCGCTTTTGAGGTGGCCACGATGAACCTGTGAAAATCAGTGCAACAAAATTAAAGCCATGACATTTCCTGTTGCCACTAGGTGGCGCTCTGCGTATTCCTGACAATGGGCACATCAATCTGTTCAGGGCGGGTCTGACATCATGCCTTTAAAGTTTGGTACTGATCAGACTGGATTTCATTGAGTTATACTATTCTGTTTCTTCATAGCGAGACGTCAAAGTTCGCCATGCTTCAGGGGTCACACCCTTTCGCGAAAAGTCACAGTTTTCACTGTAACCCAAGACCAACTCCTTAAGGCTTTCCTGGAGAAATTTGAGGCTGCAGATGTCACCCATCACAATACTGTATCCCAAAGTGTAAAACATGACATTTCCTGTTCCCACTAGGTGGCGCTGTCCTTGATGTCAAATATGGTAGTTGAAATATGTTCAGGGGTGGAGCCTTATCATATGTGTGCTCTTTGGTCCAGATCGGACAATGTATGATAGAATGAGAGGCAATAAGATTTTCATGGCGAGTCATTGAAATTCGCCGTGGCGCCACCGCCTCACCGTATTGTGAAAACTCAAAAGCTCCGCAATTTAACATGGCCCAGGTGTGTAGTTGGCACTGTCCAAATATGAAGTTTATATGACCAAATCCCTCTCCTTTTCTGGGTGGCGCTACTGAGCCAATTTTCCCTGTCCATGTCTGAGGACATTAAAATACGTAAATTTTCACCAGACCTGACGCGTGTGCAAAATTTCATGAGTTTTTGAGCATGTTTAGGCCCTCAAAATAATAATAATAATAATAAACGGAGCAGATACAATAGGGCCTTCGTACTCTCAGTGCTCGGGCCCTAAAAAAAGACGTTTCCTGACGGAACGACGTGAACTCTGCTGACTGCACACCTGTTACGTTGCAACGGAGCCCTTAACGTAGCAAGACGCCGGGACGTCTCCTCTGACGTTTTTTTAAAGCGACACCAACCGCTTCAGTGGCAGCAGCCTCGTTCTCGCCACACGTCTGAGTGTTTAGCGTTAATTCAGCTAAACTACAAAACCAACATTAAATCGCTACAGACGCCTACCGTCAGTTAAACATGGCCAATACAGAGGTAAGCGTGCAAACGACGTACGGCCATTGGCGCGTTTGTTGTTTTAACACCCAGCTGAACACTTACAACAAAAGCAAGCTGTCAAACTGGGGTCTCTTCTCCATTGAGGGCACATTAGCTAACAATAAACCAACCAAAGCCACGGAGTTTTACCTTGTAAAGTTAATATTTTGACCTATTTGAAAGTTTTTCTTGTTACCCCTTTCCTTCTCAGGGAAGTAAACTCTGGGGAGGTCGATTTGTTGGAGACACCGATCCTATTATGGAGAAGTTCAATGCCTCAATCGCTTATGACCAGAGGATGTGGGATGCAGACATCCGTGGGAGCAAGGCTTATGTTAAAGCTCTGGAGAGGGCAAAGCTTGTCAGCACGGACGAAATGGAGCAAATCTTACACGGGATGGCTCTGGTGAAGTCACAACATAAACTGCAACTAAGAAAGATAGTTCAGGGGCAACCACAGGCTGTCAGTAGCAGAAAATCACTTGCATGGTTATGTGTATCATTGCCTTCCCTTTGGCTGGTTAATAGATGACAGCTGAAAATGTGCCATGGTGGAGGATTCCTCTACTGAGTGTGAGCTGCACAATGGTGTCATCATGTGACATCTGTCAGCTGCTAAACAGCCTTAGTTCTTCTTTCATGCAGCTCATGTTTTTAGGGTGCCCTCTCTGTCCTGAGGTTCTGCTTTAATTGGTGCGATTGTCATTATGTAACCAGGACTGACATTTGCCATACTCATGCACAGTTACTGAAAACATTCTATGTATTAATATGTTTTATTTACAGATTATATTTTAAAATAGTCCCTATTTGTTTCTGCAGATTTCTGATGAGTGGTCTAGAGGTGTTTTTGTCATCAAACCCGGAGATGAAGATATTCATACTGCCAATGAGCGCAGACTAAAGGTGAGTTATGGCTTGTAGAATTTCTTTTTCCTTTTGTTTTCACGGCAACAATCAGTTCGATATGCTTTATATCATAAGGCAAAGACTCTACAACATTAAAAAGAAAAGTGCAGTGAACAGAGTTCGACTTATGAGGTAGTGCTTGGTGACAGTGGCAGGGACCTCCAACAGGACCAGACACAGGGAGGCACAGCCAAATGAGATGACTGGTTGGGGTTAGAGGAGAAAGAAGAAAGGGAAGCAGAGCATAGTGGAAGTAGAAAAGTATTTTTTAAAATATACAGGTTATGTTTTGCTCAGTGTTCTAATTGTTGAATTGATCCTACCAAGAAGTGCTGCATGGTGCAGCAGAAGCTTGATAGAGCTTATTCCACATCAGTATTTTCCAGAAAACAATGAAAATTACATTTATAAGTTCTACTGTTGATTTTAGTAGAACACTAAATGTGCGTTCTACCACTGCTGAAAACAATTTAAAAAAATGTATACACATATATTGGGTTCAGATACTGGTTATCGCTCCTGATGGCTGTTGCTATTTCTATTTGATGAGCGTAAGATTCTGTAAAATCGCTTTGGTCTTACCCTGATGTTTGGAGGATATAGAGGAAAAAAACTGCCAACAATAAAATGTAACTTGAGTGTTTTATTGTTTCAGTTTTGGGCTATAAAACACTGATCTCCTCCGTTGAGGGCTTGGTGATCGCTGTGGTGACAGATGTCATAGTCGTGTGGCTACATGTTTTCTCAGGAGCTGATTGGTGCACCTGCAGGGAAGCTGCACACAGGCAGGAGCAGGAATGACCAGGTCTGTATTTGTGATATTAAAACTGTAATGATTTAACTGTTATAGAATAGAAAAGATTAAAATATTACCCTCTGTGTGTTTTGATTGATCAGGTGGTGACTGACATGAGGTTGTGGCTGCGAAGCGCAATCTCAACCCTTGCGGACAACGCGCTTCAGTTGATAACTACCATGGTGGAGCGGGCGGCAGCGTGAGACAAACACACACACTGGCATACGTAAACATGTGCTCTGCTGTAACCTTGCAGTTTTAAAAAAATGATATTTTCCATCACTTTTTCTGAAACTCAGAGAAATTGAAGTCCTTTTTCCTGGTTACACCCACATGCAGAGGGCACAGCCAATCAGATGGAGCCACTGGATTCTGAGGTGATCTTCCTGTACTGACATATTTGCACTTTTCCCGCCTTTCATATAAGACAGTGTGGTGTTCACGTCAGTCTCGTGCATCTCTGTCTCCAGCCACGCTGTTGCCCTCAGCAGAGATGTGGAGCGGCTTCAGGAGCTCAAGAAAAGAGTTAACGTTTTACCTCTCGGCAGGTACGCCCTGAACGCGCTCGTGTGTGACTTTCATTTTGGTCTCACAGATATGATAAAATGAATCCTGTTGTTTTCAGTGGCGCCATCGCTGGGACTCCATTCGACATCGACAGAGAGCTCCTGCAGAGAGGTCAGGCCAATTGGCTTTTTGTTACCAATGTCTTCTTGTCATTTAACTGTTGTTTTTTATAAAATATGAATTCAAAAATGAGCAGAAATTACAACATTTGCTGTCCTTTGGATCTGCAGAGCTAGGGTTTGATAGCATCAGTCTAAACAGCATGGATGCCACAGGCCAAAGAGACTTTGTTGGTATGTAAACTGTACACACCAGGAAGCTTTCAGACTAAAATGGATCCAAGCAGTGAAAAACATGAAATCTACTCTGAGTCCTTTCATGTTCACTTGTCTGTTTATTTAGCTGAGTTCTTGTTCTGGGCTTCGTTGTGTTTGACCCATCTCAGTAAGATGGCCGAGGACCTGATACTGTACAGCACAAAAGAGTTCTCCTTCATCACGCTCTCTGATGCCTACAGGTTGGTTCATGCTTTTATTTTTCAGTTCTTTAGCAAGATTTGTGACATTGTGCATGAACTTCAATATTACATGAAACACCGCTTTCATATAAAATCAATGTATGTAAAGATCTGTGATTTATATATTGGAAAAAAATTACTGGCACATAAGAGGAGAGCTGTACAGGAGTTTATTTACTTCATGAAAGTTTCTTATTACCTATTTTACGGGTAGTTTCAAGGCAAATTAAATCAATAATCAGTGTAAAGCTAATAATTCAATTAAACAATCGAAATCTACAACAAACAAAGAAACTGCAATAATGCTAATCTACACATCCAATCACAGTTAGACAGAGATCGGAATGCTGCAGCAAGCAAAGGAAAAGGACTGAGTGGAAAAAGTAACCCAAGCCCCGCAGTGAGTTGAAGCCAGGTTTTTCCAAGGGGCCATTTCCCCTGACTTATTCCTGCTTCCTTTATTTACATATTCTAAATTAATGAGAAAATAAAACAAGCACTCTAGAAACTGTAGAGGAGGGGTGTCGAACTCCAGGCCTCGAGGGCCGGCGTCCTGCAGGTTTTAAATCTCACCCTGGGTCAACACACCTGAATCAAATGATTAGCTCATTACCAGGCCTCTGGAGAACTTCAAGACATGTTGAGGAGGTAATTTAGCCATTTAAATCAGCTGTGTTGGATCAAGGGCACATATAAAACCTCCAGGACACCGGTCCTCGAGGCCTGGAGTTCGACACCTGTGCTGTAGAGGTTTGACAGTTCACTGGATTTCTGTGAGCATAATCTTGGTATTTAATCTATAATAAAACTGAGCCTAAAAGTGTACATCTCCTCATTCAACATTTACAGCACCCAAAGTGCAAAGGCTGCAGTCTCGAAGCTGTGTTATAAGTTAATAAAGTGAAATGAAAAGTTGTGTTTGAATCATTATTTTCTCTGTAGTTGTGTCCATTTAGCACTGATCTCTTTGCTATGACCTACTCTATTTTATGCTGCATTTTCATTGCCCTTCATGTATATTTGTGTGTCTGTGTGTAGCACCGGCAGCAGTCTGATGCCCCAGAAAAAAAATGCTGACAGTTTGGAGCTGATCAGGAGTAAAGCAGGTCGTGCCTTTGGCAGGGTAAGACTGAAGGGTTGGCTTTAATGCTGTCTTTCTACGCATGTCAGTAGCTCACACTTGCAATTTTATTTTGCCAGATAACTTAAAAAAAAGTATAATATAGAAACACCAATGATGCTACAATAACTCTTTTCAATATCTTGGTATAGTTGTTGCTGTGTGAGATCACTTCCATTAGTTCAAGTGTAGACCCTAAATCCTGTTTCTTCCTGTTGTAAATAGTTGATTCTTTGCTTTCATATTTTAACTTCTTAAAAAATAATATGTTTAAAAGTGGAACTAACTGTAGATTTTTCTCTCTGGAGAACAGCTTGTTTTTTCTCTGCAGTATCATCGCCCTCATGTGTCCTAAAGCAGTCACTAGTTCTCCGTCACTAGAATCACAGTTGGCTGGTTTCAGTATAAAAGTACAGTGACAAACTGGAGAAAAACACATGTTAATAAATAGTCTATTTTCTAATAATTTAATATTTTATTATAGTGATACAATAGATCCTTCATAATTTATGATCAACAGAGCTCTGTATGATGAAACCTGGGAACAGGAAGCAGAGGCTCTTCAGTGTGGAGGGTGATAATAGTTTTATTGTAGTTGTCTGCCTCGCAGCTACAACATTATCACCTTTCATGAGCATTCAGACGTGCTGTGCTCTCATAGTCTTTACTGCTTTCATTCTTTACTCGCTGCAGTTTTCTCACAAAACTCTTCCTGTGCTTTTTTTTTTTTTTTTTTTGTATTTCAGTGTGCAGGCTTCATGATGACGCTGAAGAGCCTACCGAGCACGTACAACAAGGACCTACAGGTATGAAAGTCTGTCTTCACGTGGTTTCACTTGGAAGGAAGTCAAGTTTCTCCTAATATGCAGCTCTCTTTATCACCGTGCTCACCCTTCAGGAGGATAAGGAGGCCATGTTTGACTGCTATGATAATGTTCAGGCTGTGCTGCAGGTGACCACTGGAGTCATGTCAACTCTGAAGGTCAGACAATCAGTTTGCTGCTATTTCCTTTGAAAAATAAACCGAATACATTGCTTGGTTTGTAGATGGTAATTGATTTCCATAAAGACTATGTTAAAAAATTAATATGGAAACAGTAACTCCTGTGTGGTTAATGAGATGCTTCACTTAAAGCTGAATCATTTCCACAGTTCAGTGCCATCGTGGCAGTTTGAGCCGCAGTATTTGTATGCAGAGGTGGATTATGAGAATTGGATCACTGTCAGTCATCTTGCAGCATTAAACATTTTATTACAAGCACTGCTGAGGATTTGACAGAGCTGATTCTCTGTGGAGACTAGCAAACGACATTAACGTAGAAAGATTTTGTAGGGTTTTAAGTTCTGGCTCCATAAACTCAAGGCTGGAAGTTGAGACAGTTTTCCAAACAAGGAGAGAAATTTCAGTTTTTCTTCAGTCTTTTTTCAGTGTACAAATAATCTTGGAAACGTTCAGGGTGTCCTTTAATTTTTGCTTATGTTTTAGATCAATCAGACTGTGATGGAAGCTGCTCTCAGTCCTGACATGCTGGCTACTGATCTGGCCTACTACCTTGTGAGGAAGGGGGTGAGTAGATCATATATCCTTAATATTATATTATGTAGATGTTAACTAATATATTATGTTATAGATATTCAGGATACAAAATTAATCTATATTATTTTTAAAAAATTTTTAGAACAAGATAACAAATTACTGAGTATCAGTTTTGTAGTTTAGTTGTGCACAAGTTTCGAGGAAGTAATTACAAAGAAATGATTTCAAATTATGTCTACAGTTTGTACAGGAATTCATACACTCTTCAGAGCCTTTATTAGGATACAAGTTTATTAGTCCTAGTAACTAGTCCTAGGTAAACTAGTGTCTCTGGGTAGTGGTTTATCTAACAAGTGAAAGCTACCCTGTTTGATCCTGGAAGGAGACATAAATCTGTCAGCAAGGGTATCCAGTATTAAATCTGCCAAATCAAATAGTCTGTTTTGTTATTCTTTTTTTTTTTTATATGAGTTTATTTGCATTTATTTTTCACTGCAAAATACTTTCCTGCATTTCTGCATGTTGTGTGTTACAGTATAGCTGTGCGTTTTTGTGTGTTGCAGGTCCCATTCAGAGAGGCCCATGGTCTCTCTGGCAAAGCTGTGTTTACAGCTGAATCCAAAAACATTGCCCTGAATCAGCTCACTGTGGAAGATCTCACTGCTATAAGGTGGCTGTCTAAAAGCCTAAAACTTTCCAAATGAATCATTTTCTCTTCCTTTGATTTCTATCATGTTTTTCATACCATAACTTTAAACTCCTCTTTCTTTTCTTTGTCTGCTTTGTACCTTCAGCCCTCTGTTTGGAAATGACGTGTCGTCAGTGTGGGACTACAGGAGCAGTGTGGAGCAGTACAGCGCCCCTGGAGGCACAGCTAAGAGTAGCGTCGCTGCACAGGTGGAGCATCTGAGGAACTGGCTGAAGAAACACGCACAGTGACCTCTCGGTGTCACTCGGTGTAACCTTTAGAATCAGATTTGCAGAGCGAGGTTGAAGTGAAATCTTTATACTTTGAGAACCACATTGCCTCCCAAACATTTAATTCTTCTCTCTTTAATATGGAGTGCCTTTTCCATCCTGTGCAAACATGTGATGTTTGTCATTGATTGTGTACAAACTGGAAACTGACCAGTTTTAAATACCTGAAAAGAAAATAAATAGTGCCATGACAGGTTGATTAAGTCTGATTTCCACCACAAAAACATCTGATGTGATTTACTTTACTGTCTAGCCAGGCTAAAGACACACATAGCCTATTTTACTGCACAGACAAGAACGTGTATTTATTTATGTCACATAAGTGGATCCAACATTACTTTATGGCAGATTTATGCAGGATTCACACCTGCGCTGACAATTGAGAGAAACTCTGAGGTGCCTGTTTATTTAAATGCTCCAGTGTGGCCGTTAACCAGTGAAGTCATGTAATGCAAGCATGGTTTCCTGTTGTATAGGAACAAAGTTACTAACAGTCAGCTATAATAAACACAACTGACTGGGGCAGAATGAACTGCAAGGCAGATTTATTTCCATGGTGCTTAAAACAGTTTCATTCATTTTAAACTGATCTAATTGAATCTGTAGAAATCCAAATTGGTGAATACTCAATATAAAATCAGTCTCACTCACAGTAAGAGTTCAGATAAATCCACTGACGTCAGCTGTTTGTTTACTGATTGTGAAGTTTTGGCTTTGGATTTTGCACATCATAAGAAGTCAAGAACAAGTTATTACTCTGGCAGAGGATCAATATTAATGTATACTTCATTGATCCCCGTGGGGAAATTACTCTCTGCATTTGACCCATTCACTCAGGGAAGCAGTGGGCAGGCGCACCGGGGATCAGTGTGTAGGGACAGTGCCTTGCTAAGTGGTACCTCAGGGTAGCCGTTCAGTGGATTCGAACCCCCGACCTTCCTATCATGGACCACTCTACCTACTGCTCATTGGATTGCTGGAGGATTACTGGAGTTTAGATCTTAATTAAAACATGCACAGGTACATTTATGAGATGCATTAATTACCAAATGCTTTGTTAAACTCTCTAAACAACAAAGATACAAATATATACATGAAAAGCAAAGACAAAGATAGTAGAATAAAGGTTAATATTTAAAGAATCTCTCATGTCTTGAAAAAGGAAGAAAAATATGTTAAACCTCTAATTCTATATATCTGTTTATTACTTTTGTCCACAAAAACATCTAGGAGAAAATAAGCATTAATATAAAGCAGTAAAACATGAATATTAAAAACTGACCTCCCCCCCCCTAAAGCCCTAAGTGCTGCAGGGTACTAAAGCTCACACACATACTATGTTGGTTTTCTGTTTCCTAGGTCAGAAATACTGACATAATTAAAGTCAGTAATACTTTCAAATTCAAATCTACTGCCATGATAGCGGCTGGGTGACTTCAGCTGAAGTCAGCATGTGCTAATTAAATTTGATCATCATGCACATTTCTGTTTGAAATAAAGATGGTGCTGCTTTATGGTTTCAAAGTTTTAAATTGGTCTGGTCTGAATCAGTTGATCGGTTTGTTTTTCTTTCTCTCAGCTTCTTTCCACAAAGAGAAAAAACCCAAAGAATCATCATGCATTCCTTCAAATCACCAGAAAACATTCATGTAGCTTAGATATGTCTAAGGTGGGGAGGAAGAAAGTAAATATAGGAAGAAAGTCTTCTTAAATAGCACATATATGTTTGCATTTATGAAACACGCCCAGTTAGCTGTTTTAACTAGTATTACTGTGGAAGCTGCCATTCTTTGCATGCTCCACCATAGCTGGGACATCAGGCTACAGGAGCCGAGTGCACTCACATTTTAGTCAAAACTTGCCTGGATCATTTTCACACCACTACCGAATTAGTTTGGCGACTGAGACCAGTTCCTCTAAAGGCTGTTGTTATCATTCTGCTCAGTACAATATGCGAATCTGTACAGATTTAATGACAAACAATCAAATATCTTCAGAACCAGAACACTTTAATAATCTCTAAGGAAATAAGTTTGACACTGGTCCACTGACTCACAATCAGTGGACCTGATGGTGGTGCTAGGAGAAAACTATCTAACAGGGTTGTACGAGACACTGCCTGGCAGTCACGTACCTAAATGTGGGCATTGCTGCTGATGTAATCAACTTTAATTGATGGTAATTTGTCAGAAAAAATGGATCATCTTAAAAAATGATTAAGTATGAATACATTACCAATAGTTAATGCAAAACAACTGCACCTTTTAAGGGTAGCAGTGGCATTTTTAATAAAAACATTTCTTTGCATCTCTAATTTTTGCATACCCTCTGATCCGCAGAGGAAGGCTGAGCTGTATGTATCTAGCTCTATGTACTTATCTTCTGCTTAACTCAAAAAGGGACCATTACTTACTAATGATACATCATGCTTTATCATGTGACTAAGATTCATCAAGAAAGTGTTTACTGAAGTTATAACCCAAGGAAGGAGTTATAAAGGGCAAATACTTTTTCACAGAACTGTATATATACAATCAGACTTTGAGAAGTCACTCCCTGCTGGCCATAAGAAAAAATGCAGATTTAAGACTTTGTGCGTTGGCTTCGCTGTTCAGACTTGAAGACTATGCCCATTTCTTGCTGCTCATTCAGTGTGCCAGACCCAGCGTAACAGTCACAAATGATAAAAACAGACACCAAAAATGTGTCGCAGTTGTCTGAGCTGTACCCGACTTTGAGGAGTACACAATCCTGCCATCCAGCGGCTGCGTAGGTCGGAAAATGTCAGTCATGGGCTGCCCTGTCCAAAAGCGACACTGCTTAACTATCGCATCCAGCTGTGAAGTGGAGAGGGAAAAAATGTGTTTGAGGAGATGAAGAGTTGTCTAAAGAAGGAAAGTTGTTGTAGGTCTTGACCTCTTAAATGCAAAGTGTTTCTGAAAAGTTTTTTTCTTCCCCCAGGCATTTTCTACTTTTTTAGTTTTAATAGTTTTATTTTGCATTTTAATATTACATCTCCATAACTTCTTCAAATATGCTGTTTTTGTTTACATTGTGAAAGAGTAAAGAAATGTCCGTTTGGAGGTTCACAGGTTTATGGATGAAATGCAACCAAAAGCACTAGTTTCTCTACTGTGAGCCTTTTATTTCTTTCACATATTTATTCTTGCTCACCTGTCGACTACTGATGGCCAGCTTCCTGTGAAACACTGTCCAGGCAACTGCCTGCTCACATCCCGGTGTTGTCATGGAGCCCACGTAGCGGTAGTAACCTTGTAGGTCCTTTGCAGCTGGGATAATGTCACCGAGTCTAAAGTTTGGGATCACTGTGGTGCTGCCTTCATGTGACAAAGAAAGAAGCAAAATCAGGACTGAATAAAGCTTATTGTGCCCTGATGTGGGAAACAATTATTTGATCCCAATCTGAATCACCTCCTCACTTTATTTTAATGGAGAGAAACCAAAAATCCTGAAAAAAATTATTACATGAAAGCAATAAACTGACTTATTGAATTTAAGTATTGGATCTCCTGCAAATCACAGATGGGAAGATAGATTACAATCAATCGATTAATTGCAGATACTCCTCAACTGGTTATATGTATAAAGCACACCTATCCACAGAAATCAGTTTCTTCCAACCAAAGAGCTGTCAAAGGACATCAAGGAAGAGATTGTAGAGTTGCACAACACTGGAATGGACCATGAGACCATCAGCAAGAAGCTCGGTGAGAAAGGGACAACTGTACGGTAATGGAAGACACACTAAATGATCAACAGTTTCCCTTGGTCCATTACAGTACACTGTAATGGTCTTTAGTTTGTCACTGGGCATCTAAATGATTACAGAAGGCTTGGGAGAAAGTGCTGTGGTCAGATGAAACCAAAATCAAGCTCTTTGGCATCAGCTCAGCCCACTGTGATTGGAGGAAAGGAAATGCTGACCCAAAGATCACCCTCCCTGCATGGTAGTGGAAACATTATGCTTTGTGGCTGTTTTTCTGCTGAGGGTAATAAAACAGGGCAATAAATGAGTATACTGAGGTTATGGAGATGCCTAGTCATTCTCCAGACCTCAGTCTGACTGGAAATCTGTGGAGGGAGCAGCTTGGCAGCTTGTTTGTTTATCAAAATTAAACTGCCAAAATTAAACTGTGATCAAAATTAGAGACTGTTCATTTCTCTGTAAGTGGGGAAAGTTGCAAATTTACCGTTGTTTTGTACTCGGCCCAGCGCATCTATTACTGTGTCCAAATGAGGATGATCATCCGCTGTTTCCTGGAAAGATACCATCAATACTATGTCGCAAGTCACGTCTTAACATTTTATTAAGAAGGTGAAAACATCACAGTGTATTACCTCAAACAGGAAGGCGAGCAGAGCTATACCTGCTGTGTCATGTTCGGCCTCCGCCAGAGAGCTGTACGGCTCCTTAATGTGGACTATGTGCATCTGTATAAAGAAAAGAGTACTGTACTGCATCAAGGGCCCTTTCTGCTTTCAGAGATCAGATCAGTCACATAATTTTTTCAACAATGGATATAACAATATTAATAAAATGTTATTAATGACCCTGCTGTGTCATTGTGGTGTGTCTGTCAGCCTTACTGAGCAGATTTAAGGGAATAATACATGAAATTATTCACACTAACATAAGTGCCATGCTTGAACATTTTTGATGTCAGAAAACCAAATCCATGTGCCAACAAAATTATTCAAATCTTTTTATAACTTTAATGATGACTCCTTTACCTCCATGGGGAATCTCTCTCCGTCAATGGTGTGCTCTGATCCTGGTCTCCCATTCCCTCCCCAGTGGAGGTGAAATTGGGCGGCTCTGTAGTGACCTGGCAGAGCTCCCCCAATGAATCGAACAGACGGCGGCAAAGCAAAGTGGGCTGCAGGGGCGAGAGATTGTCACTGAGCTCTCAGGTATTATGTTACTTTAACAGTTATTTTTATGTAAACATGTTGAAATTATTTGGTCGTTAAGGGAAAAAACACACTCTGTGTGTCAGACTGGATAAGATCGGCTCTTCATTACCAGAGTGCCCTTTGTTTTCCACTGTCATGTTGATTGTGTCGGTGTGGCCAATGAAGTTGAAAGGTGACAGGGCGATGTCGATGTGGACTTTGCTGGTCACAATGTTAATCGGTGACTGGCGTAACCCTCCACATTTAGGGAATTGAGTAGCCCAGTGGTTGGGGTCTAAGCGACACAAACAGGAAAAGCAACAGCATCATCAGATTTTAGGCTTCACTGACCATACAGAGTGCTGCCTCTCAGAGAGTCCATGAAGACTGCCTCCCCCACCCATGCTGGCTGAAAAGACAGGATGCCTGCCTATTTACGTAAACGCTTACATATTGTATTTTTTAAAGACTTATTTTGGGGCTTTTTTGCCTTTATTCATCAGCTGAACAGTGAAGAGTAGACAGGAAGGGGGGCAGGAGAGGACACACAGCAAAGGCCTGCAGGTCAGACTCAATTTGTAAAGCAACAACAAAATGAATAGTGCTCAGCCAATTCACCTCATGAATGACGAATATTTGCTGGTGCTGTAGATCTCAATGAGAATGAACATCACTTTCTTCTGCTTTCATTTTGCTACTTTGGTTTTGCTTCTCACAAACAAATAACTTTATTCTGAAACTGATGACGTTTAACCAAACAGATTTTTGGAGGCCAGTGAGAACCTCTGTGGTTAAGCCCAATAATAAAATAAATGGTTACTTCTGCACTAAGGTTAAAGAAATGTTCATATCGCAGTGGTTTACATCCTTGACTTGCAGGATCTTTGACACCTTTTGGATTTTCCTTTAAAATTTTGGAGGTTCCTTTCTTTCTAGTCTTACCTCTGCATGGGTCATCACAGGCATTCTGGTTTTGATAACACCAGTTAGCTGGAGAAAAAGTAAAACACTCAGATTAGACCCAGAAACACACACAAACAGACACACAGATATAACCTGCAGTGTACACAGCGCTTATATTTATGTTCGGGATGGTGCTGCGCTGTGCCAGGCCAGCAGTCTCCCTGCAGTTAATAAATGAATATTAATTAAGTTCACGCTCTATTAGACACAGTGTTTATTTTTTTCTTAGTCAGCAACTAGCTGATCTGCTCATGTGTTTGTCCTCTGCACCTGAACTTTATTAGTCTTCACATGACACATGGGCTCAGTGTGTTAAAAATATGCTGTGTCCATTAATATGTTATCTGATAAAGCACAGACAGAATGTAGTAACATGATGTGTGATTACAAATGACTGATCCTTACGATTTATTGATTTATTACAATGAATCACCCTTCCTCCCTGCAAATTTAGTCAGACTGCTGAGCTCAGTGCACTTTGAAAAAGTTGCACAAAACCGACCTCTGCAAAAAGTGAAAAAGACATCCAAAAATGTGTTCAGTGAAATTCATAGACCCCCACACTTATTTCCGTTGTTTACAAGAACAACAAAAGCTGTGCCAGAACAAGAGAGTAGTATAAAAATATATTGACCGAAGGTCTTACAATAAAATAAATTAGCAGCTTACATTTAGTTTTCAAACATGTTTTACTCAGTTCAAATGTTGGAAAATGTGTCTGTGTGTGACAGTGAGTGGAAGAGATGCAGGCGGATTTTAATCACCCAGGTCAGCTGGTTGTTATTACACTGATTGCTTTCAGTGCAAAGTGGCTTTATCCGACTCCTTAACTGCCTCTGCACCGCTGCATTAAGCGTGTTCATTCAGCAGGTGCTGATGACGTTATTAGAGTTGTGCCGTGGTTGTGTATTGTGTTTCTGATGTGAATGAAAGTCCGGTGTTTGACTCTGCAGTGGGAATGAAAGCCGCTATAGAGAACCATTTAGCTAATATAGGAACACAGATTAGCCCTGCTGACTCCCACAATGCCGTCCTTTGAAAAGGGGACAGTGGTTCTCACCAACTGAGAACAATACACAGCTGGAGGCTGGCTTTACACCACCTGGCTTATTCACCTGTGTGAGACTGAGCAGCGGGGAAAAGTCAGAGTGAAGTCTATGCAGTGATTACCTTGCTAAATTCCCAGTTTTACTTTCCTTACAATGACAATATCTTCTACAGTTCACCATCTGAGCTTTCAGAGTGGCTCCATGTAGCCTAAACCTGGAGCTTACACATGACAACGTGAATCCCTGTGAGAAAATCATTAAACTCTTACTGATTGACAGAAATTAAGAAGGTAAGTAACAGCAGGTGCTGCTGATCGGTTGCACTTAATATAGAGTGAGCACCTGTATAAAAGCAGATGTTTTGGCAATTTGCTGATCTGGAGCACTCGGGTGTTTGTTAACACAATGTCACAATCTTTCCAGGAGTGGAAGTCCCGGCAAATTTTATATGTCAGACTGTGTAGCGCTCAGAGAAACTGCAAAAACATTCAAGCGCTACATCTCAGACTCCAGGCCTCGGCTAAATGTTAAAGTTCATTACAGTAACCAGAAACCACAAGACATCTGGAGCAATCTTCTTTAGACAGAGGAGACCACAGTGGAGATCTTTGGCCATGTTTGGCAGAAAGGTGGTGATGATAAGTGATTGATTTGGAGCCACAGAACTTTGGCACCTTGTAGTGAATTAGTCGACATGAACTGATTGAAAAGATGCAGCAGGACCACAAACCTGAAGCTATGTTCAGTTCAAGCTATAAGAACGGCCCAAAGTTCCTCCCCAGTGATGTGAGAGACTGATAAAACTATAAAGGAAATGGTTGCTTTAAATTAAAATGTTGTTCTTAGGACCTGTGGAAATGTTCTTTTCATAGGACTGTAGCTCAGGACACTTAGAGGTTCTTCTGCAACTTGTTCTGGTTGGTAGCGATGAGTTTTTTTGTGGCAGGTGTTCTTAAATTGGAGAAAGATATTGCTGCAAAGCAGACACTGGTTTGTTGACTTTTATGGCTCCATTCTTGTGACTCTTGTGAACTGCAAGCCAAAACACCTGCTCCCCGGCAAACTTTCAAAATCAATTAATTTTTTACGTAAACTTTAGGAAAATGAAAAACTCACAGATGTGAGATTTGCACATCCACAAATGGGAGAATTGGTTGCTTTTCCACTGCTTTCATGATCTAGACTAACTGTTTTTGAGTCTTGGACTTTGTTTCAACAGAAAAAGACATCTGATGTTGCCTCTAGTCCACTTTTTTCCACTATAATTTGCAGGGCTTTGTCATTTAATCATATAGAAAAACTAATGAGCCTGTTAATTAGTAATAAAAATCATTGCTGTTTGCAGTTCAGCTCGTGATCTTTCCAGTTAATATTTAAACATTCATGAAGAAGTAGCAAGAAAATTCAAAATATGTTTTAGATAGTTGTGTTGCTGCTTTGATTCTTAATAATCTCATGGCACTTGTCTTCCCACAAATTACAGCATGTTTAATCAAGTGTGGCTGCAGATGTTTTATCGCCATATCCACCCTTTTGACGTAAACAAGAACAAGTTCAAACTAAAAAAATAGGCGCAGAAAACTGAAGCTTTAGCTTAAATGCAGTTATACTGTGTATATTATGTGTGAGTCCCCTACCTGTGCAGCGGGAAAGGAGAAGATGCAGAGTCAGGAGGTAGAGAGAAAAACCCATGATGAAGTCAGGCGAAGCTCCTCATAGACTAAATTTCAGCTGTCTTCACACACCAACTCAGTCACCTTTGAAGGTGGGAGGGAGGTGATTATTGTGTGTTTGTGTGTGTGTGGAAGTTATTCAAAACGGGGGCGGGGGGGGGACGACTCCTGATGCAGTCTCACTGACTGAACTTACACTGTATCATTTACACTATATTTTGCACCAGGCTTTTACTGAAAAGGAACAAGAAAGTATTTTAACTCACAGGACAAAATGTCATTATTTACATCTGATTTCCATTTTCTATAATACATTAGTGCACATAAAAAAGTGGATGTGTTTATTTGGAAAAACTTTAAAATTAAGCCTGGAGCTTTTGCTTTGCTATTTTTTTTTTAAATTTAAAATTGGCAGCATTTTTCCTAAATTGCGTGCTTGTCTTCTATCTTCCACATAGTAGGGTGTACTTAATAAAGTGTCCGGTTAGTGTTAGTGTCTATGGAAGTTAGCAGCGCAGCATCATTAGCATCAGAAGAGTTTTCCAGAGTTCTGTGTCAGAACAAGCTTTTGTGCACCAGCGAAGGTTGGGTGTGGTTTCTGGTCCCAAAGATCACAAGAACTGAACTTCTGAATCTTTTAAATGTTACCATTCATGGAGATTTTGTCACTGCAGATGATAAAATCCAAAGTCATTGAAATTTGACTTTAAGCAACACTCTTCATAAGTTCTTGACCCACTTATGTAAAAATGTTTTTCATGACCTTTAACAGCTAATTTAACAACGTATGAGGCTGAACTGTGAATCTATTTCTAACTCACAGAGGAGAGCTGATGAATATCAACTCTGTATTATGCAACATAAGCTTGTAAAATACAGAATAAAAATAACTTAAATTTCAAACTGATACATGTAGCAATTTATTTAGTTGAATATTAAAATAGAAATGCATATATATTTCTTTAATTGTTGTTTATAAATTTAAATGGTGCGATATAGGCAAATATTTAGAAACAACTACACTTGGTCACTTAAATGTTTTACATTTGGTCATAAAAAAATCATTAAAAACTTCCTTCACATGAACCTGCGTGATTCGGATGAGCTGAAAACAAACACTGAAATCTCACAGACTGGACGGATTGTCTTCATGCCTGCCAAACACAGCCTGAAACTACTCTGGGCTGAAATCAAGTGCATTCGGGCTGATTGTCAGATTAATGGCAGATCCATTACTGAAACAACAAGCTAAAAATACCCTGTAGGTAGCTCCTACATAATAATAATAATAATGATAAAAAAAATCATTTTTCATTATTAAAATGAACTTCATCTTATGGCCCTTCATGTAAACATGTTTTGTTTTTTAAATGCAAGGTAGAATAAATGGACATCATACTTTGAATCATGCAATACCTCTACACTTACACTATTACTTCATTTTAAAAAAACAAACTAAATCATATTTTTTAAAAAAAGTATTAAAAAATGTGGTGATGAATTAATGGAACGTAGTGATTCTTGCATAGATGAGAATAAATAATTATCTTCATTAAAATAAACGGCTCTCAGTGAGCTCCATGAAACTTCACTGAAATGTGAAATGGAAAACGGCAATCCTGAAACAACACAACATTGCTATCTTGTTCATGCATAAACAAATGAATCATCCTTGTTCCTCTTCTGCGGCCCAGACGATAAAGGAAACAGCAGAACGGCTTCAGAGGAGGTACTTCTGTAAAACAAAAGACACAAACAGAAGACTCAGCTGGAGGTTTTTCAAAACATTTGCTCTGCATTCATAATGCTTTTAAAATGACTGATGGGTGTCTCAGACGTAAGCTGTGACGCAGCTGTAAGGAAGTGTTTTAACACTATTTCTATTTGAAATAGTGTTTTTATTTCTATTTGAATCCTGTGTTGTTACTCAGTAGGAAGGTTGGGGTAAAAACTAGTCTGCAGACTGTAGAGGGCAAAAGGTACGGTGGCCCTGAAAGGCCAAATGGACTGCAACTTAAGAAAACACCAGCAATAAGAAAAACGCTGCAAAAGCACACAAAACACAACGAATGAAAAACGACAACGGAAATAGGAAAAAACCAAAACAGAAATTGGAAAAACAGAAACAGAAATAGGAAAAAACTCATTTCCACAAGCACAAGGGAAGTGTTTCTGGGGAGACAATAACCCGACGGACCAGTTGCAGGAACCCAAAACATGGTAGGCGTGTTTTATCATGATTCATATAATACTGATGACGGATTTTTAGGCCAATAGTTAGGTTAACACACTTACCTCTCATCTTTTCTTTCCTCACAAAACTTCTTTTAAGTGTCTCCCAGCACAGTTCTTAGCATAATTTGGTTCCTGCAACTTGTCCGTCGGGTTATTGTCTCCCCACAAACACTTCCCTTGTGCTTGTGGAAATGAGTTTTTTCCTATTTGTGTTTTGTTTGCTCCTATTTCCGTTGTGTTTTGTGTGCTTTTGCAGTGTTTTTCTTATTGCTGGTGTTTTCTTAAGTTGCAGTCCATTTGGCCTCTCAGGGCCACCGTAAAAAGGAGTACACAGAACAGAACAGAAAAATGCCACAGTGCAAAAAAAGTAAATGTCACACATTCAACATTTATATATGTGAATACTGAATAAAAACAACAGAAATACTGTGAAGTATTTGCATTGTGAACCAAAAAAAGAAGAAGAAGAAGAAGAAAGAAAAACATTCCGCATCTTTGTTGCTATGCCAGTCGATCACAGATGACCATTTATCATCAAATCTGCCTCAGAATCACTGATTAATCTTTGAACTTTTGGAGGAAAAAAAAAGGCTGAACCACCACCACTTCCACAGGACCGAGCACTAAACAGCTCAAAACCTGAATAAATTAAATTTGCTTGAAAGCACTGAAACAAAACTGGGCATGCCTACAGTATGACAAGCCAGCTGGTGGTTATGTAACCCTTAACCCTAAATCTGTCTTCACCCAGAAGGAGCTTTTCATTAGGCCTTTGAATGTAGATGGAAAGACCAAAGTTGAGCTTAAAAAAATACTTGTGGATGTGTGGACGGGGGACTTGGTGGCACTTGGATGGTTCAGCTCCCATTGTGCAGCATGACTGGAAATTTTTTATATTACTATACTGTAGCATGTTTAGAAAAGTGATTTACAATAAGAAATAAAAATAAAAGATACAAATTCATGGTACACGCATTTACATTAATTACATAAAATTACAAAAAGCATGATGTCTTTAGCTAAGAGTTAAAGACAGACGTAGGTGACGCATTTGTGAAGTCACTTGGAAGATCATTCCAGCGTCTTGGTGCAAGCAAATTAGCTTTGACTCTGCGATGGTTTGGACTTTAGAGTGATTAGGAAGTAGACCTTAACCCTGTAAGGCTGAAAAATCTGATGTATGCAATCAGACACATTGAATGCTACTGTGAGACAAATATTACAAATTAAAACTCATATATGGAAATTAATGTTTGCTTTTTTTTAATTGTCATAAGGTTCAATAAACACTTTTTTCCAAAAACTTTTTTTGAAACTGTGAAAAAAAAAAAAGTTTCAAAAAAATTACAATCGTCCGGCAGTCATTGCATAGTTCAGGCTTTGCAGGGTTAATGATGTTGAGAGAGAGTATGGAAACAGCATAAGTCTCTACCACAAACGCAGGTGCAAGGCCATTTAAAGCTTTAAATACAATAGCGCACTTCATGCTGGATTCTGTGATGCGCAGAGAGCAGGTGCAAGTCTGCCAACACTGGAGTAATGCGATCGCTCTTTTTTGTCCCACTCAGTAATGCACATGTGCACTGTGTGACACTCAAAGGATGTGTTCAACTACAGAAAGGTTTAGGTTTCTCTGCTCCTCTTAGAACATTGCAGCTAGCTGGGAAGCTCGTCCACTGATACTGCCCGTGTCAGTTATTCCTTTCTTTCTTTTCAACTCACCTGAATCACAACAGCAGCCACCATAACCAGAGCAGCTAGGAGCGCCATCCGTCCCACCCAGCCCACATCTACGGTATTGAGGATGAAGAAGCGCGCCCAGCCCAGTTTCTTCAATGTGTGCGGCGGGTAGCGCATGTCGTTCACCCCCTCCATTTTCAGCTTTTTGACCAGACAACCACGCAGGTGGCTCAGTCGGTCAAAGCTGAACTTGCCGTGGTAGCAGCCTATTCCACTGTTTCCTGCACATGGGACATACACAGATGTTGGCATCAGGTTTGACCACTTTTAATCAACACAATAAACCAGTACAGACAGTAAAGTCACTAAGGGGTTAAAAAAAGGCTCCATTTGCACAGTTTCTCTACTCACCCACTCCTCCAAATGGCAACGCGCTGACAGAATAGTGCACGAGGCAGTCGTTGGCCAGGAATCCTCCACTCGAAGTCTCATCTCTCATTCTCTCTATCACCTTTACAGAGAAGAGAAAACAAAAAACACTGACAATAAGTCTCGACCTAAACGCTGGTTTCCACGTGTTAACTGCTTTGCTGTGTTGGCTGCTGATAGATACCTTGTTATCTGGTGAGAACACATAGAGAGCCAGAGGTTTTTCTCCCTTATTGATCAGCTTGATGGCTTCGTCCAGGCCGCTGACTGGTAAGATAGGAAGTAGAGGTCCAAAAATCTCCTCCTGCATTACCTTTGCCTCTGGCTTCACGTCCCGTAGAACTGTTGGAGCTAAGAAAATCACAGAAACACTGCATGACTTCGTCTTGTTCCTGAAGGTTCTCCTTTCAGATATTCTGGTTTATCTGTCTGAGTTGTTCTTTGGCCTGTTTCAGTTTGATTCATATTTTAGTTTAAAAGCTATCAACATTTGTCTTCATTGTACCTTCTATTGCTATTTTCCCCTTATCTTCCTGCTATTGAGTATTGACTCTGTATATGGTCCCTGAAGTTATATCCTCACGTTTCCCATTTACTAGTTTCTCATTGTGGAGTTTTGGCATTTTCGATTGTTTTTCTCTTGTACTTTTTGGACTTTCTTGCCTTTGCTGTTCTTTTGGTTTCACCCTGTTTGTTTCTAAACAAAAGTTCCTTATTTTGTGTCATCCATGTCGCTATCTTTTATGAATTTTGCTATTAAATATAACACTAAACACCATCCTATTTATGTGTTTGGTATTCAAATAAGGCACCTGAACTACATTCTCATTTTTACCTTTCCAAATTATAATAATAACTACAGCCCGACCAATATAGAAGTTTTAATATTGATACTAGTATTGAAATTTGTACATTTAAAATTCTGGTGTATCAGCTGATATGCTTTTTCTTCCAGACACATGGAACATAAACAGATTTCACTAACATTTGTTATTGTGGTTATTTATCTGTCTGTAACAAGATAATATCGCATTGTATTTTAAAAATGAACTTGTTTTACTGTCACAAGCAGTCGTGGAATACTTTTTTGTTTATGCTCTGGTCAGATCAGAGTGCCCTCTGGTGGACAAGCTATGCAACATCAGCACCCTTGAGGTGCTGAGGGGTGTTTCTCCAATGCTTGTCTACTTTTTAAAAAAAAATTATTTTGGGGAAGTCATAAATGACAATATCAGTAGATTGGCAAACAGCTAACATATCAGCCTCACCGATATATTGGTTAAATTCTAATAATAACTTCCTTTGTATACCGCTTTAATAGAAAGGCAAAAGCAGGACATTCAGATGCTAAATCATAACAAAAAGCAAAATAACAAGAGATAGAAGGCAAAATTAAAGTGAAAGTATCAACAACAACAAAAATGCAAAAAATGTAGATGAATAATTGTGAATAAAAACATGAAAAATTAATAGTAAACAACAGTTAAAGTTACCAAAAAAAAGATTCTGCAAGGCTGAGCTCCTCAGTAAGGTTGAACCAGCTTGTTTACATGTTTTATGACAAAATGTAACCTCTTTGTGGGTGGTGTAAGTATGTGCAAGTTCACATTTAGTTAGCTGAGTTGAAATAATCTCAACTTTACTTTACACTGTGTCAAAGGCTATCAGCTCTGTGCTCTGAACGCCAAAGAACACCATAAATGGAGGACAGCTGGAGCCCATTTTAATATAACGAAAGAACAGGAAAGAGAAGAGAGCTTGGAGAAATGTCAGAGAAATTATATGTTTCTGTTTCCATCTGAGCCACAGACCCACACCTGTATCTAAGGATGTGAACTGGCTTGTATAGGGTTATACATTTTGTTATATATTTATACCCAAGCAAGGGGATAGTAAAATCTTAAAATAAAAACCAACAGAGAGAAGCCAGTGTTGGGAATGATATAAGCTGTTAAATGGGGTCTCTTATGCTAAAGCCACAAAGGAAGAAGGTGCAGCTGTCAAGGCCTGAGAAAATAAACACAATAATGACTTTTATATTTTAAAAATGAATTAATTGTTACCTATGTAGCAGTCTGACTCATCATTTTCCCCTCCTACAGCGATGTTGCTGTCTTCTAACATGGCCATGACCCTCTTGAAATGGCGCTGGTTGATGATGCGACCATAGTCCGGGCACATCTTTGGGTTGTCTGTGTAGAACACCTACAGAAATTATTTTAAAAACCAGTGAATTAATGGGCAAACACATTAAATTCCCCCCCCCCCCCCCCCCCCCCCCCCCACACACTCTGATGCACTGTGTTGCCACCTTGATAATGAATTTTTGAAGCATAAACATTTCTTTGAGGTTTGTATTGAAATAAAGGACTATATTTTTTTCCTTAGTTTTAAAATTCTCAACTCAAAGTTATGTTTTTTTCAGTCTTAAGTACCTTAATACACTTCTTGACCTCTTCAATGACCCGGTTCTGGATGCTGGGCTCACAAAGGATGTAGTCTGGGGCAATGCAGGTCTGACCACAGTTACTGTACTTCCCCCACGTGATACGCCTACAGAGCAGAGGAAGTGTTACCGGTGACTGGATTTATGTCATATACAGTTGTGGTCTGAAGTTAAACATACACTCATCATGAGCATGAATATCAAGACAATTTGAGAATTCAATTTCTCTGAATTCTTTGTCCTTCAGGGTGGAATGATTTTACAGCATCTTTAATTACTTTTAAAGACAATAAGCTTGAATTACGTTTGGATTTTCTCAAATACACACTGATTCAAAAGTATACATCTACTCACTTAAATTTTTTAGTAAGTACTGGTGAAGGTTCTACAATGTATTTTAACTTGGAGAGTGGACAGCTGTAGGCAAGTTGAAATTATTCAGATGTGCCATCACGTTATCAGGGTGTTAAAGAAAACCCCAAGGCTCAGGCCTGCCATGAACTAGAAGCGTTATAAGACCAGCGTCCACAGTCGAGCCAGTTTTACATTGACTCGGGCTGAGAGTGTGTCGATCAAGAAAGAAGCCCCCGCTCTAAAATCGATGCCTTCAAAGTTTCATGGTCAGACGAGACAAAGATTTAAGCTGTTTTGTCACAATGACAAGTGGTAAGTTTGGAGGAATAAAGGTGAGGCTTTCAAACCTAAGAAAACTCTAACAACTGTCAAGCATGGTTGTGGTAGCATCATGTTCTGGAGCTGTGGTACCAGTACTTTGCACAAAGTAGATGAAATAATGAAGGAGGACTATCTCATATTCTTCAACTTTACATTAAATCAACTGCTTTTATTTGGTGTTCCACCTGGACAATGATCCCAAACACACATCGACCCTGTTGCAAATTTGTAGATTACTCTTAAAACCCATGTGTTGGCAAGGAAACCAAGTTATTTAATTTAACTCTACCAATTCTGCTACAAAAGGTGGTCAAATGCCAGAAACTTACTTATGACCACCAGAAGTGTATCTTAGCAAGGTGCGACTTGCTTGGACACTGAATATTACTGATGGTGTGTATGTATACTTTTGACCTTATGTGGATTAGAGAAAATTAAAAATCATTCAAATCATTAAAAGCCCCAAATTACTATGACATTCATGTCCACGACTAGTGTATATAAACATCTGACCACAGCTGCATAAGCTTTGACAGCACTCACTGGATGGACCAACACTCAGAACAAAGGTGGATGCTCATATTAAATATGGCCGAAGGCTGCAAGTATTCTAAAGCCCATGCTTTAGATTCCTCTTAACATCAGAGAGAGTAAATATATTTATTATGCTCATTCAGGGTACACAGTTCTGAATTTGAGCACAACAGCTCCTCCCACCCGCTGTTTGTTTATGAGGTGTAGCCAACCACAAAAAAGCTGACTTTAAGGCGGTGTGGTTGAAAGAAGAGAAGCTTAAACTGATAATGACAGATGATGAACCAGCAGCCAAAAGGCTAAAATAAAGGCTGTCTTAAACTGTGATCATGCAAAGCTACCCAGCATATTCAGACACCCTTAATGGAAATATTAAGATTCTGAGTGACTGTATGTAAGAAAGAAAAAAGAAATTAAAATTGTAACATGAAGACAAATAACACTGAGCACTGCTTTCACCTGCAGGCTATGCTTATGTCACAGTTCTTGTCGATGTAGCAGGGGCTCTTCCCGCCAAGCTCCAGGGTGACTGGTGTCAGGTGTTTGGCGGCAGCTTCCATGATCACTTTTCCCACCGTGCTGTTGCCGGTGTAGAAGATATGATCAAATTTCTGGCGTAGCAGCTCCTGGGTCTCCGGCACTCCTCCAGTTACAACAGGGTAAAGCTCCTGACACACAAAAGAAAACATACATGCAGGTATCACAAAAGGTCCGGAAACAACACGTCTCTGTAATTTAAACAATTTGAGATGCAAGGCAGTTTTCTTCTTTAGATCATTTGCAGAATAAATAGAGATAAATTAAGCTGATTATAAAAAGCAAATACAGCACAAGTCAAAAGCTTTTCTCTGCTCGACTTCCCCCATCATGTGTATATAGTAAACACAGTTCCCCTGACATCTTGTGTTTTCATGGGAAACATTTCACAGTTTGTTTTTATATGGCACAGCATAAAACTATAAGTGTAAGCACAGATGCAATTTGTAAAGAATAAGCAGCTAATAACAGAGCCTTGTTTGGCTGGACATGGGCTGCTGTCATGTGACCTGTCCTTACTTTGTCAATGTAAATCGGCAGAAGGTCCTCCATGACTTTGGAAGTGTGCACACAGACCTCAGAGGGCTTCACCACAGCTGCATTACCTGCACAGGTAGAAGAGAATGGCAGCTCAATATTGTCTAACAATTATTTTCAATCATTTTCTTTGATGATGTTCGTCCATTTTTTTCCCTGACACATTTAATATGAAATGTGCTAATGTTGTTATTGATTTGTGATCTAAAAACACAGCCTGTGAATGGATAGCTATTCAGCAGAATGCAGATCATGGCTTTAAGTCCAAAACAATATCCAGTTCTCTTTGTGTGCAGGCATTTGGCATCATTATCTTACATTTATGGATCATTATCTCCACTAAGACAGCTGAGATCACACGCCTACCCCCAGACGTTCACCTTTGTCTGTGCTGGCAGCCTCAGCTACACCTTTGTGCTTTTTTATTGGTGATCAACAGAGTTCTTATAATTTCGTTTTTATTTTCATTTCACTGTGACTTTTTGTTTTTAATTCTGTTTAGTTTCAGTTAGTTTCTAAAGTACTGCTGCTTGTTTCACTTTAATATTTATTGCTTGAAAACATTTTCAGTAGTTTCACTTTAGTTTTTATTGGTTTCAGTGTAGGGATGCACCGATACCGATACTGGTACCAGGTATCGGGGCCGATACTGTAAAATGTGTGTGTACTCATACTCGTAAAAGTTAACCGATACCATGAACCGATACCAACTTATTTCATTAATCAGAGGGTGGCATGTCATTTCTGTTGTAGTTTTTTAGATTGGCCACTAGGGGGACATCCCGCGCTAAACAGGCACAGGGTTAGGCGAGTGAGACTGGCGGCTCCAGATAAAAAAGAGAAACTGGAGGCTGCTGTAGCTAGGCTAAACAAAATGTCAGCAGTGTGGACCGGAACAGCCAACTTTAACTCAGGTTTTGAAAAAGCGATGAAAAATGTCAAGAGAAAATCCACGGGCAGTTAAAATAACAGAGACTCTGACTCATTTTATCGCTCTGGATGACCAGCCAATGCCGGTCGTGGAAAATCAGGGAGATAATGGTGCCAAAACTTTCTGAAGAGGTAAGCACAGTGGACTGATGATTCACGGGCAGATGAGGAGTTTGTTCGTCAATGCCGAATACTTAAGTTATTTTGTTTGTTTGTTTACAATATGGACACTCTGCAATAATTTAAAAGTTTATTTTATTCTCAAACCTAATTTGTATTTATTTTATTCCAAACAGAAGTGTTTATTTATTATTCTGAAAGCTCGAGACAGTGCCAATAGTTCAGTGATATTTTGTTAAATTACAATGTGGAGACTCTGCAATAATTTAACAGAAGTGCTTATTTTTCACTTGAATTTTTTTGTGGTTATTTTTATTAAGATTTTATTTTGTATCGGCAGAGAATAAAATAAAACCTGTCTTCCAATTCATTGTATTTGTGTGTGTGTGGTAGAAGTATCGGTTTTTGTACTCTGTATCGGCAAGTACTCAGATCCAAGTATCGGTATCGTATCGGTTTGAAAAAATTGGTATCGTTGCATCCCTATTTCAGTGTCAGTTTTAGTCTTTTATTGTGTAGAGGACACACGACAGAGGCAAGATTATGGAAAATTAGAACAGGCATTCCAAAAAATACTTTTTAAAACTTTTTTAAAGTTATTGACTCTCACTCTTTTAAACATCCATGTCTCAATTAACATGTCCATCAAAACCTCCACAGCTAAGTTATGATAGCAAATTTTAACAGATAACAATGTCTAAAGCTAAGGATATTAACTTATTATCTACATTTTTATTTTACTTTAATTCATTTTTCACATTAGCCACAATTGTTTTGGTTGTTTTTAACCTTTCTTAAGTCTACTTTTTATTTTTATTTTTAGTTAACTACAATAACCTTGAGGATCACTGACACGTGAAATGCAAATCTAATTGATTCAGTTGAACAAGTATCATTATATATATCAGAGTTTTTACATGATGGTATATATTATGAATTATCAACCTATTACATATAGTACATACGTTGTTTATGGGTATCTGTCTTACTGAGATTAATTGAATTATTTTTACAACCTGGAAATAAATGACACTTATATCCTGCTTTTCTACTCTTTTCTAGCACTCAAAGCACTTTTATACAACTAGCCTCATTCACCCATTCAAACACACACATTCAGGCTGTGGCTGCCCAGACAGAAAATGCTAACTTACTATTTTAACTTGAAATTGTGACTTTAAATATTAACCAATCACAATGAAAAAATATTACGCACATCAGTGTTTTATTACATTATTACAATACACTGAAAAAAATTAATGCATTATATTTTAAATGCATAATTCTTCAACAGTTTTGTTGAACTGACAGTTGCCTTTGGCCTGAAAATAATCAGAAGAAAAGACTTCTGACCCACTGGGCTGATACGAGCATCTGTGTAATATCTGATATTGCTGGTGCAAAGAGCAAAGTCCGTGTTGTGCCAGCAATCACAGAATATTAAATGGTGGCACAAAGTGCTGCACAACTGCACTGACAAGTGCTACACTTTTTCAGTATTTGACACTAAACTGGATTTATCCAAATGAAATACAAATGAGACGCCTACATGCAAGCACTGATATGCAAAGCTATCACTGGACAACCACAAATACTGCAGTGTCATGCTGTGTAGTCACAAGAAACCTCTTCATGACATCGTGATTAAAGCTGAGTCGCACAGTTTGACCACTCAGGCTGAGCTTTATGAAGATAATGTATGAGAAAGTGCACACACATCACCCCAGAATAGAAAAAAACAGGATCCCAGCATCTGATGAGTAAATACCAACGTACAAGGACACACACAATGAATCTTTTGCCGTTCCTAAAACTTCTGCTCTCATTATTGCAGTATAGAGTTCACAGAGTGGCCTTTGACCTACTTATCACAAGCTGAAAGAGAACACTTGGCAGTGGCTGGATAGAAAGGGGAACTTGAGCGGTTGTGATCACGGGACAAAAGAAAAGAACTGGCCTGAAAAACAGACGAATAGAAAAGAACTGAATACACGCCTTGATTTCCAAATCTTAGGCGGAAATGTTATGGTCTTTGCCGTCTGTTGCTAACGTATCCAAAGACATTTACATAGGTTCTGATTTTACTCTGAATTGAAAAATGCTACAATATCAGAGTTAATAAAGCTGTGTGCTTAAAGGGGCAGGCGCTACAAACTGTAAGTAAATTGTATATTTTAAATTGAGAATTTGGTGACATATAAGTTTACTCCAGTACTTAATTATATAGGTAACTTTGTTTTCAGTTATTATTTAATATGTACATAATAATAATTATTATTATATATAAATTCTAATGCTTTATATAATTTGATTTTTATGCTATTTTATGCACTTGAGTAAGTGGCCACAAGGACACAAATTGCCTGTGGTATTCTTATCATAAAAGATGTTACAGATGTAAGCGCTACTCAGGCACAAAAATATGAACCTTATTACATCACACTCTGCCCTTTCATCCACCCCAAACACTCTCAGCATGGTACAGTACCGGCAGCAATGGCTCCAATGAGCGGCCGGATGGTCACAGCCCAGGGGTAGTTCCAGGCCCCGATGACCAGCACCACCCCCAGAGGCTCTGGATGGATGTAGACAGTGTCAGACATGGTCAGCAGGTTCTTCTTCACATGCCGAGGGGCTGCCCACTCCTTCAGATTCTTAATGAAGAGGCTGATCTCACCCTCCAGACCCAGAGTCTCATAAAACTGCGCCCCAACCTCGGTCTGAGGAAGAAGAAGATGAACGTAGGATCTCCTTATGGTGGATACTCTTCAGTTTCTGTATGCTTCCATAAAATGAAACTATTTTGAACCCCATCTCATATTTATCTAGTGATTTATGAACATTTCATAGGTTTTATGATCTGACCACTTTAAAACTTCTATTCACATTTCTTAACAGAGCAGTCCTATACATATATATTTATTTATAGCAATCAGATTTCCAGAGGAAAGAAGGGATCCCATCCAGCTCTTTCTATGTCAGACTGTTTGTGTGTCAGCACAAGTATGCACAACTACCAAGGCATTAATGACACAGACAAAAAAATTCAGGATTTAATTGGGTCCAGATGACTTTGTTTAGAATTCCAAGATGTGCCTTGGCCTTGGCAGAGGACATGCTTTCCGGGAGCTTTTGTGCTTAGCTAAGAAATAAAATGGGAAACATCGGAAGCCAGTCTGTAAAAACACAGACAGGAGTCTATGTGTTTTGTACTCACTACTCACCTTATTGAGGTCTTTCTTAATGGCAGCTGCAATCTCTTTCTGTTTCTCGCTGAATAACCGCTGCAGATTCTTGAGCTGGTTGATTCGGTACTCTACAGATTTGGACCTGCCTGTTTCAAAGGCTTTCCTGGCACGAGCCACCGCTTGCTGCTCCCGGGACATCTTTTGAGACCAAATGAAAAAGATTTCCTCAAAGCTGCAGAAAGCAGAAATCAAGAAAAGGTGGATAACTTTAAAATACACAACTCTCCTACTGCAGCTCTCTTCTCACCGCTCCAAGCACGAGCAAGTGCGTCATACACTTTAAAAAAATAAGCCCGACTTTCGGCTTCCCACAAGACCAACAGTCTCTCTCAGGTCAAACTTTCTGATTAACTATTCCCCACCTTATATCATTCACCTGTGATTGCCTGGAGTCTCCCATTACATGGTAAACTTTCTAAATACCATCTGATCTGTTATAACCATAACTATCCTAGTTTTATTGATCTCTCGTCTATAAAGTAAGAACTGTTAAATTATATAATGTAATTTGAAGTTTTGGTGGTAGTTTAGTAACTTAAGCTATAAAGGTTAGGATAGTTTAGTATTTTCTGTTATATTTAATTGTGATTGTTAAGGCCCGGGAGCCAAAATCAGCCAGCTTAAGACTCCAGTCCAGCCCACTGAACATCTTTGGAAAATTTAGGAAAGTTTCAAATGTAATTTCAAATATTTTACAGTTTGTGTTACTGATACACTGATATAGACCTGCCCCACAGCCACTCATACTGCAAAGTAATTAAGTAATATATAAACAGTTAAATGACAGAAAAAGTTTTTCCACTATCTACTATAGATATTTTTTAAATTTAATGATGTGTCTGCAGTAAAACAAATGAATGACTGACTGACTGAATAAATAAATAAATAAATAAATAAAGTAGGACATTTTCAATGTAATATCAACAACCTTTTACTTAATTACAGGACAGTGTGGGCAATGAGCAGAAGTTTTTCTGTAATTTGTTTCTTATAGTTGTGCTGAGAGATTTCGTTCATTGACTACAGCAGCATTGCACTGCTTTTTCTTTTATTGAGACAAACCCACTATATTATAAAAATGACAGAAATGATAAAATACATCATCGTTTTGCATATTAGCAATTAAGTATTATATAAGTACGTTTTTCTGTTGTTGTGTTGGCTCTCTGTACTTTTAATTATATGCATACGTCATTATATGCTCCTGATAACTTGGATCAAGCGGAATATTTGTCCATTATCGCTTTTTAGGGAAGGAGCCTGATGCTTTCTATGCTTGTATGCCGTGATAATGACAGCAAAGGGAAACCATCACAAACACTAGGCTACAGCGGCTGGCTCACACTTAAAGGTACAGTAATTAGAAACTACACATACAACATCCGGTATTCTGTTTCACGTTAAATGCTTCACGGCTGACGTTGGTTATTCTGCACAAACTTTATTGGATACATTATCTTCTTAATGTGTCCGTCTGGCTGATTAAAGTTCGTGTTTTTATTGTTAGTCTTATTTGTTTTTTTGCCTCTTCACAAATCGCTCCCGCGGGTCGCTCTCTGTCTGTTAGGTCAGGAACTAAAAAGGCGAAAACACCTGTGATCTGGTTTTGTTCAGTCCTACCTTTATAATATCAGGTGCGGTTAAATTCTGGAGATCCTGAAGCGTCTCGATGGTGAGATAACCTGCTGCAGAGGAGCCGGACGGGTCACACTGGCGAGAGAAACAGAGCTCTCCTTCCCCGTTAGATCCCACCCCCCGCTGGGGGCAGGGCCCCACACTCCCTCCGCTGGGCTTAGCTTTCAGCCTCAGCGCGGCTCTCTGGTCCACACCTACAGTTCATAGTCCACACCGAAATATGTCAACATGGACATGGTTATTTGTCATAAAAAAGACTTCCAAACGTTAAATCTGACTTTAGTGACCCGCAGGCATGTTAGTTGATATGCTGTTTCTGTATTTTGTCTGCAAATTTAACCATTGGAACTAAGTAAAGGTGTCACAGAGATGTAGTGCACCGCTGGACCTGCAGTCGACTTTCAAACTGAGCCAGGAGCACACAATGCCATAATAAGCAAAAATAAATGAAAAACTAAAATAAACAAATAAACAGATAAAATTACAAATGTCCCTTATGCACATGAAACAAATCCCCTTCTCTCTGTATTTATATAGAAATATCTTAATGGACTTTTTCACTGTGGAAAATAACGGTTTTCTACTTTTAATAAAATATTAATGTTTCAGAGATTTAGAAATTCTGTAAATAAGATGGTCTGGAAATATTACCTTTGGGAGTCATTCATGACAAATAACCAAGTCCTTATTTTTGCACAGGTTCAACAAGGTGCTGGAAACATCCCTCAGACATTTTGGTCCATGTTGACATGTCAGATTCTCACACTAGTTGCAGATTTTTCGTCTGCATGTCCACAATGAGAATCCTTCCCACCACATCCGATATGTGCTCTATTTGACATCTGATGACTGGAGGACATTTGAGTGCAGTGAACTTATATTAAGTTGTGATCAAGACAGTTGTTTGAGATGATTCGATGTTTGTATCATGCTGTGTTATCCTGCTAGAAGCAGGTCAAAAAGGGATGGAAAACAGCAACACTGCTCTGGGAGACTCTGGTGTTTAAATGAGCCCCAGTGTGCTCATTCATACAAGGGAGGATGGATCCATGCTTTCATGTTGTTTGACAGCACATTTTGAACTTAATTATCCAGCCTTTTCCCCAGTCTTCTGTTGTCCACTGCAGCCTCAGTTTCCTGTTCTTAGATGACGGGATTGGCACCTGGTGTGGTCTTCTGCTGCTGTAGCCCATCTGCTTCAAGGTTTAACATGTTGTGTGTTTAGAAATGCTCTTCTGCATACCCTTCTGGTCAGGTGGCTGATTGAGCGTGAGTGTGCACTAGGATGCAGAATAAAATGTGTGAGCGAGACATGTCGAATAAAGAGCTTTGTGTGCTCAGGTAGAAAAATCACCAAATAAGAGTAATTCAATTTACCATATTTTGGTTGTAACACGAGGTTATTTTAAGTTACCTTTGCCTTATTATCAGTTTGAAGCAGTCTGACCACACTCCTCTGACATCTGACATCAATAAAGCATTTTCTCCACTCACTGGATATTTTCTCTTTTTCAGATCATTCTCTATAAATCCTAGAGATGGTTGTGCACCTAATAAAGTGGCCAGTAATTGCCTACTGCAGTTAGGATATCATTTTTGTAGCTTCAGACTTGGCATATTGACGATTTAAAATTATGTACTGGTAACATCTAACAAATTATACTATTGTTAGTAACAATGCACTAAAACCTAGTGTGAATATTGCATATATTCATATCCAAATCAATTCCCTGCTGAGGCTGAATCCATCTTTTATCAGATGCCAGCAGTCACACATCTGCTTTAAATCTCAGTACCCTGTGATTCCTGGAAATAGGGGAATAATATTCTTGTCTATGCATGATATCCAGTTTCCCATTCAGGCTTCTGCAGACCCCAAAAAACACTGCGACAATCCAACACATAGCCTGAGTCAAGCAAGACTCTTCATTCATTCATTCCTTCATTGAATGTACTGTCATGTCAAATTTATTTATCAGTACATATAAAACAAAAGCTGTGGACCAAAGTGCTGCACATCTAAAAAACCAAAAAACAAAAACAGTGATATAAAACAACAGATTTAAAGCAAAAAGAATTAAAGCAAAAAGAGTAAAACAACATAGATAAATAACAGTCAAAATTCAGTCTGATCTAAAAGCCAAAGAATAAACATGGGAGATGCTGATGTGAAGGCACAGTTTGATCCACAATTTCACCTCCTGTGTTTAATTAAGAGCTCGAGACAGGCAGGAGCATTTGCTAAGCAGATCTCAGTGATTCAGTGGAAGTGCGCGGGGTTAAAAGATAAGCACTAACCCATACAGTGGCAAAATATAAAATCTTAAACTACATTAAACTAAAAAGCAGCCATCATATTACAAAGGAAGCTATTATGGATAATGTGCGGTGTACAATGTCCATCAGACACCTGTGCTTGAGAAACTGTAGCCCAGGTTGGAGGAGCAAACAAGTTACATCTGAACATCTGTTAATCAGCAGCAATAATTAATCACCACCTGTTTGCATGTACAGGTTGTGCCTTTGGTCAGGATTTTGACAGAAAGAGGGGTGAAATTAATTTCTTTAATTTCACTGGGAAAAAAAAAACATCAGTAGTGTCAGTAGCTAAGTGCACAAAAATGCCCAAAAAACCCAAAACATTAAGCTACATGAATAATAGGAATAATAGTTGCATGTTATGTATTACTTTGTTGGATTTAATTCAGTTTATGAAGTTCACTGAATGTGATCTACAGCCACAGTTTTCTCCTTCACTGACTTCATGCTTTGCTTACTTATCCAAAGCCAAGTTGAAGTAACACCGACCTGTTGGATCGCAATGCTGACAGAATATTTCAGCTTCCTTTCCATCTGAGCTGTAATACCCATTTATTTTGTATCTCCAGCTGCACTAAATCGTGTGTGATTCTTTTGCTGCTTGGGCTGTTGTCCTTTTATCCATAGCCAAGCTGGAATCACACTTTGCTCCTACTTCTCAGATCCAGAGGGGCCTTTACAAGCACGGGACAAGAGGCAAGGAGTAACCCCCTCGCCTCTGCTATGCAGAATTCAAGATTGGGCCCCCAAAATCTCTCAGGTTGACAGGAAATGTGGAATGAGTTTCCACATCAAATAGAGGACTGAGGAGCAGCGTTTGTGTATTGTGAAGGAAGGAGCGAGGACTGAGGTGACGGAGAGGAGGTCAGAGCGTCATTCACGCCTGAGTGTCAATCCTGATTTCTTAGAGGGGAGTGTGGACACAGGAGTGCAGCGTTTCTCTGTGTGCACACCTGAGTTTGTGAGGTATACACTGAGGCATTCACACACAGAGAAAAAGACAGTTTGCGTATTGTGTTTTTTCCACGGTGAGGTCGGGAACACAGTCTGAGCAGAGGAGCGGGCAGGAGAGTGGAAAAGTGAAGAGAGCGACTACTGAGTGAGAAGAAAAGATGAAGTCTAGATCGCCCTGTCAGTTTATGATTAGTAACAATTGAAGTACAAATGAAATGAGAAGAAATCTCCATTAATGTATTAATGTTCTTTGTAGATGGACAGATGATAAGAAAAAACACACACAAAGTCTCAAACAGCATTCACTAGATAACAGGAGGGTTGAACATCATCTGACCAGAAATATCATTTTTTAGGAGTCCACTTTGCATCTTTATTCCACCATGATCTTTTGCAGCTGTTGCCTTTAGTTTGTATTTGTGAGCTGTCATGCACTGCTAAAAGAATTTGTCTCTTTATGACCTGCAGTCAGCTGAGACTGAAGAAGTCACTTGGATGAGTGACGAAATGTTTCTCCCACTAAAAACGCTACGTCCAGATGGACAGAATAAACTTTTGGAGATTTACTTACCTGGATGATTGAGCATGCATCGAGATGTCTCTTTATGACATACAGTGGACCCAACATCCCAGTTAACATGAATCAACATTTGTATAGAACATTAAGTCCATTCAAGTTGTATTATTAACCCAGCAGTGTAGTTGACCTTGCTGTCATACTTTAGTCAGTTTGGATTGGTCCGGTGCAATTGACCCAGATTTATAAGCTTTAATAGTGAGCAGAGTTTATTGTTTCTGGCAACCCGCAAACAAACTCTATACTCTATTCGAAAATTAATTTAACATCTATTTGATAGATAGATAGATAGATAGATAGATAGATAGATAGATAGATAGATAGATAGATAGATAGATAGATAGATAGAAGCGATTAAATGCTGCCATCTAGTGGATCATTTCATCTCTGCAGCTGTAGCTTTAGAAAAAGCTTTACAATAAAGTGGGGCAAGTAAAACGGATATTTTTGTACCACAAACACATCACAAACTTTTCAGCTGTGCACTCACATTTGTTGTAAGCACATATTTCAATCATCTGCAGAACCTGCTGATTGGTGGGACCATGCCTTTTCATATTAAATGCATTTTTCTGCTTTTCCACATACAGAGACTTATAGAAACTGTGTCCCACATTTTTATTGGCTCTAGCATTCAAAAGTCAACACTGCAGGGCACTTTTCTTAAGTCTGAGAGCTGGGAAAGCTGCCACTGTGGGTGCCATACAAGTTAATGTGTCACCTTTTACTGTCAATGCTAAATTCAACAGGGAAAATTTCCGCTCAGAGGCATAATTTATGGCGATTTCTGGGGAATAAGATGAAACCACACACACACACACACACACACACACAAGGAATTGCAGCAGTGACGGCCAACCAAAAACTGTGACAGAAGCCACAGGAAGGCAGTTTTCATATAGTTTCTTCTTCCTCTCATTATTCACAGTTTTTTCATTTTTGGGGAGAATATTTATATGAAGCGTTGTTTAATAAGATATATGCAAATCTATCTTCATTACAGTGAAACCTAAAGGTTATTATCTGAAATACAAATTAATCAGTTAATTAACAATTACTGATAACAATTTGAACAGACAACACTCGACTTAATTTTATGTCATTATTTACATACAGAAAGCATTTAAAAAGTTGCATTTTTATAAAACAGTGCATTTATCTTCCATACGCTTAAACTGTGTAGCTGCATATTTTTAGGCCATGATCTAAAACCAAAGTGTTCCTAACAGCAGTTTGTGTTTGCAGGAAGCTTTTAATCCTTTCTGTGTTTTATTTTAGAAGACACTGTCGCGGTTACACTTAGACATGGCAGATTTAAATGCATCAAGAGTTTTCTTTACTAAAAACAAAACAAACAAACAACAACAACAACAAACAGTCTGAACTTTCCCGAAAATGGTTCCTTACAGAAATTATTTCTGCTACAAGTCTATAAGCACCACTTAAAACAAACTCTTTCGGGGAGAAGTTCTTTGGTCGTTTATGGCTATTCGTGGAACTGAAAATGTTTCTTCTGCACCTTCATTTTTCAGACCACTTCCCAGCGTTACAAACGTGTCCCACACAAACACAGGCCACTCTTTGTACTCCACAGTTTGCTGGGACCTCTTCGACTACATCTGTTATGTTATGGCATTTAATCAAATCACGTGAGCTTGGCTTATGATCTTTTTAATGGCGCATTGTTCTCTGGAGAGAGGGTGAACGTAGAGTACTTCACAGCTAATTTGACCCAATCAACAAGGCCGCTGTCTCAGTTCAAGTAGGCTAATTTTTATTTCATGTGGCCTCTACAAAATATATTGTAGCATTCAAAAAAATCTGCTTATAAGCAAAATCAGTGGACGTGTTGTAATTTAATACATGCAGCCCGTTTCTGTCTGTTTGTGAAGGAGCTGCGAGTCTGGCACTCGCCTGGGAACTGGCTGAAAAGGACTACGAGTGATCCGGTGTTTTGATGTCTCGTTCGGTGGAAACACAACCGACAACGAAGAAAGGGGTGGGAAAAGAAGTAGCCTGATTTGTCACCTTCACACATTATAGCTGACAGAAGCGTCACTCCCACAACTTCTCCAATACGCTTCCACTGCGCGCTTTCATGCTCACCAGGAGGCGGCGCGCGGTAGAGGATGTGCCGCAGACTGGAGCTTCAAATCAGTAAAACAGTGCCGGTGTGTCGCTTCGCTCCTCGTAGTGCGGACGCCTTACACTGTATACGTTCATGAATATCACTATGACGGGCACTATTAAAAACAAAACTAGACCCGGATCAGAGCAGCCGTTCTGGCGCTTCAAGGTGTTTCCAATCATTTTAATTTGCCCCCCTCCCTGCTGTTGATTAGTAACACACGTGTTTATAATTTCAGGCCAAAATAGTTACCATAAAATCAGAGTGAATTGCTTCGAAAATTATCTTAAAATGAAAGAAAACACGCCCACGATAAGTTTATTTCTTCACCTGCGGGTGTCTTTGATTCATCTTTCCATTTTAAGGTTTCTGGAGCATCTCGTTGTCCGCAGCTGAAGACAAGCTGTCTCTCTGGTCTAAACGGGGCCCATTAACGGGCCATAGGGGATCAAACAGACACCTATTATCCAGACAGCCATTAACAGGTGAGCAGCACATCAAAGCCACGCGTTCGCAAAGCCTGATCGCGTCTGTGATGTGCAAGAGGATGCCACGCAGGGGGTCGTGTTGTGTCTGCAGAACTCAGGTATAAAATCCCTCTGACATCATGCCTGCTCACTGGATAATCGCCTGGGACTCACTCACGGAAACTTATTTCCCCTTTTAGCTGCGTGCTTCGGACACAATGGCGTGCGGGTTGGATTTTACCAGTGGTAATTTTTCTGAGATCATCACGTTTTTCTCGGAGCAGTTATGGCCTGATGCACTGACTGACAGCAACAACAACGGGTCGGCACAGCGCTCCAGCACGGGTAGGTGGACATTTATTTATATTTGCACATTTAAAATGTGATATAGTTTAAGGCCAAACATCTGTGGGCTGTTGACTCTGCAAATTAATTTCTGCATTAAAATGTAATTGTAAGTTTTAACAAAACGTTTTGCTCTCCCTCTGAAGTGCACCATGTTCCATACACGATCAACTCGAAGACAAAGTGCCGCCGGAAGCGCACAATATTCAGCAAGGCGCAGCTGAGCCAGCTGGAGAGGGCCTTCTCTGCTACACCCTACCCGGATATCAATGGGAGGAAAACCCTGGCCACTCTAACTGGACTACCGGAGTCTAAAATTCAGGTAGGACACGTGCGACCTAAGGCTAATTTAGACAACGTACACATGTTTTGTTGACTAAGAGTTTCATGTAATTCTCAATTTTCTTCAGGTTTGGTTTCAAAATCGGCGCGCACGCTTCTTCAAGACCAAGAAATCAACTCGAAGAGCCGCCAAACCTTCACAGGTCAGGCACAAGACACCGTGCAGTCCTCAGGTGGCTTCTCCTCCACCTCCTAGTCCCAGCTTTGCGTCTCCAACAGGCTACCGTGTGCCCAGTCTACCTCAGTCCACCAGGCTCTCGTCAATCCTGGACATCCAGGCCAAGTCACCAGACGTTCCCCAAATTTTTTGCCACCAATCCCAGGACTTCACCAGCTACTGCCAAGACATGTTTCCATACGATGGGCTGGATGAGTTGGATTTACCAGAGGACTTTGAAGCTTTTCTCAATGCACGGGGGGTACAGCCAGCAGAACGTGGCCATCCTGTCCACAAGGAAGACATCCAGAGTCTGCAAGGCCTCCAGGCTCTCTCCAGCTCTATAGAGACCCTGGCCGACCTGTCGGATCTGTGCTTCCAGGACCTGATGGTCCCCAGTCTGCCCAGCTTGGACAGCTCAATGATTGACTATCTTTTGGCATGACTGACAAAACGGAGAGCAACATAATGAAGACCACGACATGAATGGGTCCACGTGCAACAACACGTCCGTTTGTGTAACAGCTACGAGCCAGCCTACAGCAGGAAGTCTGCTACATCAGTGTATCCGTTCTCACACCCATACGTCCACGCTGTGTCGCCAGTTGCCGTGATGGTCTCCACTAGTGTACCCATTCAGTGACGTCGCGGTCTTTCAAAGTGTTGCGCTAACATTTTTTGGACAAAGGTGCCGAGTCTACCTTGGGGAGGTGGTAACTGTGACTTATGCTATTCGTTATCTATTTAAGAAACACCAGTATGATGCACATCAGATGATTTCACATGTCCTTTTTGCTTTTTATTATTATTTTTGCACATAGTTTGTTTTGAATGGGGTTGCAAAGATAACATTTAGCACTTGACTCAAAGCTGTCCTTTCTGAGTGGGCTTCAGCGGGAAAAAGTAAATGAGACACTTGTTTCTAACTGAAACTCGGTACCCGAGTTATGTTACAAGGTATGCCAACTGTTGTGACGGGGAAATGGGACACGAATGACCAGATCGCCTTTTTGGGGCGGGTATATTTCACGATTTTCATGGCAGGCCGTGGAGATCTGTAATGTAAATAAAATGCATATTACTATTAACATAATGTTATGTACATATCATATATTTTACTAATAAATGTATCCTGAACGAGGCTCTCAGATTGTGTTATCATTCATAAACTCTTCTCGAGGTCAGTAATCACGTGGCGCCGTGGCTTAGTTGGTTAAAGCGCCTGTCTAGTAAACAGGAGATCCTGGGTTCGAATCCCAGCGGTGCCTTTTGTTTTCTGTTTTGATGAAAGTAGACTTTTAAACACTCCCATAACATTAAATGTTGCGACACTGACGCAAATCAATTTCTATTCATTTTTAAACAACCTCAAGGGAGTGTGTATTTTTCTTTTTTTTCCCACTGTTGCACAGTTCGATAATATCAGGTTATGTTAAAAACATCTGCAGTGGTTTATAAATCACTTAAACCTTAATACAAATTTCCTAATGCCTTTTCAAAGTTGTAGCACAGCTTTTTATTGTATTTATTTTGATCTATTTTCCCTTGTTCCGGCCTATTGCCCAACAGAGGGCGCTCTTTTCCCCCTTTTTCTTTTTTTTGTACAACTGTGCCAGTTACCTGAAGAGGTCAGCACAGGATTACGGCAGCCTCTTGTAGGGATACTCATGAATTCACTGAACAGAGGCCTGTATGTGTGCGCGCATATTCAGTTGTATGTTGCATTTGTAAAAAAAAAAAAGGGTCAGGATACCCCAAAAGGTTGATTAAGTCCCTCTAGATCAGGGGTGTCAAACTCAAATACACAGGGGGCCAAAATTCAAAACTGGAACAAAGTCGTGGGCTAACATTAATATTTACTGAAAAAAAAATCTTCCTCCAGACATAAGAATGAATCTTTTCTTATGGACTCAAATAAGTTCTGCTGGAAAACTGAATATGGAACAAGCAAAGCTTAATACTAAACAATATATATATTAGCTGTATAATACCAGTAGGCCAGCTCTAATAGTAATTTGGTATGTCTTCGCGGGCCAAATTACATTTGGCTGCGGGCCAAATTTGGCCCGTGGGCCAGAGTTTGACACCTATGCTCTAGATACAGCATTTTCAGGGGGAGGAAGGTTTCCCTAAGCTTATAAACATTACATCTACCCTAATTTATGTGTAAAAGGAACCGCAACTGAACCAAGGAGTAAATCTTTCACCATCTTCTAACTCTGTAAATGAGTTATTTGCACAACTTTATTGACACTTGAAGTTAGTTTCATACTGACCTAAAATAACACCATAGCTAATATATATATATATATATTAATATATATATATATATATATATATATATATATATATATATATATATATATATTATATATATATATATATATATATATATATATATATATATTAATATATATATATATATATATATATATATATATATTAATATATATATATATATATATATATATATATTAATATATATATATATTATTAGCTATGGTGTTATTTTAGGTCAGTATGAAACTGTAGTCTTTAAAAGATTGAGCAAATCTGCTGTAAGCTAAGATGGATGAGTGGTGAAACATTTCTCCCACTGATAACGCTGATAAAGGCTCGGTGTTGAGGTTGGGCATGTAGACATGATGCATGGCTACAGATCACATTAGGTGTGTGTGTGTAATCTCTGCCATGTGGTCAAAAATATCAAAGCACTCAAGCACTGAAATGTAAAGTTTATTAATTTTGAATAATTTCAGTGTATCCACCTAAGAGGCCATTGGAGAGGTGTCTATCCTGAACTACATGCAAGGGTCAAAGGTGTTGTCATCATTAGCCCCATATGGTAATAGTCAAGACAAGTATTTATCTCTTTTCTGCCCTTGATGCATCAGGAGCAGCAGCTTCATGCTCACAGCCCAGCCAGTACTTTGCGATAGATCGAGGATAGGGAGGGTAAGCGGCATCCACACGTTTTGTCTGCAGATCCACTCTGTAGTACTTATCTGATATTAAAAACAAAAAGGAAACACACAAACCAAAAGGTGTTAAGGAAGAATAAAGAGCTGTTTTTGGAAGGATTTTGACTCATTTTTGTTTCAGTCTGATTTACCCTTCTTGAAGAAGTACACATTTTGAACGGGGGTGCTTTGGTACTCCTGCATGATGGTCTCTTCAGAGCTGTCACTGTAATCACCGAGGTCGAACAAATCATAGAACCAAAAGTCATCGTGGCGACTCTGCCTTCTTCGCTGTCCACGCCTCTTACTGGGCCTCTTCCTCCGACTCTTCCACTTCTTTGCGGTCGGAGGTGAAGTTGGCTTGGGAGTGGTGTAGACTCGTCCCACTATGGCAGCATCTATAACGGGCCTAATACCCCGCCAATCCCTGCTGATGAACCGAAGGTCTGTTTGGGAACTGGTAACTGCTAAAATACAAAAGTCATGCAGATGGAGAATAAGAAAAAAAAAAATCTGAAACATACAAGCATAAAGAGACCAAAGTCCTTACAGGATCCTCCAAAGAGCTCAGTGAAGAGATCCTCCCATGCGTTATCGCAGAAGAGGTCTGTGTATTGTGTGAACAGCACAGAAGGGGAGGACCTGCTCATCTGGATGCACTCCTCGTGGGTAGGCTGGTGCTTGAACTCATATTGGTAATACCGGTCCCCTGAAGAAAAGAGAAAAATCAGATTTCAGGATTTTACTCGATGAGAGAGAAACAGTGAAACTGTCCGTGGAGTTGCCGATACATTTTTAATGATATACAAATGCAGATAAAACCTTGCCATCTGCATTTGCTTCCATCAGATTCTGTAACTCTAACTCTTTGCTTTGCCTCTGACTGCTTTTATTGAAAACTTTAACCTCTGTGCTCCACACCAGAAAGCCTGGGTGTCCTCAGACTGCTCTTTATAACCTGCTCATCTTTACAACTTGCCGTGAAATGATCATGCAAGGAAATTGTAGAAGTGTAGGTGAAGTGTAGAAGGAAAAGCACCAAATGTTACAAGTGAAGACACTGCATTAAAATAATAAACGAATATAGCAGTGCTCTGTTTGAAGTCATCACTTTAAGGGTAAGTTTGAGGGTAACTTTATCTAGTACAGACAAAATAACTTGACTTTCAGATAAATGCGGTGGGTTAAACATTTCCTAAAAATGTAAAATATTTACAATATAAGTAAGTACGTATTCAGCTCCTTAACTAATTATTAACAAAATGAAGCAACCCTCCTCCTCTCCCCCCCCCCCCCCCCCCCACAAAAAAACATGAAAACAACTTTGTTTATTAATTTGCTTGTTTTGTGTGATAGCGTGCTACTTCCCTATTCTTGCAAAAGCCATTATATATTCACATGCAAAGTCATCTTCCTTAGTTTTATCAGATCACGAGCAACACTTAGAAACCCCTGCTGTACTTGTATATCATAAGAAACATTATCACCCATTAGTACAAATACCTTTGAAGAAGTAGGCCTTCTCCTTGCCACGGTGACTTGGTGCTGGTATGGCAAACGCAGCATCGATCTCATCTGGTATGCCATCAAAGCCGTTTGAAATAAGCCGTGGATAGTCCTCATCCAGGACGTCACCATCAAATCTCCAGTATTGGTTCCCCTGAGAGAAAATGGAGCCCAGAGCATTGAAGTTTGAGGATACCGCTGCGAGGGAGTGTTAATGAGGGCAACAGACTACTCTCCCTAAAGAAGGTTTGAAGTCTGAAACATTCCTAATCATCATCTTCTTCTTCTTTTTAGGGGTCGCTGCAAACATCTCAGTCAATCCTCTGTCCCACCAATCATCTGCACGTCCTCTATCACTACATCCAGTAATTTCCTGCCTTAAAGCTCCATCTTCACCATCTTCCACTATCCCCCCGCCGCACATGTCCAAACCAACTCAGCCTTGCCTCTCCAACTGCCTCTGATATACTCATTTCACCATTGCCTCCAAACCATATATCACAGCAGGTCTCATCTTGTAAACATTCCCTCTTTCTCATGCTGCTACACTTCAGTCACAAATCACCTCTGACACTCATCTCCACCCACTCCACCCTGCCACCTTGTCTCTTCTTCACCTCTATTGTGCACCGTCTTTTACTTTTGATTGTTGACTCCAGGCACTTAAATCTCCTCTCATTCACACACATATTTCGTCTTGCTTCTACTGACTTTAATTCATCTTCATACCGCCACCTGCTCTCTACTCTCACTATAGATCACAATCTCATCTGCATAGAGTCCATAGAGACGCCTGCCTGACCTCATCTGTCAGCCTGTGGATCCCCCCTGCAAACAAGAAGAGGCCCAGAGCTCATCCCTAATATAAAATACTGCTAATACTTTGCATAATTAAAAACTTTTGTTAATTAGTTGAGAAGAACACCGCTTTCTCTCCACGTTTCTTATGTTTTTTTTTGTAAGGTTACTCCATTTTATCCAGCTGAAGACCACTGGCAGGGTATAGCAAGAAAAAAATGCACAATTCTTCTTCATATGCACTGTACAAATAACCGAATCAATAAGGTCACACATCAATATTATGAGTAATGAAGCGACACCATTTTCTAGCAACACTCATGCCAGTGTGGGGCTGAAGAGCTTTATTTCTGCCATAATGTTGGATAGTGTATTTGATCTGAATTATTGCACGCAACAGAGTCACTGTTTGAGTATTTCACAGTTACAGAGAAACGGTTTAAAACAATGGGACTCATTTTGAATTTTCAGAGGCTTAAAAGAATAAACAATAAATGTAGCTCAATTAAACCTGAAAACGCATGCACACCACCAAAAAAACACACACACATTTGTATGAGGTGGAGCCTTTTGTGTACCTCATCACAAAGAAATATGGCAGCTTATACCTTAAAGATGTAGGATTTCCCCTGGCAGTTGATGCGTGTGAATGCAGCACCGATGGGTCCACTGATTCCCCAAACGTCCTCGATGAGTTTGGGGTAACCAGGAAGGATGGACTTATCATCCAGCTCAAAGAAATATACACCTACGAGGAAGAGCAGACTCTGGATCAGTGTTTACATCAGCATTCAAAGAGTTTCAAATCTTGCAGCAGGATAATCCACAAAGTTTCCACGAATGTGTACTCAAGTCTGATTTTGGGTCTATGTTCAAAATCCTGCAAATATGTATTCATTTATCGTTTACTTTTTAAAGAAACACATTCTGTTTTCATTGAGCAAAAGCTCCTTCAGCATTTAAGTTCCTCAAACAATTATTATCATTTTTATTTTAATTTTGGATGAAATTGAAAAGCCTTTGCCTCCTTTTCTTTAATGTTTGGATCTTTTAAGGTATGAGACATTATTAACATTCGTTTTTAACATAATTTACACTTTTAGGCTTCTGATTATAACTTTCTCCTCTCTGTATTGGAATAAACAGCATTGCTGAATAATTGAGGAAATTAAAAAGAGCTGTGAAATTTAAAAGAGAGACATTACACAATGGCAACAAAGTAACAAAAGTAAAAGTAGAAATAAACTGTTTTATATAATAGAAATCCTGTTATGTGATCAGGATTACCTCTAAAAGCGTAGATTGATCCATTTTTCAGCTGCAGAAAAGCATCAAATGCCCGCCCACTGCAGGGCACGGCATCAGGATCCAGCGGTAGTAGTGTGGGCCCCTGTGTGACGTTGGGTGTGACAGTCGGTATAACCGTGTCTGAGGTTGGCATAAAAGTTGCTGTGCTCGGGCTCAGGCTCGGGCTCGGGCTCAGGCTCGGGCTCGGGCTCGTCTCTTCCAGTGGTTCCTCAAAGACATCGCCTCGAGAAACTGAAGGTAGAACATGAGGTTTTGTCAGATGGTGACGTTTCAAAGGAGAAGAAAATTCAAACTGACTCTTTAGTGAAACTGTCACACAGCACAGCACTGACCTTTTCTGGGGCAGATGGTGTAAAAGTCCTCACAGCAGCTTCCATAATACACACACATGGAGTCACACTGACATTTGCTCTGTGGGCTGAAGGAGCCGCAGCGACCTACACAGGACTCTGTGGGAAAGTAGTTTTAGTGTGAGATATCATGCAGCGTGTAGACCTGGTCTGAGTTTACCATTCAATAATCAGTGAAACCAGAAGTAATCAGACCCTTTAAACACACCAGCTGTAAAACCATCCAGATGAATTATCAGAAAGATACGATATAAAGTTAGGATTAGATTCTTCCTAATTCATCACTAAATAAAATATTTCACATTGTCAATGTTTGAAATATTTACAGTTATTTACCAAGGTTAACTGAATTTGAAGAATTGGGACACGAATAAGAGGGAAGAACAAAATTGTGTTTTGGGTTCAAAGAGTCATTGAAATCAATTCATTTATATATTTAAAGGGGAAAATGTGTAAAACGCGAGTTACAGTTACTAAAACCATGTTCCCACCTATCAGCCTATGACAGGGATTCTTTCATTGATTATGGTGTGGAATAGTGGATGCTATAAATAGTCCCTGCAAGCTCAGGCTGCTCTATTTCTACCATTTTTTCACTCTTGGCTCTGTGTGATGTCACACAGCTCTGGCTTATAGTACAAAAGCTCGATTCACCTCCCGTTCAAACCTTCTGTATGCATAAGGCAGCCAATTGGAAGAAATATGAATTAAATAAAGGGAGAGGAGCATGTTTCAGAGGGAGGATAAACTGGAAGTCTGAGATAAAGAAGGATATTTTAAAACTGAGTCATTCAAAGCATTTTCAGTAGAGTCCAAGAATAAAAAGATTTAATTAGAAATTAAAACAATAAAACAAACCTCTAAGAAAACACCAGGATAAACTATTAATATACACTATACTTAGATCAAGTGATCTTTTGCTTTTAGCTGTACCAAGGTCGAGGCTGGTTCATAGAGGTGGTCAAAGGAGCTTGCAAAGAAAAGAGGTTCATAGAGGTGATCGAGCATTTGCAGTTGTAGCGCCCAAGCTGTGGAATAATTTACCCCTACACATCAGACAGGCTCCCACTGTCAATCTTTTTAAATCTTATCTTAAAACGCACTTTTATTTACTGGCTTTTAATACAGCATGAGAGTTATTTGTTAATTCATATTTGGTGTTTGCTGTTAATACTCTAAGTTGTTTTATTAGGTATGTTGTATTCCTGTACAATTTTATTATGTATGTTGTATTCTTGTACAGCACTTTGGTCAACGCTCTTGTTGTAATTAAATGTGCTATATAAATAATTAAACTATTAACTAAACTAAACTATACTGCCAAAAGTATGTCCCATCTTGCATGGCAGCTGCATCCAAGCCTTACATCACCAAACGTAGTTTAAACCACGCCCCCACTCGATCTAGAGAAGTGAAGATGTGTTCTCCGAAGTGATGAATCATCCTTCTCATTCTGGTGGACGAATCTGGGTTTGGTGGTTGCTAGGAGAACGGTATGTGTCTGCATTGTGTCAAGTGTAAAGTTTGGTGGAGAGGGGATTATGGTGTGACGGTTGTTTTTCAGGCGTTGTGCTCAGCTCCTTAGTTCCAGTCAAAGTAACTCTTAAGGCTTCAGCTCACTAAGACATTTTGGATATTTTTCATGCTTCGGGATGGCCCCTTTCTGTTCCAACATGACTGCGCGCCAGTGCACAAAGCAAGATCCATAAAGACATGGATGTGTGAGCTTGGTGTGGAAGAACTCGACTGGCCTGCACAGAGTCCTGAATTCAACCCAGGCCGTGTCATCCAACATCAGTGCCTGACCTGACAAATGTGCTTGTGGAAGAATGCTCAAAAATCCCCATAAACACTGCTAACATTGTGGAAAGCCTTCCCAGAAGAGTTGAAGATATTATAGCTGCAGAGGGTGGAGCGACATCATAATAAACCACATGGATTAGGAATGGGATGTCTCTCAAGTTCATATATGTGTGAAGGCAATGAGCAAATGTTTTTGACAATATGGTGCATTTTGTTTCATCAATAGCTACACATCAAAATCAAGACATTATACAAAACTTAAAAATATGATCTATCGTGTCTAATAATTACAACTGCTATCAACAATAATACAAACTGCACATCAAAAATGTTAAAGTTTTACCTTCTGCAGCAAAGGCGGTGTCCAACAAGAGGACGAGGCCCAGCAGAACTACCGCTGGCTTCATGTCGGCTCACAGCAAAAATCCCCCAAACTAAAACTCTGAAGGTGTACTATTCTAAAATCCTGCTTACTAACCTAAACCACTAGCTGGGTTTGAGCTCGGTGCCCCACTTTGCGGTTTAGTACTGTGTGCAGCTGATCAATAGATATTTTTTAGAGGCTGTTGACCCCGCAGGCTTCTGCTGTCCTGACTGGTCAATACTCTGATAATCATTAAGCTGATCTCTGTTCCATCTGTCCTAGAAACATGCTACAGACCAGAAACATGAACACTTTATGGCTTTAATTTGATGTTATTTAGTAAACCTATCACCCAGTATAATTTTATAATGACTTTAATTTACTTTATGAAAATGTTATTAATTATAGGTTTAGCTGGATGCTTCTCAATATGAAAATGGTTAAAACACAGAATTACAAACTCAACTACAAACTGAAGGTGTCTCTTGAGTCATAAAGTAAGTGTGTGCACTGTATTTTTAATTTCCGGGCAAATTTAGGATAATATCTAAGCTCAAACATTGTAACATGAGGCCTGTCTTTGTTCTCTATTGATCCTTAAACACACACACTGACTTTTTCCCCCCAATTAAGCCCTGAGAAGAAGAAAAAATGCAGGTGAAACCTGTGGATTCCCTCCTTTCCAGTTTGGATTATGACCAAAAGATGGGAGTTGATGACTAAATTCAACACCATGGAACAAGGCAGTCAGCTTGCAGACAGATTAGAGCAATATTAATGCTTCCTTATCGCTAGCCTTGAAGTTTCCAGGTATTTGTTAAACATTAAAAGATTTGAAAGGAGTTTTAAAAAATTGTTTTTTCTTTAAGGTTTAAAAGGAACAAAGTCGCAGCTGAAGAAAGTTGGTAATTTAGGTCAAGATTTAAACTGCCCAAACAATAAGGGAATCCACGGATTTAGGAATGTACTCATCTTTCATGCAGTGCAGCAAAAACAGTCCATGTGTGGACTTTGATTATCAGTGAAGCTTTTATCACTTGGCAGTTCTTATGTTGCTCTTGAGTCCAATTAACAAGATCAATAAGCAAATCCGAAAAACCACAGAAAGTGTGCCGAATCTAATCCACAAAGATCTATTTCGGGATCTAGCAGCAAAGTGTTGGACTGCCTGCTGACTTTTCTACTTCCTTTGATGTAGTGCAACTCCATGAGCCTGATTGAAAAGCCTGCAGCCAGTCTGACAGAAAACAGCCTCCCGGAGTTTGTCATGACAAAAAAAATCTAGGTTTAGGAATTAAGAATGAAGGTAAAATAAGACACATAGTGCAGATTTAAAAATAAAAAAAGCAAAAGTAACAAATGTAGGAACTAAAAAAGTAACTGTAAGTAAATGTAAAACTTAAAATCATTGAAATCCTTTTTAAAAAAAGAACGTTTTAAGACAGTTCCTCAGGCGCCTTGTTGCAAATGCTCTGTCCTCGTTAGGTTTTCGCTGGACCCCTACAACAAATAAAATACCTCTGCCTGAGGATTTAACGGTACATAATGCTGCACATTCTAATAAGAGGTGAAATCTTAAAATCAATTAAAAAACATTCTGGGAGAACATGTAAACATGCCTAAACAGGAGTGATACAATGCCATCTCTTTGGTCTAGTTAAAATCCTGGCAGTCTGCAGTCATTCAATAGATTTATTTGGCTTAGGCAAATAAACAGCCTGTTGCAGTAATCTCGGTGTGAGGAAATAAAAGCATGAAAAACACTTTGCAAAGGCAGCCATTCAGAGAGCTCAGTGTACTGCGGAGGGTCAGATGATCTAAGAGGCCGATATATCTGTGTGTGATCAGCATAAAATTGAAAACATAACAGAGACTATAAGGAGAATAATTATATGAAGAAGAAGAAGATTGGACCTAAAATGGACTCCTGCGGAGACACAGAACTTCCTTTTTGACAAATTTGACTTATTGCTAAACCCTGCATGCTGTCACTATAAAAAAAATGCTTTTGTCTGCCTCGATGACCACTTACCATTTATTATTTATTCAAACTTGTCAAGTGCCAGTAGAGACAGAAGTAAGGACAGCATGCAGTATGTTAAAGACTCAGAAGCATCATCCTGAATTTTCTGGCTGATGGTTGAAAAAGTATAATCAACTGAAATGCACACATCTGGCAGAACCCCTGAAATTTACAGAAGGACAAATAAAACAATAAAACTCAAGGTAATAACTTTAGTTGTGACGTTGATATAAAAGATAATGTTTCAAAAATAACTAAACAAGTAAATACATAGATTTGTTTCAAGGGGGCTTAAAGTGGAAGGTACCTCTGTACGTTCCTATTGTTGCTAATATACCAAAAGATGGGAAAGGTGTATATACAGGATGCAAAGTCCCCTTAAAAAGCACTCAGTCACAACAATATTGAATTGTGAGTTCTACACTAATGAAAAATACAGATCATATTTATATAGCCCTCCTTAAATGTAAGTGGATGCTGCCCTCATATAATAATGGTCCAGATTCTTCTTTTAGTGATGTTTAAACCATGACTGTAAGGAGAGCAGGTGTAGAAATGTTCTCTGGTCTGTGCAGAAAAACAAATTAACATTATATGACTTGATTATTATTGTACTGGCACTATAACATCAAAATGCAGTGCAATGGCGTGTCCAAGGTCATCTTGATAGAATAAAAGTGCGATTTTTATAGCACTAATAGTAAATATGAGTTTGTTATGTAGTTATAAGTTTAAGTTATATTCAACATTTGTACTGTTTTCAGGATGCATGTTGTTATCTTATCAGTATGACTAAATTGTATTGGCAGAACAGCCTTATTCACCCTTATTACAATTGGAGGCACTTCATCCATAAAGCTGGGTGCTGATTGTTTAGAGGTCTTTACAGTGGGTTTTCTCTCAAATTGCACCTTTAATGAGTAATGATTTATCACAAAGTGTGACCAACAAATAAGGATTTTGTGAGAGTGACAGAACATCTAAATCCATACACAGTTTTTATCAGTTGGTCTCTTTTGGTGTCAAATATTAATCTGGTCCATGTACAAGTCAGCTCTTCTGTTCATTATTGGAAAAAAGAGGCTGGCTCTTTAAAACCTTTGAGCTTTTCATTACAGAACAGTCATAAAAAAAGTACAGACACAATGTTCAGCTCAGTCTTGTTCTTTAATTTCAGGCAGTAAAAAAAAAAAAACCAGCAGCAAAGCGACTCACTCATTAACTCAAATATCTATTAGCTAATCACCTGGGACCAACTCAGTGCATTTAGGCATGTAGATGGGTGTAGATGGGGTCATGATGCCCTGCAGAAGTTCAAACTGAGCAGCGGAACAGGGGAAAAAAAGATAATTTAAGAAACTTCCAACATCTCATGGTTGTTGGTGCTAAATGGGCTGGCATGAGTATTTCAGAACCTGATGATATCCTGGGATTTTCCTCACACAATCATCTCTTAGGCTCGGAGAGAAAGAGAGAAACTATTCAGCAAGCAGTAGTTCTTTGGGTGAAAATGCAAGAACATGTTGTGTGGTCATGTGGATGGGCATTAATTACCCCTCCCTTACTGAAACACCATAGTATTCATAATGAAGATCACACTGAGTCATCCCACCCTAGCACCCCCCAGCAACCCAACCGCCCTTTATTTCCCCTTCTCTTCTTGTCATCATCATCATCATCATCATTATTATTATTATTATTATTATTATTATTATTATTATTATTATTACCTGCCAATGAGTTCTCTCTACTCACATAGCTCCACAGTTACCAGATCTCAATCCAATAGAGCTCCTTTGACATGTGGTGGAGCAAGATAGTAATTTCATGGATGCGCAACAAACAAATCAACAGAAACTGTGTGATCATGTCAGTCTGAACCAAAATCTCTGAGGAATATTTCCAACATGAATCCATGTCATAATTAATTAAGGCAGTTCTGAAGGCGGCAAACCTGATAAAGGTGTCAGAGGATGTATAATGATTATGGAAATCTAAAATTCTAACATTTGGATTGTTATTTTGTTAGATTAAACTTAGTTGGATGCAGAACCTTTCATTGCTATTTTAATTTTAAGAAGCCTGAAATTCTTGCATACAGGATTTGGAAAACACAAACAATGATTTTCTGTACCCTTCATAAATCATTCAGTAAACCCGATAAATAAAAAACACTAATCTGTGTGGATGCGATATTATGTCTAGTGCTTTAATGATTAACTGCCTTTATTATTAAAACTCCTAAGCTGTACATGAACATAGAAAGGTCACCCAGAGTTTTTGCTTTGGTTGCTTTTTCTTGTTTTAATTACTACATTTGCCCTTTTTTTTGTTTTCATCATGTTTAATACCAGAACGTTTCATCCTCAGTAACATTTAGTCAGATTAGACCAACATGATCATCTATGATCAACAGAAGTGTTCGTCTTTAATAGACGTTTTATGCCTCAATCTCTTATGAACTTCCTATATGAACTGCAGTAATTTATAAAACAACAGGGAGTTTGCAGTGATGCCAGTGTGCTGTGTAAGACTGATATGAGTACTGATATGAGTATTAATCACATGATACGATCACTGGTTTTTAGACTAATATAAGCTTCTAATCTGAGTTGCTGTGAATATTGATGGTGTTTTTGAGTCATGGGATATATTTATCTTCATTTAAGACAAAGAACTTTTGTGATAAAGTCTTTACAAAGATTCACTGGGATTCCTTGAAAATCACCAGCCACTGTTTGTTAAATGTCCCAGATGGAAGTGTTTGTGTTTAAAGGCAAAGTTGTGTTTGCCATTTTAAGATAACATGGTTTACAATTTAAATGCTATTCTTAAACAACACACTTCCCAGCGTTTTGCCTCTTTAAAAAAAAATTATATTAAAAAAAAGTGTAAAAAGTGGAAGAAACTAGACACAAAAACTCTCCCAGCTATAAAACTGCCATGTGTTTGTTTTGCTACGTTTCTCTCTCTCTTATATATATACATAAAAAATTCTTGTTACTGTAAACTTCAGACTTTGTTGTGTCCTAGTTGTGAGGTTTTTACACAGCTGCAGAAGTCCTTAAAGTTAGATTTTCCCATTCAACACGATGTAAAAAAAAAAGCTTAATTCCACAACAAGTGCCAGTAACATACCACTTTACCTTTGTTTCCCACAAGCTACTGAATGAACAAACCACTCATCTGTATCGATGCAATACTCCACCCGGTGTTTGCATGATTTACTGACTTCACTAAAAGGCCTAATCTGTACTTAAAAACAGAAAACATAGTGGGACGACACAAGCTGTACTACCACTGCTGATCCCAAGAATTCCAAAGGGAGGTTTGTATCAGGAGGTGTGGAAATTTGTGCCAAACTAAAAGTTTTTGTTGTTAATCTCATCGCAATATCGCAATTGAACGAGAAAATCCTAGTTGCCAGAACTTTTGCAAAGTCAGCAGCAACAGTCACAAGCTTTTAATCCACTGAATCATTTCATTGTTTTAGGATGTAGAGGGTTTTTTTTCAAGTTGTTCTTTGTTACAGGGCAGATGCAGGAGTATGGATTCCTCCTATCCTATTCGGACACATGCAACCTGCTGACTGTATGAAATCATACTTTAGAATACTTTTCTAGTCCTACAATGAGCTATGCAGCAATGAGAAATAACATCTGACGCAGTAACAACAGTCAGACAGGAGATAAAATAATGTTCATATAACCTAATTATGGCTGTAGTGAGGCTATGATTGTTTTTTTTTGTCAAAATCGATGCAGTTTAGGTTAAAACACCCCATCTTTCGCTGTGCTGTTTGACATCAACTGACATCAACTCCCTTCTTTGTTTAATGAATCAGTTATTAAAAATTTGAATCATTCAGAAATTCATCTCAGGTGAAACTTACACAGACATTGACCTTTGGTTAAGTTACTGGAACTGCACTCCTTCACATAATAAAGTCTCTCTATTGTTTGGCTGTCCGTCTCCAGTCCCTCCCCCTTATTCTGCTTTTACAGCTACTTTTTGCTCTTTCCCAACAGTGTCAGCTGCTTCTCTGTCAAGGATGTTGATCTCTTTGAGTTAATGTTTGATATGCTACCAGAGATATAGACAGAAAATTGCACTGATTTCATTCTCTTTACCACAGTGGCTTTCTGTGGAGCAGACCTCTACTGTTAACCCACCCGAGCTCAGTTTTCAGCTCCACAGCTGCCCTGTGCCTCTTCTTCATACTGACTAGTGTTTGTGTTAGCGTTGACCTACCTGCAACACTTAGAAAGAAAGAGTTTATTTCAGTTGTTAGTTCATTTTTTGAGAGCATCATGTATAACTGGGAGAGAGTGCTGCATCTTCTGTGGCACCACAGGAACTATATCATCATAATCGTCACGCCACTTGTATTCCTTCCTCTGCCTCTCGTCTATCCTTCATCGGTGAGTGTGTTTGTGCATGGAGGTAAATTATATTTGTTTTAAAAAAAAAAAACAGCTAAAGATTTATATTGACTGACCGGACTAATCTTTTTAGTGTGCATCTTGTACACGTGCAATTTGAGAAGTTTGGCTATAACCCGTTCAGTTAATCTCACACTTGTTCTTAAAGAACAGGCATCTTGTAATTATTTTTAAATATATGATTTAAGTGTTTGATCACTGACCTACGCTGATGCCCAGCTTTAGAACTATACACTATATGAAGTGCAGTCAATCACAGTTAAACAGGCTAAGTTTGTCTGTCTGTAGTGGATAACATAAATGGTGTTTGAATGTTGTTTGAATTCAAGGGCTAAAAAGCTTTTAAAGTCAGGTGTTTTATTCACACTTATTAACACTTCTCTCTTGTTGCAGTTATTGAATCTGCTGAAAACATGTGGACTAATGATGGTTATCTCTAAAAATAAACAAATACTCACACTACAACATTGGTCAATTATCCTCCTGATACCCAGGCTCTTATTTGGGGTTCATTTTTAATCTCCCTGACCTCGGGCCCTGATAAATCTTAAAATCATTGAACAGGAAGTTATTACAATGTTGTAACATCCTCATGTGGTACCAGTTTTCTTTTATGGGATAACACAATAAACACATTGTATAGCAAAGTATGAAACACTTTGTTGAACAGAATGAAGTTTAAGATGCAAAAAAGCCAAAATGTAATGTCCCCATGTCAGGACGCAGGCCGTCTGGAGAGAAGCATAGAGGATATTCTTTTACAGTTTTGATGATTTTCTTTAATAGACTGCATTTTTATGCCTATAACAAAACTGTCACAGTATGCAGAAGCAGACTGTATGTATTGTGAATACTGGACGCAAATGCAGACACAAAGGAACATGGAACAAAACTTGAATTACCAAAAAGCGAGCCATTTAATATGGCTGATGGAGAAATACAAAGTAATGCATAAGGCAAACAAAGATGAGAATAAACAATGACCTAAACTGGGGAAACTAAAAATAAACATAAAAAACCCTAAAAATGAAACTTGGCATGGATACAAAGATACCTGGAACATTGAGAGATGGCACAACAGACAACAGACGACCTGACCCTGAACAAAGGAGGACAAAGGACTTAAGTACACAAAAAGATAATGAGAGGATGGGGAACTGGTGGGAACACAGCTGGGACAAATCAGACCCGATGAGACAAGGGGAAGCAAAACTAAACACTCATTCACTCACTCACGCATACAGGACAGGTACTTTAACAGTAAAACAGAAAACAGTATGGAACGCAGACATGAAAACACGAACGTGACAAACATAAGACACACATACATGAAACGCATAAAGGACGAGGGACACTTAAACACAGGGCTAGAAGAAACAAGGGGAATCTAAAAAACAATGAACTATAACAGAAACTTAGGCATTGTAGAAATGAACTTAGAAAATTAAAAAGGACTTAAACATAAATCAAAAACATTAAAATAAGCTAAAACTCAAAACGCTGGGTCAAAAGACCCAGGATCATGACACAAACATAAGCTGCTGTGACATTACATGTCTGCAGGTTATTTTTTGAGTGCACTTATCTCAGTCACCACGTCTCTCACTTTGAAAGACTTGATTTAATCGAAAGATACCGTAGACATCCGGGGCCAGTTTTTTAATATGATTACTAAACACAGTCACCTCAAATTCCCTGCAAGCCACTCACACAATCTCTTATGTGTTGACATATTGCAACTGAATTCATCACCAAATTGATTTTATCATCTTCATTTTTTGCTGAAAGTGCTGAAGTGCTCTGTTAATGTATGATGGATAAGAAACAAAGAGGGCTTTGTGGAGCTCAGCTGAACCTTTGTGCTTTACAGTGCCATTAAAGACACATAAAGATGGTGGGCTCAAACTACACTACCCAATATGACCCCTATTACTGTTAATAAATTAGAGCCTGTGTTACCTGTAATTATCCTGAGCTCTCTATTTAATATGTAGACATGAGATTTAACGCTTAAATACACAGACTTGTAGTAAAAAATATTTCTATAATATACGATGCATTTCATTACACAAAAGCTGCAAGAGAACGGTGTAGCTGTCTAAAATATAACCGTAAAGAAGATAATAACACAAATATTATTTTGTACGTTTCATTATAATGTTTTAGGAAATCTTTTTGAAACTTAAGCTTTATCAGTGTCTTGTCTGCATTGGAATGTTTTGTGTCGGGAGCTTAAAGAGATTTTGTAACTTTTATTGAGGATCGTAAAAAGTTATCTTGTGAGATGTGAACACGACAAACTGTTTGTTTTATGATCAAGGGTTGCTGCTATCTGCATGTATAGTGACTTAGTGCCTTTTAAAGAGAAAAGATAAGCGAAAGGACAGGAAAATTCCCTGTATGCACTTTGCTGCAAACTGTGGGTTGGTCTCTGCTTCTGTCTGCGTCTGCACAAAATGTAATCAAATCAAAAATGCTGATGCATGTGAACATGTTAGTGATTGTGATGTTATACTTATGTGTCTGTGTTTACAGGAAGCCAGATGTGGCTACGCGATCATCCTCATGGCTCTGTACTGGTGCACAGAGTGCATGCCTCTGGCTGTGACTGCCTTACTGCCAGTCATCCTCTTTCCTATGATGGGCATCATGAAGGGTGGAGATGTAGGGTCATTTTTTTCCACTTCTGTGCTTCATAAGTATATTTTAATAACACAACACAGCAATTATGTAAAACGTTCACTGCTTCAACAGGAAATAATAGAGTAAGTGGCAGCCAGGTGCTGGTAATAAAATGAACTTGATTAACGGATTATCAGCACCTCTAAAAAAGTAGAAGATTTGCCAGTTTGTTGGTCTGGCGCATTGATGTGTTTGTTAACACAATGCGAAGGAGCAATGATTTTAGAGAAGCAATTGTTGCTGCTCGTCAGTGTTTGGAAAGGCCATTTCTGAACAGCGCCGGGGCCAAAATCCCCCAGAACTATGTGAGAAACCAATAAAGCTGTGCAGAAAAGGATTACGTCAAGTTATTACTGTTAAAATTGATTCATGGCATTGTGTACTTCACTTCACTCACTGCTTCTGTTTTTAGTTTTGGTTAATTAATAATGACACTGTGTAAAATGTTGTGTGTTGTTGTTTTTCTGAGTTTCTATTTAAATCATTTTAGAACCTGCTCAGGACCACATGACCTTTTATTATCTATTTTATTATCTTATTATATTGTATCTTACTGTGTCTAAATAAATACTGTGTCTTTATTTTAAAAATGATTCTATATAAAATCTGAGTTATTGACACACGTAAGAAAATTTTGCTCCTGTTTATGAATATAAAATGAAAATCAGAGATTTTAAATATAATTTAGGATTTTTTTTAAATTGCACTGAGAACAGAAAGACCATTTATGAGGAACTTGAATTAAAAAGTGTTGATACAACACTGTGTGTCGCATGAGAAAGCAAATAGGAGTGTCAAGGGAAGAAACTCTTCAGTTAGTTTAGTGTGGAAAATAGAAGTTAAATAGGACAACAGTTATTGAAAGTGTGATGTGACCCCGAGTCACTTCTTTTACGTCGTACTTCTACTGGCATGGTAACACTGCTGATCCCGTTTTTTTGCGTTTATTGCTCATAAAGCGTATTTGATGATAGATGTAGGTCTACAGGTTACCTTTGATCCATGTGCTAATGTTAGCGACTGTGTGATCTGTTTCAGGTCAGTATTGAGTATCTGAAAGACTCGAACATGCTGTTCATCGGAGGTCTGCTGGTGGCCATCGCGGTCGAACACTGGAACCTCCATAAACGAATCGCTCTCCGGGTTTTGCTGCTGGTTGGTGTTCGTCCATCGCTGTAAGAGAGCCTTGACATACAAGTCTACAAGTCTTTCAGAATCCGGTCGTTAAGTGATGACGTGACGGATCCTACTTCCGGGCCTAAAGTAGTCTGCGTTTAATATGGCTTTTGTGTTGTTAACATGTTTAATGTTTTGTATTTTCTTCTATTTAATCTCAAAAAGCTCCTAAAACAGTCAGTGATCACTGTTGACCTCCCTCGGCTTTTATTACCGCTAATTATTTATTTAAGCTCAGTTTTTAAAACCTTAGGATGTAACTACAGCCCGGCCCATGCAGCAATATATGAATGACTAACCTCGTATTGTGGATGGATTATCTCAATTGTTCTCCTGGCTGAAGTTTGGTCCGTTTACAGCATCCTGCCATGCGATTACATTTGTTCCTGACCACCGAGAACACTCACGTTAACTTTTATCGAGTGGAAAAAAAGTTAGCTTGTTTATATTATGCTAACATAGCTGTGTCGCTAGTGGTCACGTAGCACATCATTATATACCAGCTAGCCAAACTTCAGTAACCCTACAAACGTCACTGCTGTTTAGTTTTCTGTCTTCATTTATGTTGGAAGTGATAACAGAGCTGTACGTTTTAATTTGTTTCCAAAACCCCGCAGTCAGGACACGCTATATTGTATTTAGATAGAAGCTAGCGAGCTAACTTCCTGCTAACTTCTAACTTTTCATGGATGCCTGGATGTTAAACTCAATTGTTACACCTGGTAAAGCAGAACGCGGATCATTTTATTAAAGATGAAAGACTTTAGACAGTTTTCAACTCTCAGTAATGCCATAGTGATCGTTTGATATATGGACCTGCAGCGGAGTTTAGGCCCAGACACGGCTAGTGACGTCAGACTTAACGACCGGATAGATTCTTTGCATCACCGTTGTTTTGTTTGAACAAATGGCAAAAAATGTTCATTTGATGTTTCCCATAATGAGAAACTTTACCTGTGAGTTTAATAAGGATGACAAACAAGCACAAACACTAATGCCATCTAATTTAAGCCAAGTGTGGTCGCCTCTAAAGGAAAAGGAATAAAAGATTAAATTTAATAAAATTAATAAACAATCAATATCAATAAAGATGGCAACAAATAATTGCTCTCTGTTTTCATTCAGAAACATCTACCGTATGTAGACATAGCTATGTCTTTACTTGCATGGTTCTTGAATTTTGACAGGGTGGTATCGCAAACTGCTCCAGGAGTTCATGGAGCTGCCCAGTACAGCAACATTTAAAAAACAATGCACCCAGAGCACTAGTGAGGATGTTGAGGATTTTTCACTCATGCCTCCTCGTTATCATCATCACCATTCCCTCTCACGCAGGTTAATGATTGGCTTCATGAGCGTCTCGGCATTCCTGTCCATGTGGATCAGCAACACAGCCACCACAGCCATGATGCTACCCATCGCACACGCTGTGCTACAGCAGCTGAAAGATACAGAGACCCAGGCAAATGAGCGTGATCTCCAGGCCCAAGCTGCGGACAACCACGCATTTGAGCTGGAAGTTCAAACCAAGCCGGAGATGATACACGAAAGAGACACACAGGTTCCTGTGTGTAAGTAAAAATGCTACATACACATATGGGCTTCTAGAAGAAAACCCTCCCAATAACCTCTCTGTCTTATTGTGTTTTGATCCAGATGTACATGACACACAGCGAGAGTTCAGAGAAAAAGCCATAGAAGCGAAGTATGACCTTCTGACCAAAGGGATGAGTCTTAGTGTGTGTTACTCTGCCAGCATTGGAGGCACTGCCACGCTCACAGGGACCACGCCTAATCTCATCCTCAAGGGCCAAATGGACGAGTAAGGCAAAAAACCCAACTCACACACAAACAGAAATGATCTTCAAGGTGTGTCACTGCTCATTGAACCACTTGTATCTTCTCTTCACATCCCTTTGTTTTTCTTTCTGTGAAGGATCTTCCCTAACAATACTGACGTGATCAACTTTGCCAGCTGGTTTGGCTTTTGCTTTCCCAGCATGGTGCTCATGCTGGTGCTCGCCTGGTTCTGGCTTCATTTTATGTTCCTGGGCTTCAAGTAAGTATAATCAGCCAGAAACAAACCCAGTTATTTTAAACTATCCTCAGAAAAGCTGCTCAAACAGCACAAAATAAATTAATCTACACTGTAAGTAAAACTGACTTTTTTAGCATCTGCAGAGATATGCTGTATCTCTTTGTTGCTCTCCTCAGTTTGAAGAAGTCATTTGGCTGTGGTGAGAAAAGTGAAAGCGACAGAGCGGCATACACAGTGATGAAAGTGGAGTACAAGAAGCTGGGACGTATCAAGTTTGCAGAGGTGGCGGTGCTCGTCCTCTTTATCTTGCTCGTGCTTCTGTGGTTTACCAGAGAGCCGGGCTTCATGCCTGGCTGGGCCACAGTGCTGTTCAATAAGGAGGCTGCGTGAGTTCTTTTTTAAGCATGACCTTTAGATATAAATGAAGTGAAGCACCACATATTACCAACAAAAAGACCAAACAGCTAGCCATGAAATGATCAATTCAACACGTGCTTTCCTGTGCATTAAAATGTATGCAGCACTTGTGGTATCACCCAGTGGTTTATAAAGTCCTGCATTAATGCCTCTGAGGCAGGATGAGTCAACATATTTTACAAGCAAAGTCACACAAAGTCTTCTGGCACCTTTTGTGCTGAATGCACTGAAGTCTACTGAGACACAAATGAAATAAAATAATAATATTAATAAGATAACAAAATAATTTTCAAACAAATGCCAGATAAATATTTATGATACTTGCTTTATGTTCATAGTAACTGTAACAGTTGTATAATATGTTTTATTTTAAAATTATGCTTTGACTTTACAATTCTGCAGCTTTGTTTGTGATTCTGCAGCTAACACTTTTGCTATAAAATATAAAAAGTGACCTGATCTCTCTGCATTAAGATCTATAAAGTGAATGGACATTGAGCCAATTCAGCATTGCAAACCAAGGTAGCAAACATGAGCTGACAGATAAATACCTGGATGCTGCTTTAATCCTGCTCAGAGGATCTCAGCGATTGGCTCTGACCCATTCTTATACAACATCCCCTAGTTTGTATTCATAAAACACATGCTTACATCACATAAAGTTAACAGATAATTTGTGATGGTGGAATGTCAATCACTAAAACTGGAACACAGAATGAACAGGCATATATTTTATTAGATTTACATTAAATGATCCAAAAGCAACAGAAACACAGGTAAGATGCTCACACGTTAGCCTCAGTTTAAACAGGTGCGTTATAAAGGAAAAGCGAATGCCAGTACAGCTATTTTTGTACCAGACAAACATTTTAAACATTCATTATTTATTTCTGCTCTAAAGTCTACATGAAAAGCTGAAATGCCCGTCTGAGTATCCGCAATTTGGGCACTTCTGAACTGGAGTAATATTTCTGCAGGAAATGTTCACAAGCGCAACAAAGTTGTAGCTAAAGTGCTCATTTTCTTTCTTTCTTTTTTATTAAACTTTCTTTTTCCTTTTTGTTAGTTTTTTATAAAAGAGAAAAATCGGTCAGACTGAAAAAAATGGCAACATAAATGTATTTCAACTACAGTTCGGTTGTTTTGCCCCACAGTTGACAGTAAATATGATGTTACACATTTTTCTCTTCATCATTTTTAAAAGGCAGCATATATAATCATGTTCTCTCGTGTCTGTCAGGTTTGTGACAGACGGAACGGTTGCCATCCTAATGTCATTGCTCTTCTTCGTCATCCCCTCTCAGGTGCCGTTTAGCAATTACGGATACACAAATGAAGGTGAAATATTCATTTTTAACCTTGGTGTAACACACTGCTTCTAAAAATGTTCATGTGAACTCAGTTTGGGCTTACTGGAGCACTGGGTGAAGATTGCTTGGCAGGCTTGATGTTGCACTTTCAAACTAATTACTTGTTGATGTTTAAACTTCATCTGTGTCCCACAGGTAAGAGGATAAAGGCTCCACCGGCTCTGTTGACCTGGAATGTGGTTCATGAACGAATGCCCTGGAATATAGTGCTGCTGTTGGGAGGAGGTTTTGCTCTTGCTGCTGGCAGTGAGGTAAACACCCTTGGACTCCATGTCATCACTTTTTATTATTTCATTCTCCTTTACAGAATATCTAAAAAGAATTTTGGCAGTTAAATGCTAGTCTTGGTGATTACTGGATACTTAAATGCTTGAATCAGAAAATAAATACTGGTCTCTTGTTCGTTTTTGGTGATTGAATTTTGGAGGTTTTGTTAATATGCTTATCATTTGCACGAAAATTAATGACAATTCCATCTAGTTGAGGAGAGATTTCAGTCAAGGGCAAATTGGTAGACCGATAGCAGACATCCTCTGAGCCATGGTGGTAGCTTTTCTCAAATACTAAACATTTGTTTGTGTATTTTTCCTGCTACCTTTACAGGCATCAAATCTATCCAAGTGGTTGGGAGAAAACCTGTCACCTCTTCAGAATATTCCCCCCTTTGCTATCTCACTGGTGCTTTCCCTACTTATTGCCACATTCACCGAGTGCTCCAGTAACACAGCTACCACCACCCTGTTCCTGCCCATATTGGCGTCAATGGTAAATGGAGCTCATATGTTGACAGATGTGTGCGCACGTATGTTCTCCATAAATCTAACTGTGTTGTGTTTTGCGCTCCTTTAGGCCCAAAATATTAAGCTCCACCCACTCTACGTGATGCTGCCCTGCACTATTGCTGCCTCTCTGGCCTTCATGCTACCTGTGGCCACACCACCCAATGCCATTGCCTTTTCTTTTGGAAACCTCAAAGTCCTAGATATGGTAAGATTGGCATACATATGACATACAAACATATGCTGCCTTTGCGATTTTAGTTTATTTGAGCTAATAAGACTGTCTTTGATTGGCCTTGTTGGAGTGGGAAAAGCAATACAATTGTCCTTCTTGTCACTTCTCAAAGTTACAAGAGAGCTATCTGCTGCTAGTATCTTCAATTTGCTCTTTAAAATCAGTGACTATTGAGCTGTATCATGACACTTAAATCAACCTACATGTGTTGTAGCTCATCCATTCTCAGTGCTTTCCATGCATTTTAACTTATCCAGATAAGTTTATCTGGATGAAGATTGGGAAAAACCAGCTAAGTTTTCTTATTAGATTCACTGTTAGGTTGTGAGACACACGTGGTTTTTCACCTCTATCACCCTTTGGGGAATTTATTAAACTGTATAAAAAAACAAAAAATGCAGTAAAAATGAAAGCAAGTAAAATTTGACTGTAGTGAAAATTCCCCCCATGGACACATGAGTAATCAGCAGAAGATCCCGTCAGATGTTGTGGCCTACATTGCATTGTTGTGTCTTATTTCTACCCCCCCCCCCCCCCCCCCCCCCAATTAAATTGACTAAATTGAACAACAACCTAATATTTTTATAATATGCAATAAAATGCATAATGCCCGATTGTGGTTTGGTATATGTGACCCAGGCTCATAGAAAACAGGCCTAGCCCCCGGATCTGGCATCAAGTTGGCACTTCTGACTGACCGGTGTCATGGCAGGGTGTATGTCAACCAGATGTGGGCCAGGTCTGGCAATGATGGCACTGTTTATGTTCCTTTTTTCCTATTTTAGTTAGAGGACCCAAATGCAATGTTGCAATACTATACTGCTATGGTAGCCAACATTTCAAATGCAGGTTTGGCAGGTTTGTGAGTGTACACTTTATCCACAACCTAGTGAGGGTTCACTCATGTTTTCCACTGGGTGGCTGTAGCCCAGGATGTAAAGCAGGTCACCTACTGATCGGAAGGTTAGTGGTTTGTTCCCTGGCTCCTCCAGTCTGTATGTCAAGTTTGAATGTGTATTAATGTAGTTAGGAAGCACTCAGTTTAGAGAAAGTGTGTGTGATTTGGTGAATGTGGTATGTTGTGTAGAGCACTTTGAGTAAGTGGAGTAGAAAAGCGCTATAAAAGATTCAGTCCATTCACTGTCTGAACAGAGTTTCATCTTGTTACTTTTGCACTATCATGTTCCGGCACATGTTGTTATTACATGGCTTGATTAAGGTACACATTAGGCTGACATCTGGTGCCAGAGCTGAAACTGTTCTGGGCCAGCACAGGGCCAGCAGTGTGTCTGCAACTGACCTGTGGCTGCACACAACTTATACATGGCCCACATACCGCAAAGAATGACGGCCCTTTGGTGGCCCAGATCTGGTTTGCCAGAGGTAATCCACACATGGGCCAACACAGGGCCACCAGTGTGTATGCAACTGGCCTTGTTCTGGCCAATGTGTGGGCCACCTCTGGCAAACCAGATCTGGGCCACCAAAGGGCCGTCATTCTTTGCGGTATGTGGGCCATGTGTAAGCACATTGTGTGGGCCAGATCTGGGCCATACCAATTTTGCTATGTGGGGTAATACAGATAAGATCTTGGTTAGTTGTGTTATTCGACAGACAAATATGCAAACTCACAGAGCATAATTTAGAATTTTTAATAAAATTCTAAAGTTTTAGCCATCCTGTGTCATCATCTGATTATTACATTTTGTTCCTTCAGGTGAAAGCTGGTTTCATGCTCAACATCATCGGGATCCTGTGCATTAATTTAGCCATCAACACCTGGGGAAGAGCCATGTTTAACTTGGACACTTTTCCAGATTGGGCCAACACTACAAATAGTAAACCTTGAACTTGTTTACAGCCTGTAAAAAAACAAATCCAATTCTACAGTCACACAAGAAGACACTGAACAAAGTATCACATTTTCCAACTTCTTCTTCAAACCAATGAGGAAAAAGCTCAGAAATCCACTGTGTGAGGTAAAACTTTTCTACCTTTGGCAGACAATAGTTTGTTGTTGTTCCAGGAAAGCTGCTCAGGAAAGCTACATAAGAATGTTTTCAGGTCCTTTAAAAAGAAGAAGAAAAAAGTCATAGCAGAGTTTTTCCACTCTCACTGAAGACAAATAAGTTAAAGATTAAATGACAATTTAAATTTGGTTATAGAAAGAGCAATCAAAGATTTTCACTTGCAGCTGAAACAAACTTTAAGCTCTATCAGACTATTATATACAGACCCTCTTTGAGGACTTCCTTTGAGGACGTCATTTCAGTGACAGAACCAAAGAAAGTGTTTAAACCAGGTTATTTGCTCATACACTTTTCAATGAATTTGTTATCTTATCAGTCTGTGCATCATTTACTGATAATGCATGCATTATCTGCAGCATAGTTACCTTTGAAAGGCAAAAATGAAAACTAATTCATGGTGTCAGTTAACTTATTACTGTGGTCATTTTGTTGGACTTTTTTTTGGGTGTCATATTTAATTTTATATCTGTTTTTGTCACAACTTCTTTTCATAAGGAGGAATTTTACTTATTTTATCATTTATAAATACCAATGTGACCTTTTTCTGGTTGTGATTGTTTATATAACAATTCATATAATAATAATAATCGAAGTGCTCTAATTTCTTGCTAAGAAAACTGCAGGTTCAAATTTTGGTCACACTCCCGGATGAGCCCCCAAATGTGTTATGGACAAAAAAGTAAAACGGAAACTTAGCAAAACCTATTTAGAAGCAGAATGTCAAAATCCACCTTACAGCAACTTACTTATTACATGTTACATCTTCTTTGTGTTGGCTATCTAAAGTGAGGTTGGGCATTTAATTTTCCCAAGCGGTCATATGAGAAACTGGGACTGTTGTGACAGGATACACCAATAACCTAAATTTAAAGTAATAGTGAGCAGAATTGATATCAGCTGTTTATGCAGCCTTCTACAACAGTCCCAGTTTCTTATGTGCGCCCTAGGAAACACAAATGACCTACCCCTGATCTGAAATGTAGAAAGTTAAACAGATTTTTGGTGAGCTGAAGCCATTTTTATTACCCTGCTAAAACACCCAATGAAATAAATGCATTGCTTTTCATGCTTAAAAAACAGCAGAGAAGCTAGATATACTGTAATGCAGGGGTCGGCAACCTTTCTGATGACGAGTGTATCTAAAATTTCCTCAGAAGTCAATGTGCCATATGATTGCATTAGCAATAAATTTAATAATGAGCTATATGAACAGTTACAAACTATATAGAACAACTTTATAGAATTATATTTCTTCGCAGATGTTGGCAGCTATCAGCGAATAACTTTTTATCAATAACTAGAACTCCATAACAGCAAATGAACTGTACAACAGAAAATGCAAATGCTATTTATGGTCTCCTCACAACAATGATAAGAAAAATAAACAGGGCCAATATGGCATTTTTGTTAATACAGAGATACACATGTTAATGTGATCTCTGGTCACCCACTCAGAGACACAGGTCTAGAAGTGTCCAGCATTCAGACGGCTACCTGAGGACACTCTTCATGTGAGAGAAAATAAGCTCACACAAATATGTAGAGCCAAATACTATCAATAAGACCTCTGCAATGATTTAAAGACAGTTAACCTTGTCAGGCAGTGATGTCCAGCAGGTGAAAATGCAAGCACCATGAACACGCACAGCTATAGATTCCAGCTGCGTACATAGTTCTGCAAACTGAAAACCCCACAGAGTCTAGCTTTTCAGTTCAATCAGTTTATTTCGATGCCCTCTGTGTCCAACCAGTTAATGTGAGACAAATCCAGCTGCTCATTAAAGCTTTTTGGTTTGATTAGAAAAGAAAACATTGGTCCATAGTCCCAAAAATGTATTCTGTCTCGAGTCTACGGATGTATCCGTGTATTTCCGCGGTGCTGATGCTGCACTGACAGCTCCTGAAGCATTTGAAGTGTTGGAATGTGGAAATTTCAACATTACTTGAAAAAACTGCCAGCTAGCAACGTCCCTCTGACCAGTAGGTTAAGTTATTTTTAGCCAATTACAAGTTGAATCTGGTAGTTGGGGTTGTTAGCTAAGATACCGTCATTAAGAAGCGGCACAACTATGCGAGCTAATTTGCGATGTGCACTGCTGGCCCAGCCATTAATTTTTAATCCACTGAGTGTCATGCCCAGGGCTGGACTGGGACAAAAAATCGGCCCGGGCATTTTGACTAGAGAGTGGCCCACCAGGTATTATAGGAAAAGCTATAAAGCCTTTGAATGAAAACAAATGCTGTTGTGACAGTGATGTATACTGTCTTGTTGGTATATGTATGATTTCTATACATTTTACATCAGATAAAAACTTTGGTTTTAAGATTCAGATAATTATTTATTATAAGCTAGACATTTTAAATGAGAATAAGAAATAAAAGTATGTCTTTGTGCCCCCCTCTCCCTGTTAATGCCCTACCTGGCCTCCTGGCAAAACTTTGCTAGACCCGCCCCTGCAGTTACCAGCTGTCAGCTACGTTAAAAAAAAGGATCCTGGTGTTATTTGTCTCTCAGAAACAGTTCATAACTTCCCTTCAACTCATTCATGTCACCTAAAAGGTAAACCTGTTTCTCCATCACCTGTTCAGCTCTGATGATTCAGTAAGGACATCTCCTGGTTTCATCTTCATGTTTCCCTCTCACCAGATAACCAAACCGATATCATGACCAGCAGCTTTTACAGCTGTGGCTCCAGCAAACATCAGCTGATACTAGGAAGTAATATTAAATAAATTCTAACAACAGCTGATCAACCTTAAACGTGCTGCTGTTGTTTAGTTGGTTTCCTGTTTCTGGCACAAAGTGGGCGATAAACAAACAAGAGAAACAGGACTTGCATCAGAAAAGCCGATCAGCTGATCATTGATCAGTTTCATGATTGAAGTAGCAACAGGAGAGAGAGGCGAGACAATGAGAGAAGAAGAGGCAGCTGACAGCGTAAAGACAGAATAAATCCAGCTTTGTGTCTTTTTTCATTCTAGCTGAAGTCCGGGACAAACTGTTCCTTTTCACCTCAACACAAAACGCGTAATATTTTCTCTGAATACAGGACTATTCCATTTCTGTACGGGACGGTTGGCAACTCTACTAACTATCCTTATGAATAAAATAAAGTTCACTATCAGTAACATCATAGCACCGACCCAGCTGTATAGAAACTCCGTCATGCTAGCTAATACGCAGTACAAGTTATTTTAACTGACTGTAAAAAGTTAGTACAACGAAAATAAACTACACCTAAACTTGGTTTATATCTGATCCAGATAGACTGCAGGTCATAACAGTTCACCTGACACTCGGACTAGCGGCCGCTTCGGGTCTCCTCTCCTCCTGCCTCCCCTTTCCCTCATCCACCTGCTGGCCTCTGTGGAAGCTCTGCCATAGCCACCACCAAACAACTGAGTTATTTTTACACATCGGCCAGCATGTGGCCAATCCACCACTTTCATTGTTTATACCGTTACAAAAAAAACCCCCATCGGGCCATAAAAACAAAAAATTGCCTCGGCCCGCTATGGTCATGCCATCAGTTAACCCTTCGTGTGCCAGCTGTGGCACGCGTGCCCAGGGTTGCCGACCCCTGCTGTAGTATATTAATAAGTGAGCTTTATAGGGTCTGGTAGGCTAACCCTTACATTTTAAATGGAGCCAGGCTCTGTTTCCCTCTGTTTCTACTCTCTAAGCTAAGCTAACTGTATCCTGTATTCACCTTAACACTAAACAGAAGGATTAATTAAAGCAAATAGGATTTTTAAAAGCTTTCCCTTTGAAAGATTCACTCCAAGAAAGCGCACAAATAAATGGCAGGAAGGTGTTACCAAGACTGTGCCCAGTCATTACAGATGAAAATGTTGGTTGGTTGGGTAACAGAGATAAGAGGCTGCTATCAGGATGTACCGGTCGCAGAGGTTAGTGTCCATGTTCTCTCCATGTTTTTTGTTTTATACAAGAGAATGTGAAGAACATCCCAGCAGAGAAATGTGTACTTTTCCAAACTGAACAAGATTTGTGACCCACTTCTATTCTGTAGAAATAAAGCACTACTTCAACAAAGTGTCACCTTCATTTACTCAACAGATAGACAGGCACACCCACACAAATAGCAGCCAAGACAGTGATATTTCAAAATCTTTTATTTTTACTTTTTTCAGTCACACCAACATTTGTATTGTCAAAAACTTCCCGAGTTCAAAATAATTTGCACGAGTCACAGTCATATATAAATCTGTTCTACATATCTGTATTACATTTTTTAAATAACATTCAAGTTAATTGGCTTAATCTCTGATTAAGTCAAATCTGAGTCCCCTCCTGTTCATTTCACAACTATTATAAATGTTTCATACTTTGTCTGTTGTGCAAGACGAAATCAACAAAGCAGTGCCAGTTTGAATCAATCCACAATTTCCTCTGTTAATCTGAACACCCAGCAGGTACATTTGAGTAACTTTGATTCAGCTGGCCTGTTATTCATAGACTTGTGAGTGTTTGCAAATACGATGCAGTATCTGTCTAAATTAACTGCATTTTAAATTTAGACTCATTAAAATCATCAGTCACATAAACTAATATCAATCTCTAGTGCATCAAATTAGAGTGTGTGATGAGGGGAAAAAAATGCAGGAAACTACGTGGTTGCTCTTGAGTCTCAGCACAAACAGACAAAAAGCACAGTGAGCATATTACAGTATGGAGCAATCCTGTGTTCGGATCACAATACTTGGGTCCAAATCGCTGGTATGTCTCTAAATGAAAACAATTTGACAGAAAATAAGATATTACAGGGGAAAAAACTGAGAAAGAGAAAATATCCGCATCACACAAGACATGACGAGAACGACTGCAGGAAGAAACAACAGAATGGAAGAGATTTAAGGGTGACCTGTTCTTTAAGTAGCTGCTGCTACATTCCTTACCTTTCTTTTTTTGCAGAACATTTCAGGGTGAACATGAACATTTGCTAACCCATGTTTTCCTTTTCGTCTCTTTTGAAACACATAATTTGCACCTCTCTAAAGTTTTCTTTATCACTTAAACAACAAAACATGGGGCTGGAAGTACAGTTGAATTTTCACAGATGACAAAGTACATTTCATATCAGCTCAGTTTGTCTTTATAAGTTTCCTGATTGTTGTAAAATGTTGTGCTTTGAGCAGATACAATAAACACAAGTCCTACGGTTGATACAGGTCACATGACTGGAGAACTAAAAGGAATAAAGGGACAGGGGAGGGAATTATAAATACAAAATAACTACTTACTGCCTACTTTGTAGAATATGCACTAAACGGTTTTGGAAATCTATTTGAACTTTGCCAACCAGATGGTCATGTTATTGACATTTAAATGAATCATGCTTCAAACTTATACACACAGACAATCATAAAAAAGACGCTAAAAGCAAGGGTAGACACACGCACATACAAACACACACACGCATACAAAACACACAGACTCACTGAATCTGAGAACAGATTTCCAAAAGACTGTTTTTAAGTCCTAAAAACACGTTTTCAGACGCGTTTCTAAACCCTAAAATGTAAATAATTTCTACCAATAATTAAAGATTTTTTTCGTTTTTCACTTCATGACGTGGCTAGAGAGCAAAAACCATTTGATAATTCCTAAAAAGTTGCTTACTTGCAAGTTTATCATGTTACAAACACACTTTGTTACAGCAACGCCACACCGAGCTGTGTGCATCAGTGCGTGTGTGTGTGTTTTCTGTTAGGCTTTGATGTGCTTACACACACACACACACACACACTCTCTCACAGATTATAAGTGTCACATCTGTGTGGGCCTTTTCTTGACGGCATCCTCTCAGAAGGAAAAACAAAGAGGGAGAGAAAGAGATACAGGGAGAGGGACTGCAGGATCAACAGGACGTTAACCCCACACGTGTATTTTGATCGCCCCTCGGGTTTAGTCCATAACTCCGCTTGCACTCCTGTTAGCGTGCCACCTCTACGTCCCGCCATTGTACGAGTAGTCTGCCTTGTTGTGCATCACCAACTTATTGTCCACAAAGTAGAAGCTGTCCGACTGTGTCTCATACGGGTGCAGGATCATCTCTCTGACTGCAAGCAGACAGAAAACATTGCAGCTTTTAGAAGACCGGCTCCTAATCTACTCTGGTCAGAACAGAAAATAATTTTAAAAAGTAAAAGCAACACCTTCATTGGGCCTATTATGCAACTGAATTGCTAAAAATTTTATAAAGTATGTAGTTTTAAGAGAAAAAAAGTGTAAACCCAATGAGATGCATAGCTGTCATTCTAAAATGATTGAAAGAAGTAAACATAATGTGACTTTAATACATAAATAACTGGTAAATATGTATTCAAGACACACTGAGTTCACTTAATTCACTTGTTTGACTGACAAATATGTAGTAAATTCACTATGTTGCTTACATTAAAACTGTGTCATTTACTTTGTTTATATGTCATTACAATACATGATAGGCTAAAGTATTTTTGAATGTTTTCTCCCCACCCAACTTAAATGACAATTAAATATCTGAGTAGCTACTCGATAAAGCTTCCTGAGCACCGAAACTGTCAGGTACTTCCTGATTCTCAGGAAGCTTTGGTGGCTTCTTCTCTATTGCCACCATGAGGTTGCCAGTTGTAGTTTTGAGCAGGGCTGGACTGGTAATCTGGCATACCAGGCACTGGCCAACAGACCAGCGCACTGGCCAATGCCTGGTATTGCAGATTACAGCATTTTGGCCCACTCTTCTTTAGTTCATTGAGGTTTGAAGTCATTTGTTTTTTCACAGCTCTCTTAAAGTCCCACCACAGCATTTCTAGGATTTTGATGTCTGGACTTTGACTGGGCCATTGTTGCACCTTGATTCTTTTGGTTTTCCATCACTCTATTGTAAAGTTTCTGCTGTGCTCTGGATCGTTGTTCTGTTGCATGACCCAGTTTTTGCCAAGTTTCAGCTACCAGACAGATGGCCTCACATTTAAGTTGAGAGTACTTTGGTACAAACCCTTTATTGAACAAGATTTATGGACTTCTTTTGTAAAAAAAAAAAAAAAACAAAAAAAAAAAACTTAACCCAAAATTAAACAATTTTCTCTGTGGCTCAAATTGGTTGAGGATTATGGATTTTTTTCCCCATGTTCAGACAGCAGTGCCTCGTAAAAGCCTTGTGCTACCGTGAAAGAGTCTGAGATGCTGCTCTTGGGTTCTCTGTAGTTTATCTAAGCATTGCACCTTGTGGTAAATATGCTGGGACATCCACGCCTGGGAAGATTAGCAAGTCCCTTGAATGTTTCCCACTTGTAAATATATTTTCTCACTTCTGAATGATGAACTTCAGATGATGACTTGGAAATGACCTTAAAACTCTTTCCCAGACTGATGAGTAGCAACAACTTTTTCTCAGATATTATTGCTGATTTCCTCCTTGGCATTGCGCAAACACACACCTGATTGCCCCAAACCTGCAAACTGTTAAAAACCTCTGCTTTTATAGAGGTGCTAATACTTGCAGTTCATCAGTTATTCAAGTGCATTTTTTTCTAAGCACTTGGCTTCTCCTTGCCCTAATAATCCCCGTGGAACTTCTTACTTGATTAAGACCTGCTAAGGACCAGATGATTTTCTATGATATATATATAAAGCCTTAAAAGTTCAGTTTAATTTATATAGTGCCAAATGACAACAATAGTTGCCTCAAGGTGATTTATATTGTAAGGTAAAGATGCTAGAATAATAGAAAGAAAATAGAGAAAACCCCAACAATCATAGGACTCCCTTTGAGCAAATGCTTTGGCAACAGTGGGATGGAAAAACTCCCTTTTAACAGGAAGAAACCTCCAGTAACCCCAAGCTCAGGGAGGTTCAGAAAGAAGGTAAACAGCATGTGTGCATGCTGTTTGTTCCACAAGACCTATATTCTAGTGGGTGCACAGACTTACTGATGTCTTCAGACAGAGGTGGGAACTCATAGATGTGTTCACAGGTGTTCTTGCTGCTGGGCATGCAGAAGCCAAACTCAAAGTCAAAACTCTTGAGCAACTTCTCTCTGAAATAGTGCCTTTCAATCATCCTGAAATTCTCTATCGGTCTGTCTCCGACTGTGAACTCAACACTGGAAGGAAAAACATACACAGACAAGGTTCATTCTTTCCTTTGTTAACTGTGTCCTTGTCAATAAAGATTCACACACATTCTCACTTACGTGGCTCCAACTTGCCGCAGTCGGAGAAACGCAGGGGTGAACTGGTAACGGACGAATCGGCCGGCATTTGGGTCAATATCCCTCTTCTCACTTCCTTTATCTGAAGTGAAGACCAGTTTGCATGGAGCACATTAAAGTACAAGATAAACCTTTGTAGATGGAAGCCTAATAGAAATGGCACCAAGTAGTAGTATTTGGTAAAGAAAAAGGACAGATTTGTTTTCCTAACGCATCTTATAATTTTTGTTGTCTTCCTTCAATTTGAGCCCTACTTTTGTAGCTTAGTTCCTCTAAAAGGATGGGCTGTGGTTGACTCTGTTTTTAGAGGTAAATAGGCCTAATCACTACTCAAACTACAGAAAGTACAAAACACATTATCAACCCATCCTGCAACGCTCTCACTTTGAAATCTCATAATGTAAAGAATATTTATTATATATATTATTGTATTTAACAACAACTATAACGTAATGTCTCCCGTGAGCTGCTGATTGGAAGCTGGTGAATAAACAATATTGATTTCTATTTGATTAATTAGCTCACAACAGTCATATTCAAAGGGATTATAGAGCTGTAGCTACAATATAGTGTATTCCAAACAATTTCTTAAATATTTATGTAGTGTTTGAAACTCATATGCTTTACAGCATTTCATGATGGAAATTTCTCTTTTTTTATAAATAGTTGACAATGAAATATATGAATGCAAAAGACAGATGACTGACCTGTAGACGGGGGTTTGGTGATTTCAAACAGCACTGTGCCGGTCTCCATGTCTCTGATCTTGAACCTGGTGAAGTCGATGTTGTAAATGTTCTCCTCTGGGCTACACAAATAATCTGAGAGGGGGAGAGAAAGGAGGTAGAATAGTTATAGATTAGACAATCTTGAAAATCAATACCTTTTGAGACTCAGCAAGCAGAGAGTATTAAAAATTCACAAGTAGCAATGGAAGGGGAGGACAGATTGTGTGTTTCCTCATCTTATTTAGGAGTAAAAGGTTATTTTAATCAACCTGAAACCTCCAAGGCAGTAAAACAAAATCAGTGTAGAAGTGCAAAAAAAGCAGTCTGCTGGTCTTCACAGGTCAAGTTGAGTTTGTCTCTAAAACCACAGAGAACTTTAGAACAGAGAAAAGGGCGTTTGCTGCCTGGTACAAAACTGCTTCCGTCTCATTTTCATTAAGGTTAAGCAGTAAGGAACATGACTGCTGACTGACAGGTGTACCAACACAAGCGGCTGTAGCTGGTAAATGTTTGTTAGGCGTCACGTCCACTGTTTGTGATGTGCCTTTTGGAGAATTGGTGCATAACTGTAAACACTAAACATTTAGTCTTTTAATAATAACTAGGACTGCAACAGTCAGCCAGGTGTAATCTCAAGTGTTTTATTAGAGCCATTTCTCCATGAACACACAACTGAAAGGGATCATTTACAAGAGCTCGGTTTCTACTTATTAGCAACTGACTAATGTCTTAAAAAACTGAGCCACTTCCTCACAATTGCAATTGCAGGCAAACACCCACAAGCACCCAGTAAGAAAGAGAAGTGAGTTATTTTTATTCCCTTAATCCTTCCTGCCCTTACCAGGCAGTGTCAGTGCTTATTAGACTTCCCCAGCAGAGCAGACACTTCCTGCTTCCTGGCTGATCTGATACCACGGGAAGGCGAAACTGTAACATCTACCTATCGGCTGCATGTATGATGAGGGGAATTTTTTTAATGGATGGATCATTGAAGGCCCGAGGAGCCAAAACAGAAACCCAGAGTCACACAGCAAGTTTAAAAGATGTCACAGCGTTTGCCTTGTTTGATCTTAACAGATCGGCACTTGTTGCTGTATGTTCTGCAGTTTCTCTTGATGGGCATGCTCTTTTCACACGCACGCACACACACACACACACACATGCACACATACTCATCTGCTGTGTCAGCTGACAATAAGCCAACCACATCTGCCTGCTCAAATCTGCAGTGAAACAGTGGGGACACTGCTGCTGCTTCGGGGATGATTAATCGCTGAAGAGGCAGCTCTGACTGACCAATCAGCCCACCAGCTGTTCTTCATAACACACTGACAGCTAGAAATGCCGGATATCTTCAACACCAAATAACACATCTGAGGTCAGTGTGCTTCCACTCAAAGTTTACGCAGTATGAGTTGAATTCAATTCAATTCAATTTATATAGCATCAAATCACAACAACAGTCGCCTCAAGGTGCCTTATATTGTAATGTAGACCCTACAATAATACATTCAGAGAGAAACCCAACAATCCTGACCCTCTATGAGCGAGCACTTTGGCGACAGCGGGAAGGAAAAACTCCCTTTTAACAGGAAGAAACCTCTGGCAAAACCAGGCTCAGGGAGGGGCGGCCATCTGCTGCGACCGGTTGGGGTGAGAGGAGGAAGACAGGGACAATAGAATAGCAGGACCACAGCTACATAGCCTGCTGTAAGCTGCAGGAATCAGGTGGTATTTTTGACTAATAACTCCTTGCTTGAGGTCACTGTAGGACAGTAGTTCTAAGTCACAAACAGCAGACAGACTCAGTGCGCCTGTTTCCCACAAACATGGTGCCTCCGAGCAGCAGGGCCGGCTCACTGTCAGCGGACACCAGAGTTGTGTCTAAACTCTGGTTTCCACACAACCAGAGCTATGTTTAAACCAAACAGACCAAAAAGCATTTCTTTAAACTGAAACAATGGCGCACTGAATGCTGCTTCATGTTACACAGATGTTACACCTGTGGTAGGTGAGTCACTGTATTGTCTTATGATGCTAATTCCGAGCATAACTTAGGTAATGCTTCTGACACGCCCACTGAATGAGCAACAACCTACAAAAAAACAACAACAACAAAAAAACAGTTGTTGGAAATTGTTTTCAGGTCTGAAGGTCTTTCAAAGTTTTTCTTTAAACATCGGCTGCTTTCTCACTCATTTTTTGTCCAGTCCTTGCACCTGACCATTTCTAGAAGAATGCTGTTTTGTGTTGTTTTATAGGCCACTTCACACTGACCTATGAATCATTCAAGCATAAAAAGGCACCTAACTCAAAGGATGAAGCAGTGTTCTGTCTACACAACGGGCAATTTAGCCCACAGCCAAATTGCTGCGACCCGTTGCAAAAACACATTATTTGCTCCCATTTCTATAGCCAAAGATAACAATTTGACGACATAAAACGTAGTTATCAGATGAAAACTTGGCATGTTTCAGAGGCCGTGTGTCCTCATAAAAATGAGGAAACTGGACAAGTGGAGGACAACAGAAGCAGAGACAGTGACAGGTGATACTAAACACGCTGCCAATGCATTAAAATCTTACCTTATATAATGTCTTTCAATGTATCTTTGCACGTTTTATTAAATCGTTGGACCTATTTCCCATTTTCCTATCCAGCTGTGAAGGAATGAGGGGTGGCTCACAACTGTAGTGTGTAAAAAAACAAACAAAAATGAAGAGTGAAAGAAAAAAGATTTTGAACTGACGTTTAACAAGTTGCCCCCACATAAAAGAATCGAGTAGGAAATAATCAACCTAAAATAACCTACATATTTACTAGTAGCTCAGTAGTAGTTCACCAGTGTGACTTCATGATGAATGTACCTGGTTTAACGTGTTGGCCTGGAGCAGTCAGGATGAGAACTTTACTGAGCTGGAGCCTGAGAGTCTGTTTATTTTAACGTTAATCCCAAATGGAGGATTATTCACAATGCACCCCGTGTGTTATTCCTCATGTTTATGTATGAAGCATCCCCCAAAGAAGAGCCTCACCCCCAAGTCGCAGCATGTTGTCAACTGCATTTACTGCATGCGGTGAGCGCGCCTGACAGAGCTGACGTTATTCACTGTGACACTGTGATGCCTTTGCTACTCTGTCAGTCTGAATGCTGAGGTCGGCTCTTCTAAACACATCAACTCTGCATACCCGGCTTCATTTAGTACCACGCAACACCTGACCATCCAAACCGCCTCAACACACACACGCATGAAACAGTCACACTAGCATAAACATTCCCAGCAACCACATAATTTTGTTTAATAACATGCAATATTTGTGCCTGCAAGGTGTGGGATTTTTATTAGCAGATCTGCATTTGTGTGTCTGTGTGTGTGCTGCACACATGTATAATGTAGTCTGTTGTGCCACAGTTGCTGTTGTCCTTGTCCTTTTGCTAACCTACTGCTAATAGTTACCTTTGAGCCTCCTAATTAAGTCCCATGAGGACAATGAGGCTGAAAGCAAGACAATGGATTTGTTGTGTGAGACTGTCTGTGGCTCAGTGTCCTTTCACAAGTGTATGATCTCACTTTGCCTTAAACACACACAGACACCAACACACACAGAGCCATCTGAGGTTAACTTGCTCCCAGAAAAAACGAAGCTGCCAGCAGACTTCAGTTTATCACTGCCAGCTCTTCTTCTGGGTTGTGAACACCTCCAGACAGAGCATGTCCCAAGCTTTTAGAGTTTGTGCGTATCTGCGTTTGTGCGACTGATCAAATTTAAGTGAATTCAAAGCGTGAAGTGAAGTGGTCACCACAGTCAACACTGAATTATGGTATGTGCTGAAGATGACAAAAACCTTAACCATTGAGTGCTCGCTCTGCTGCTGGGAACAGGAAACTCATCTGCAAACCACTTCTCAAACTTAAATGTCAGCTGCTTTTAACAAAATCCTCAAGTGGCTTCTCACTTCACGTCCTTCACAAAACAAAAGTTTGCTGATCAGAGCGTTCAGTGTCTTATTCCCACTGCTTATAGGTGCATCTTATTCGTGCACATGAATGATGCCTTGTGCTAATATTAAAGTATGTCCTCATGTTATTTTACAGCTTCGCTGCACACATGAATACTAGAAAAGATACACACAGTGAACAGGCTCTGTTTGGATTGGAAGTATTGCCTTTCATTTGTTCACCAGCCCACATTTTAGGAATCGTGGGTTTAAAGGGGATCTATCAACTTCATTTTCAGATCTATATTTTTATTCTTGGACTCTTGTAGAAAAACTTTGTATGGAACAATGCTCGTTGATCATATACAGCCCTTCAGTTCAACCCAATCCATAACAAGCTATTAAGCTAATTTTCTTCTCTCTTCAGGCCAACTTTGCTCTGATTGGATACCACTTGCAAATATTAAGTTTGACCAGCAGGTGGGTGGGGCTTTCATGCTCATATATTGAGGATATTTGCTCTCCAATATTAAAGAGAACAAATTAGAGCATTTAGAGCAGTCTGAAGCCTCAGACTCAAGAAAAAGAAAAAAAGGCTGTAGAGGAAGAGTTGAGCTGAGATTTTCACCCACTTGCAGGGTTAGCTAACATAAAGGAAATGCTGACTCAGTCTTTGGTCAGAGGGGTCTGAAGTGGCACTCTGGATTTGAAACAATTTACTGGAATGATTTGTCAAAAATATGCATGTGTCACAATATTATCTACTATTTGAGTTACATCAAATTACTGTAAATAGTTTATCTTTTTCTTTTTCTTAATTTGGCCAAAATACTTCCAATGTCCCTCCCTCCACAATTCAAGCTGTGTTAAGGCATGGTAAGGTTAACATTTACCAGGCCACCTGCCCCACAGGTAAACATGAAAAGACACCAAAACCAGAGAGAGAAAAAAGCAAGCAGGGGGTGGAAACAACTGCATCAGAGAGCAGCAACAGATCCAAGAAAGAGTTGGCCCTCAGGGAGTGAGGAAACCTCACACCCCCAGAGAGTTTTCCATTAAATATCCTCACAGGTGGGCCCGGTTGTGCCAGAAAGGTTTAATGATGGATAAAGGAAAAATGAAATTATTTAAAGCAGCATCTTCATAAAAACAGGATGAATTGTTTTTATGAAGATGGGAACTGTTAGGTCATTTGTTAAGACCTCCAACAAAGTAACTGCTCTATGACTTTTTGCTTTAATATTAAAAGGAATCTGGGGTAAACTCAGGTGTAATATCTTAATAAAAGCCTTTAAAGCTAGAGCAAGGTTAGCAAGTTAACACCAAATCTACCAAAGTGACCTCAATCAGCAGTATACACACACACACACACACAGAAAAAGATGCCTTCTACAGTAAACCAGAGAAGTGCTCCAAATTTAATAATTTTAACTTAAGGTGATTTCAGATGTCTGTCCTCCTGAACATTCCCTGCAGAGATCAGCAGCTCCGAGTTGGACTGGGTCAGGTTCACAGTTCAACACATACTGCGCCATGTGGCCCAGTTACACCAAAATAAACAGTCCTGAGCTTGTTTTAGCTGTTCACCCAGTTAACACTGGGACAGAACAAATTTAAGGAACCTTCCAGTATCAGTGGCACATAAAAAGGCTCATAAACACAACAGCTGATCCTAATAATGGTATCTAGTTCAGCGTGTCCCTCTTTAGATGCTGATGGATCGCTCCATTTTATGTTTTTTCTTTACCCTTGCTCATTACACAGCACTTAAACAGCACCGTTAAACTGAAATACCTTTTCCTGTAAATGACAGCAAAAAATGTCACAACAAGAAAACTGACAAATTTAAAAACTTAGGCAATAGATAATGATTTCGATGATTAATCAACAAAACGAAAAAGAAGAAGAAGCTCAACGAGCATGCAAACAGGCCTGTTTAATGTGTCATTGTTGGTCATGTGACAAATGTCATATCATCTCTCAGAGAACAAGTGTTGAGAAATTGTGCAACAGCTGAAGGGGGGGAAGACTTTCTCATGTGTTGCTGCTTGTTTCACTGACAGACCACAGAGGCCACATAAAAAAACATGAACATGAACAGAGATGCATTCGTTGTCTGCGCAGTGCATCTGCACAGCAATGATTATTAGATCAGAATAGTCAAAAACTAACTGCTTACTTTCTTCCTTTTTTGGGTGACATGCTAGATATAAATATTCGAATGGCTACATTTTATTTGTCTTTAAAGTTTTAAATTTTATAAAAATCATTTTTTTCTTAAAAAGCTTTTGCCATAAAAAATATCGGGCATCATCCTGCACTTAGAGTACATAATAATACATGTGAATGCCAAAGAAAATGACAGCAACCTCTTTGTATTCTAGTGAGCAGCAATCTGCCGGTTACGTAGGTGGGATGAGGAAGGCACTTAGGCCCAACTCAGCTCACATGGACTAATCCGGTTTAGTTACTCGTATGAAGGCAAATCCAACTAATCATTAGAGAGAGGGGGCAGGGCTGAAACTGTGTGTGTGTGAGAGAGAGAGATTGGGGTGACAAAGCAGGTGTGCTGTAAGGACAGTGGAGAGAAAGGCAGGAAGAGACGAGTGGCTAAAGAGACTGCAGATGTTAGATGACCAGAACCTGCAATGTGATGATGTAATATCTGTTAAAAGATGTGAAGCTAGAGGAAGGAGATGTGCTAAAGTGACATGTCATCATTACTCAGTCTGAGGGACTGAGGTTATTGGAAATGTGTAAAGTATGTCTACAGTACTGTGTGATGAGCAGATGAGCAGTATCTCTAAGTTACTTACTTTTAAAAAAAAAGAAAAACTCCAGTAAAGAATTGACACAGGACCGGAGAGATACATGTGGCCCTTCAGTTGATCCTCTACTGTTCACCCTCATCAGAAAATAGTCTCAGCTGAAGGATGTCTGTCAAGAAGCCATTCTTAATGGAGGGAAACAGGGAGAAAAGGCTGAGGTTTGCCATTACACAAGAACTGGATCTAAAATCAGTATAAACAGGTCTGATGGAGGTATGAATCCAAATGTGAAATTTCTATTCCTTACATAATGTGTACATTTATCATCATTAGTATGTATGGAGGATATTAAGAGAGAGATACAACATTGAGTGTCTCCAGATGTCTGTAAAACTGCAGTTTAGCCAGTGGTGTTGGGATCTTGTCAAAATCAATGAAAAAATACCATCAAATTTTCATCCACCAGGCATCTGGAAAACATGTGACTGGCAACAGCTTTATTTTTCAGCTCGACAATGACTAGAAACACACTGCTGGTACAGTAAAAGCATGTCTGGATAGAAAAACACACAGTGGAACACTATCAGTCATGGATTGGTCTCCCCAGAGCCAGCAATATTGAAGCAGAGAAGAAGCAAAGAAGAGCTCTGAATGTCCTTCAAGAGGCCTGGAGAAGTATTACTGAAGACTACTTAATGAAATAAAAGGAAAAACCCACTAAGAGTTCAGGCTGTGTTAAAGAATAAAGGTGGTCATAGCTGTCATATTTAATTGTACAACCTCGGCACTTATTTCCCATTTTTATTATACTAAATAAAATGCATTTTATATATGTAGTATTTACAAAAACATTGTACTACATTGTAGTAAACATAAGTGAGCCATGTTGTTCATATCTTACAACCTTGATAACAGTGTGATTAAGGTTATTTAAACATAATCTGGTCTTCCCAGGGACGGTAGATGTAAACGAGCTTAATTTTGCTAAAAGTCTGTAAAATGCAAGAAAAGAAAAATCAGGAAACAAGAAAAATCAGAATAAATATAACAGCTTGCAATTTTACCCTTTGTTTAATACACGTATTAAAGTAAATGCATGTTTTATAACTATGACCAACATATGACCAACATATGACCAACAGGTGTGCATTATGTTTTCTAAATACACAGCCCATCTTCATTATCTTGCAATGAGCTTTGCAGGCAAACAAAACTGGACTGGTTTCATCACTCGCTAACTCATTTAACTTTATAGTACGGAGGATTTAACTGCATCCCACCTGCACCGATGCACTTTTAAAATAGTACAAACCAAAAGACTAAGGTGGGTTGTTTAAAGCACTGACTGTTTAACAGAGCTTGTGGGTTATAAAAACGTTTATTCAAATCATCCCTCGGTCAGACTTCACAGGTCACAGGCCGGTTCACACGGTCATATTTCTGTGACTGCTTCTGTCAAATGTCAGTGCAGTCAGTCCTTTTAAGATAGTCAGGAAGTTATACTTATTAAACCACTTTAGTGCTATCGATGAGTATGAATGAACATCACAGCATAGAGCTGACTAATGGCTCAATGGCTCCAAGTTGTCTGTATAAGAAACCCTAACACTAGATTCAACCCATCATCCACTCATCCTCTAGGGAGGACTGTATCCTACAGTTTGACTGACTCAAGTCATTTGACATTGGCAGTCTTTATTTTGTGTTGGAGAGACACTCAAACGAAAACCTGCAGCAAGTGGGGAAGTGGTTCACATGCTGCAATTCCACTCCACTGAGTTTGGAGTGCAGAAAACGTCAGATCGTTACTGGCTGCAGAATTGGAGGTCATTCACAGGATGAGACAGCGACCAATGCTCAGAACTATCGCTCAGGTTTCTGTGAAAAAGTTCCTGTCAAATTCAATTTTAGCAGAGACAAAGTTTATAAAACTGTATTATTTAATCTTTCAGTTATAAAAAATTCAGTTCAGGGTCATAGTTGGGCATGAGCCTATCCCCAGCTGTCACTGGGCAAGACTCAGGATACACCCTGGGCAGGTTGCCAAACTATCGCAGGCTAACACAGAGAGACAGATAACCATTTGCATCTAAGGAAAATTTAGAACCCCCAGATAATCTAACATGCACGCCTTTGGACTGGGGTAGGAAGCTGAAGCCCCGGCAGAACGTAGCGAGCATGCAAACTTCACCCAAGCCAGTCACTGGAATCAAACCCAGGACCTGCTTGTTGTGAGGATATGTTGCTAACCACCACCCGACTGTGCCACCCTTAAAAATAACTTATATGTACATTAGCCCCAACATGCACAAAGAATTGAAATCCAGCCACAGGCGTTTAAATTCTTTTTATGATTTATTAGGAAATAGATGAGTAATTATTAACCACAATGATGCACTATAAGCCAAATCACCCAATCTTTCCTATGCAGATCACTTTTTTAATTGGCTGTTTGATCAGAACAAGCTTCTTATTTTGTTTTTCCATCAGACCAAAATTCTCAAATGCTCAATTTACTATAATATGATAAAGTCAAGCAGCAAAATCATCCCATCTGAGAAGCTGGAAACAGAACGTTAGAAGCAGCACAATAGACTGTTTTCTTACTAAAGTTATGATTCTAGTCCTGTAGAGTCATTAAAAATATATTCTTGTGGTTGTTATCAAAAAAATTGGGTGGCAGAAAAGCCTTTGAGGAAGTTCACAAAGACTCCAAGCAGCACCTGAGCATTTGCTAACCCCCTTTAATAACATGTGTATGAGCATTAAACCCACTCTGTAAAATATCAGTAAATACAGAGGAGGCTGGGTGTGGAGCGCTGAGGTAACGGACGCTGTTTACAGGAGTATAATCATCGGAGTAACAATGGTGTCAGTGTTTTAATGCCTGTGCTATTGAGCTGCCCAAATGTGAAACAGCTGATGCCAATCAGCTAAAACAAGCTTATCCGCACCGAACTAATGCTCTGCACGGTCACACTGCCACTGCTAAACTCAAAGCAAATACTCACTCCAGTCGGCATGACTGGTTTATGTTGTTTAGTATCATCCACGTCATCTAATAACCAAAAAGACATTTCTGCAGCTATTTAGGAAGTTTTTCCATAACATTGTTTGCACTCACCAAACTGAAGCAGTCCATAAACTTAAAACTCAAAGTTTAATACTTTTGTAACAGCCAAAACAATTAGTGTGAAGTTTCAATAATTGTATCAACAAACACTTAATTATGTTGGAAAAATACAGCAGATATACCTTAGGCCTCTGAGGGTTCTTATCTATATCATATATCGTGGTTGTCTAGCAACCAAAGTTTATGCACCTTCAACTTCTTTAAAACCATTGTCTTTTTAATTTCACAACAGTAACAACTTCTTTATATACACAAAACTTTCAATGCGTGTGAAGTATTTGACATAACTGTATCGCCTAGCAACCACATAATAACATTAGCCTGTTAATATGTGGTTGCACTTGTAGCATTAATGCACCTATAACACATTACAAAAGCACAATTTTCATTTTAGGACAACAACATCTAATTTAAAGCCACAAAACTTTCTTTATGTGTGACACTATCTGTGTTGCCTGGCAACCACAGACATGGCATGGGTGTGTACTAGGTTTAATAAACTGTGACGTTATGCAGTTGCTGCTTCTGTGTAATAACAACTCGCTGCCTTTCTTTGTGACTTTGGGTTCTGGGTTACTTTGATAAACTGTTTATTTGTATGCAGTGTCCTCACAGAAGTGCCAAAAACTGCAGTTTCTCCAATGGCCACTTGAGGCCTTAAAAGCCAGTCAGTCCTCACAGACACCTAGGTTAAAATGCCCCACCTACAGCAATAACGTGTTCACATTTATAGCAATTTGTCCCCATTCATAACAACTACATGTTGGTGATACATGTAGATGTTTGGATTTTGCTGAAGCTTAAAGTTTGATATGTGCCCACTTTGATCAACAGATGTGCCTCTAGCAAGGCCTCCCCTCGCTGACAGTCACTCACTGAGCCACTGAAATAAAGTGTGTTCAAACTGTTGTTGCACTTTTAAGAGAAACATCTTTACATTACAATATCCTGGTGTGAGGTGTGGCCAATCTAAGATGCATGTGCTTCAGTTTCAGTGAGATTATTTCTAATTTGAATGAGTCTGTTTGTGCATTACATCCAGTAACTTTATGGATCTTGATTGCTGGCATTGCACAGTAATTTAGCATGTCACCCTCTCATGAAAAGCCTCCCTCTAAAAACCCAAGAAGGAGGCTAAATGTTAACATTAAAGTGTTGAAATACAGAGACCAGTTATGTATGTTGGTGGCTGCAACATTTTATAGAACTTATTAACTTCTTATTAAGTTCCAATAAGAACTTTCATCACTTAATAACTGACAATTTAAGGAATGTATATTCTCTCTCCTTTCTTTTTACACTGCAAAAGTAATAATTAAGAAATACAGCATTTTGATTCCCAATGATATACAAATAAATGCAGCAAATCCTCTCATATAAGAAGCTGGGAAAGAGAATACTGGGCAGTTTTTCAGTATGTTTGCTGCAAAATGATGTGTTTTTTCAATTTTATTTCAGAGCTAAACAAAACAACAGAAATAGCAGTTAGCTGCTTCCCCATGAGACAAAACACAATCACAGTGTCAGCAGGGGGGGCTTTCTTGCCACTCTGAGGCTCCATGCTGACTCGATGGATTAAGTTTAGGATTCGGTTAAGAACAAAATCAGGATCAAATCAGTCAACTGGGTAGAAAGCCCGTTCTGTCTATGCAAATCCCAATCAGTCTCAGCAGCTTGCTTTGATTATGAATGGAGGGCAAAACGATTAGTGACATCTTTACGCTGCAAAAAAAAAGCTACAAACTGAAGTTTCCCCTCGTGGGATGTCAGAGCTCCAAACAGGTTCAAACCACTCAATAACAACAAGAACAACAAAAACCTCTTTAACTCAAGACTGTTGTTAAATCTGGCTGTGCTGGTTTGCCATGCCACTTAGAGAGGGACTCAATTTCAGCCACTAACAATCTGCAGCAGCAGAAAAAAATAGTGACAAGTCACAAAACAACAGAAGGGCCTCGGTGGCACTGACATCTCAGGAGAGCACAGGATGTCTCCTGCTTGGTTTGACCACCAAAAACGAGGCCAAGCAAGCGTGAGTGTACGCATATCCGATTCTGTCCGTACAATCCATCACCTACACTGTTTAACATGGGAGAGGAGGCGAGGAGAGCAAGGAGGAAGTGTGTGGGAGAACAGAGATGATGCACGCTCCGCTGGCTGTAACCAAGGGGAGATGCTTCACGTTGCTGTAGTGACTCAAGCGTGTATCCACGTTGCTGTGGTGATTCACACATGCCTCCTCTTGCCTCCAGCTATGACGCTGCGAGATAGGAAAGTGAGTTTCCAAGACCATAACGGGGTCCGGCGTGGGAGTCAGAATCATTATGGTGCTCGCCTACGTGTCCCTGTGCAGCAAGACATCACACACTCACTTATGGGATCACAGACTTGCCGATTAAAAACACAAAGATGCGCACACGTGTTCTCGATGAAGTCAAAACAAAGCTGAAATTACCCTAGTGTGTGTCTAATAATAGACTGCATAATGGACAATTAGAGAAACTACTAGAGTTTTCGATGGCTGTGAGCAAGATGAGCCAAAGGATGTTCCCAAAGCTCAGTAAGCTGTGATTATATTGGATTGGACAAGCAAAGACCCATTCATCATTACAGCTTTATCGTCCTCTGTTAATCTCATGCGAAACAAGAAAATAAGGAAAAGTAAAGCAGGGAAAGAAGACAGGTGGAGGTTCCTCCACTGTAGGAATATTTTTGAGAGAAGTGGAATGACAAGCGCTCACTGTATTGCTTGTGGCATCTCACGGGTGCATGTGAAATGTTGGGCTGCTCATGAAAGCTTTCAGAGAAATAGAGAAGAACTGAACATGCAGAGGTGAGCCTAAAAATCCCCATGCAAGTTTCAAAATAGCAGTGAAAACATCCCACGGAGCATTTGCATGTTATCACACTCAGCATGTAATGCAAGTATGTTGTGTAAGTGAGGTATTACACTGGCCTTTAAATAGTCAAACGTCCCGCTGCCACCTGTTAGCTAACTAAAACCCGAGTTAGTGATAAATGTAGGAGTTCTTGTGAACATAAGAGCTTCCTGCCTGCTTCTGGGATGTTTAGAGGTGGGACATAATTAAAAAAAAAACAGATGCATTAAATAATAGGCTAATGTCATAAGCATATTTCTCATCAGAAGGTTATGAAAAGGAACAAGCACATGAGTTTAAAAGTACCTAAAGAGACTAACATCTAACAGTAGGCGAATGTGACTACACAGGGTCGATCATGATGTTTCCTGCATTTATAAACTGGCTTCAGCTTAAACAGCAAAATACTGCCTGCACACGCTTATTACAGTGGTAGCAATAGGGATAGCTTATTATAACAAGTGTATTTATATAGTTTTCATACTTCTTTTTAAGCTTGTTTGTTAGAGCATATTTACATTTTGCAACTTGTACACTGGCATGGGATATTTTTTCTTTGTCTCCTGTTTTATTTACATGGTTACTGAAGCAGAGGAACCACACAGACTGCTTCGAATGATGACCCCTGGGTCACCCAAACGTCTCCAGCTAAGACGCCCTGCTTAATTTAACAGAGATTAAAATGCAGAGTGGGTCGTCCAGTCTTTCTTTTGATCCCGGTTCAACATCTTCACTTGCACGCTGTCTGCATGCACCACATCATTCACCCACCTCGACTGCTTAACCTCCACATTACAGTGGTGGGCTTGCACCTCCACAGGTCGCAGGACTGAGATGCCATCAGAGAGAGCTGAATGCTCCTCTGCGCACAAATCGTCAAAAAACGTACACAGCAGCTCAGTGGAGAGTGGACCTCCAGTGACGCTTTATCAATAACGCTTATTCAATAGGGCCTGTATGGATTACATAAATAAGGGGACACGATAATGACGTGATGCATGACTCATACAAGAGCACCTTTGTCCCCCTTTTCCCACTCACCTACCAACACAAGCAGCAGCAGCAGCAACAGCAACAGCACTGAACTTACTCTCTGTGATCTTCTGCAAGCCAAGAACATCCTCCGGAGTGATCACAGTGCTGGCGAGCAGTTGCTCCTCGGTGGTCACCGGGACCCCCACGTCGGTCGAGTTGCAGCCTTTCTTCACTTTCATCGCCGCCGTCTGCTTGGGGCTGCCGTTACTGGTGCTGTCTGTGCCGCTGTCGGTGCCTCCGGCGTCTCTGGCTGGATTACTACCGGCGGGCTTCTTAGCGCTTGACGGGTCCTGGCTGTTGCCTCTGCTGGTGCAAGAATAGCTCATTCTCCGCTCCTCCTCCCCCCTCTCCTAACCCAGGGCTTCCAAGATAGCTACAAAACAGTTGCCTCCCTCCTCTCCCTCCCTCACCGAAGGATGCAGAGTTGCTGCCTGTTATCCGGTGCTTAATTCAAATCCGCTTCGTCTTTCCCACAGCCTGTCTCCGCAGACGGAGTCTCGTGTGCGAAATGTGCCCCGGCTCTCTTCCTGCTCCAGCGCAATACGTGCGGAGAGCGAGCTGTCCTCCACAGCGTCAAACGCAGTTTGTGTTCTGTCAAGTGAAGCTGGACGTTTGTGGGGAAATCTGCTGGGTTTGAAATTAAAAGAGGCGGCAGATGGCTGTTGCCGTTGACGAGGTGGAGGAGGAGGGGAGGGAGAGCGTCTCAGTGGCGCAGAGACCGGCTCGTGCTTCTGCGCACAGTCTGCGCTACAACCGAGCTTTGCGCGCGGCAATCAGCGCAACAAACAGCTGATTGATAAAAAACAAAAAATATTTGCAGCTAGTGAGGTGATTATTTGTTGATGGCGCAGGGGAGATATTAACCGAACAGCAGGCCTGTGTTTGACTGCTGCTTTGCAGGAAATGGCTAATTGCCAGAGTAACTAATTTGCCTCAATATTAACCAAAAATAACACAAATAAATTTAATTTTTTTTTTTTTTATCAATTTCTGGAGTGCAGTGCATTATTGTTTTTATTTTTCGCTTGCATGCCGCTTGTAAATAAAGTACGCCAATTAAGAACAAACCTTTCCATATTATGCTCTCACACTTTTTTTTTAACCTTTATTTGCAGCAGACACACGCTCGCTGTTAACTTTTCAATGCAGATTTTTGATTTGATTTTTGATAAATTAAAACCAACAACCGAAGTCACTGCCAAATATATAATCTGTGAAACGTCTCTCATGAATGATATGTCGTCATTTTGACCCACAAACAATACCCTTACAAAGAATAAGGTCCAATCATTTTGTGGCAAAGTAGGTTTCATATATATCGTTTTTTTATCCTGCTAAAAAGCATCATTGACATTAAAAATGTATCTCTTTTTTAAAGAGTGATCAGGACAAGAAGGCAGCAGAAACTGCAACAAATATAGGATAATAGTTCTATAAATATATTTTAAGTAGCCAGAAAGGACTGGGCTGATTAAAATGTAGGTACAATAATGCAGTTTTAAAGATGGACTTTGATTGAATTTTCTTTAAAAAGGAAAGAAATCAAAGAATCCCAGCCTACAACAAGTCAACAAATTCAAGTATTTGGGCACTGCTGTGAGTAGTGATGAAAGATCGTTGCATGAAATCAAGGTCAGGTTGCAATAGCATCCTGGTAAAACTGAGTTTTTCCTTCACACTGTCGCCAAGTGCTTGCTTACTTTTTTGCTTGCTCATCTTATTGTTGGGGTTTCTCTGTATAATTGTAGGGTATTTACCTTAATATATAGAACACCTTAAAGTGAATACTGTTGTTATTTGGTGCTATATAAATAAAACTGAAGTGAATCTAAGCTAGCAAACATTTAATTTAACTGACAAATTTGCTTCAACACAAGAAAGAGTCGAAGATGCCTACACATGGAAGCATGGACAATGAACTAGATAGCTATTGAAGCTATCAATGCAGCAAAGACGTGAATATCATAGACCTGAACTGACTAACGAAGAAGTCTTTAAAAGAGCAAACACCAAAAGATCGCTATGTAAGAACATCAGAGACAAGCAAGAGAAGCAAGATTCTTTGGACGCACTATGAGAACAGGAGGACTGGAATGTGATATTACATCTGGAAAAATTTGAAGGGAAAAGAAGCAGCAGACGAAAAACCATCAGTCTGGATGAAGAAAACACAAAATGAGCTGCTGCACTGTGTGAAAGATAGGGCATCTTGAAGGACCATGATCTGTTTCCATTGTGCAAAGCAGTTAAGAAGATAGTTCACTCTTCACAACAAAGCGTTTTGATGAAAAGTAGCTAACATTAGCTGCAAAAGAAACCCCCTGACCCAACATGTGATGACATGCTGAGGAACTATAGATCTTTCTATTCAAAGATGATACTTAGTATTTCTTTCACAACTGAAAATATCAGTATATAACAAATGCCTGCTTTCATCTCAACACAACAATGGGATTCTGCTACTTTAGTTCTGTTATGTATATAAAAAACTTTTGCAAGAATATTTTAATAGCATGCTTTTTATGGTTTTATTTAAGAAATGATGCATCTACTTATTCCAGCTCTGCATGTCTTGCAATTTGACCTAAATAATTCTCCTCACATTGATTAAGCGTACTACATTTTAACATAAAATGTGGCTCTAATGTGCTGTAATTTCTCAGAACTTTACTGTTAAAAACAACAACAACAGATGTTTTCAGATGTTTGAACGGCAAAAATGAAATCATTCTTGGGTGGGTTTAATCCTATTTCTGTCTTCCTTTCACTCTCTACTGATTCATGTAAAGTCTCTGCATGACTCACTGGAGATCTCAGTCACACATGACTATCCATCACAGCTCTGCAGTGACTCTGTGTGTGACGATAACGGTGCCAAACCAACCGTAACGGCAGTTTAGCAGCAGTCACAATAACAACAACAGCAGCAAAAATGCCAGCAGAGAGACTAGAGTATAAAAGATTCCTGATCCAGGAAGAGCCTGAGTCAGTTTGTGCACGTGCACTGTGATGGGTTGTTAATATTGTGACCATTCTTTAAGTTAATATTAAAAAGGCCTTTAAACTCAGAGTTTATATGGAAATGTTGCACCCTAGAGGCAGTCAGGATTCACTGCAGAGACAATTTCTGTTACAGGTTTTTATTTTTTAAGATTCAGGTGAGTGGAATAAAATGACTTCCAATCTAAAATATCCAGATTTCATACTTGGAAAAAGCCCAGCTTGGAAAAATATGTTCTAGGCAAAACTTTTCACTCAAGAAATATCAGAGGAGATTTGTAGGTGTTTGCTTCCTTCTTTGTAATTAGCACTCAATATGCAGGCTTTTTGTGGGGCTGTTAAGTGTGGGTCTTTGACAGCTGACAGCAGGTGGTTTCAGAGTCTACTGAAGGCTCTACTGAGGTTTTGATATCTGTGCATGTGACACAGAGTCGACTATATGGACACGGCAGGCTCTTCACATCAGCCTGCTGAGTTTGCTCGTCTCTTTGTCAAGTCTGTGCTGCTGCTGCTGCTATCATCAGCAGAAACACACGCACACATGTTCATATATCCCTGTCCCATCTTACATTCAGACCTCAATAAATCAACTCTGATCAGAAATAAGTTCACAGAAATGGACCTACTGTGGTATTATGTGTAAAAAGTGCACATGTATCTTGCTTTTGCTCTGTTATAAGCTTAATCAGGAAATTACATGGGCATCCACATGAATGCACACACACACACACACACACACACACACACACACACACACACACACACACAGGCGTGCACGCACACACACACACGCACACATAGACAGAGAGTCTGGACAATGTGCTGACCTCAGTAAGCCATTTCTAAATGTTTATTGTTCAGAGCAGCAAGAGAAGAGAGAAGGGGGGGACAGTAGCAGCTGCTCGCTCTGTTTTCGCTCCGTGTTGTTCACTTTTTTAATGACACAATGAGGAACAAATAATGTAAACAAAACTATTTATAATTCAGGCACTTTGAATAAATGTAAATAGAGTCTAAAAACCTATAAGATGCTTCGCTTAATGGGAAGAATAAAATTGTTAAAATAAGAGTCTGTCTGCTTCATCTCTTGATCAATTTGTATAATATTCCCCTTGTGTTATAAAACCCAACTGCACCAAACTATCTGAAAGTGAAGCTGCCAGTTGCAGCTCACCAGTCAATGCCAAAGCACTGCCAGACCTGCCAATCAGGCCTTTGAACTGGTGCCACTGGCCCCGGTTAACCTTTATTGTTGATTTATTCAGTCTTAGAGATATTTTAAAAATAGAAATAGCTACTGCCGTTCATAACAAAGCATAAAAATAAAAATAGAAACAGTTAAGCGGAGAGCTTTGCTTTTCTGGGATTTCAAGCTTTCCAACAATGTCAGCACCTTCCTGTTTCAAATCCAGCATTTATAGTGTTGATCCAGTTTGTGTCCATCATCAAAAGTAGGTCAGTTAGATTCCTGATCTGAGTCTTGACCAACTAAATTCTCACATCTGATTAACACACTGCACTTGTAATAATGTTAACAATGTGTGTGTGTGTGTGTGTGTGGAGGCGGGGCATGTAGTCACACACTTATGAGTCATACTGTACTAATAAATAAATAGGATTTTAAATTTGATTCTGGATTTAACAGGGAGCCACTGAGGAGAAGCCAATATGGGAGAACCTGGAAAGTTCATTCTGTTCAACTGGAGTTAGCATTTTTAGTGGGAGACCCACTCCCACCAGTTGGACAGAGTCAAATTTCAGGGATTTGCTTACCTGGACGACTGAGCATGCATCAAGACCAATATGGGAGAAACATGCTATCTCTTCCTAGTTCCTGTCAGTACTCTGGTTGCAATACTTTGGATCAACTGGAAGCTTTTCAGATAGTTTTAAGGCCAACCTAATAATAATGAATTTCAGTAGTGTGAGCTAGGTGTGAGTGTGGTTTAGTTAAGCAAGAGATTGGATACGCCCTGTACAGGTTGCTAGTCTATTACAGGGCTATACTGGCTTGATTAGTCTAATAATAGTAATAACTGTGAGATATCGCTCGATCCATCCATTTTCTTCCATTTATCCAATTGAGGGTCATCAGGTGCAGGAGCCTATCCCAGCTGCTATAGGGTGAGAGCCGGTACATCCAGACAGAGCTAACACCATTATTTACTTTTCATAGTGTAATCACAAATTAACCCCAGCACATGTCTTTGGGGGAAAGCAGGAGTACCCGGAGAGAACCTCGGGGTGAACATGCCATCACAGAAAGACGGTGGATTCAAGCCTTCTTGGACCTTCTTGCTGTGAGGCAGTAGTGCTAATCACACTGCCCTGATATCACTTAAAATCATAGAAAACATCACTTGGCTTTTGAGTGGATTCAGTAGTTTGCACAAGACTGTTGCTAATCCTCCACCTTTGTACCATGACTTTGAAAATCAAAGAAAACAGCCACATAAAGTATTTCACCGCTGAGCTGAATTTTTATGTGGGCCTATCTCATAATAGACCCACATGCTTGTGTGGAAAGCCACCCTCTCTTTTTTCCTCTAACATATAGATACCACAGAGGTGTATGTAGCGCAGTATAGCCGTGGGTCCTCTTTGTGTTTGCATGAATCACCGTGTGTCTGCGTGTTAACCCCTCTGTGGCTAAACAATGGAGTCCAAAGCAAAGTGCTGACATGAGTCCAGGCATGCCTGCCCCCCCCGGCCCCTGACACCCGTGGGTGTATATATACCCCCCGTCCACACTGCCTCCGCACACTGTTCAGTGGAACCCTGCGACACACAGCTCACCAGTTTGGGTAGGTCCAAGTTGTTAAAGTAGTTACCAATACAGCACAGTTTCCCAGTCTACGAATGTAATGTAGCCTAGGCCTCTAATGCAACAATCCAACTAACAACAGGTGGTCTTACGAGAACAGAAGGAAGCCCGTGTACCTTGTTTTATTACATTAACTATAATATGAGGAAGTTATTTTAAAACAACAAGTGAAAACAACAAAGAAGAGTGAGCAGGAGGCTTGAAGTGGTGTGACAAACCTGGGCTTTAAATTTATGGCACAACAAACAGTGAGCCACAGGTTTTGTGATCACATCCTTTCCCGACTATTTATGTACTTTTTTACTCTGCAGGTACTGCTGAAAAAAAGGACAACATGGCTTTGACAAACCCCATGCCCATGGGCCCTTGGAAGGTAAGCATATGCTTTACACATCATCTTGCAGGAATGCAAGCAGCAGCACAAGTTTTTAGTTTATGTACAGTAATATCTGATTGAGGCTGTACTCAGTTCACCCTCTTTGCTTTTTGCAGATCACTGTGTACGATCAGGAGTACTTCCAGGGCAGGCGTATGGAGTTTACCGCCAGCTGCCAGAACATCATGGAGTGTGGGATGGAGAACATCCGCTCCCTGAAGGTGGAGTGTGGCGCGTACGTATCCGATGAGCTTCCTTGCTCTTCTGGAAACCCTTAAACTGTTTAAAGAAACTAAAACGGAGTGTCTTTCCTTCAGATTTTGGGTGGTTTAGATAGAAGGTGCGCTCATTATTCTTTTCATTTGTTTCTGGCTTCCAGCTGGGTGGGCTACGAGCACTCCAGCTTCTGCGGCCAACAGTTCGTCCTGGAGAAGGGCGACTACCCCCGCTTTGAGGCTTATAGTGGCAGCAACTCCTACCGCATTGAGAGAATGATCTCCTTCAGGCCCATCTGCTGTGCTGTAGGTTAACACAGCACACTATAACGGCCATTAGCTGACATCAGCTTATTCTCAAATTCTGCTGAGACTTCTTTTTTCTCTCTTTTGCACAGAACCACAAGGACTCCCGCATGATCATCTTTGAGATGGAGAACATGATGGGACGTCAGTTCGAGATGTGTGATGATTACCCCTCCCTGCAGGCCATGGGCTGGTTTAACAACGAAGTTGGATCCATGCAGATTCAGAGTGGAGCGTAAGTTCACGGTCACTTTAGATCACCTTCACACAGCTGAAAAACACACAGCCACTAGAAAGCATTGACTGCTTACCCGATTCAAGCGTGTGTCTGTGTGCGTGTTTTCCTGCAGCTTTGTGTGCTACCAGTACCCTGGCTACCGTGGCCACCAGTACATCATGGAGTGCGACTGTCGCGGAGGAGAGTACAAATGTTACCGTGAATTTGGCTCCCACGCCCAGACTCCTCAGATTCAGTCCATCAGGAGGATCCAGCACTAAGAGGGGAGCGCTTTCTTTAAACCTCCTTATCGCTCCACTCTTTCTCCCCCTCCCTCCTTCCTGTGCTTCCATCCCTCCTTATCCTCATCCTCCTGTCCCGCAACCTCCATCTTCCAGCTAGTCAAAGCAGGATCTGGGACTGGACTTCAGGTGCTTACTGGCGTCAGTTGTGTCATAGCACTTTTTTTTTTTAAAGAAACATCATAAAAGAAAAGAAAGATGTAAGAAAGACAGAAAATAGGAATGACAGAAATGAGAGAAAAAAGCTGAATCAGTGTGAAAGAGAGGTGTCATCTGGCGAGGTTGCAGAAATGCAAAAACAACACAGACTTTTTTGCTCTTTTTCACCACTGCTGGCATCATCATCATCATCATCATCATCGTCACTGTCTTTTACATCAACCAGACCACCAGTGCCGCTGTTACTGTGATATAATTACTGCCTGTGTTCAAGACGATGAATAAAGAGAATGAGCAAAAAGACAGAGAATCACAATGCTGACACATATCTCAGTTACATCTGTGTGTGCTTTTTGTTTTTCTTCCGATACACTTTAACTTTAAACCAGCCTGTAAAGCTGCATCATCTTATTGAGTGACTCACCGAGCCAAAGATCGAGCTGCCAAAGTTTCCATGAGGCTAAATATAAGAGACTGAAAATTGGGTGAATGTGTATGAAATGGAGTGAAGCAATTTCCAATACAAAAAACGCAGTGTGTAAAGCTCAAATAAACATGTCTTTAAAGACCTGTTTAATACTACAGAAGTAGGTATTTGTATCTATTCTATAGCTGGTTAAATAAAAGTTTTGACAGAGTTAAAGTTAAACACCCACAGCAGCTGCAAACCCCACATTAGCTCTTAAATAGTCTAATTTAAGTACATATTGCTACCAATAAATCGGTATACCCAGTGGTTTATACTCCAAAATGAAGATTTTAGAATTTTATTTATCTAAAATTCTAAATGTAGGATTTTCTACATTTTTAAAATTAGCTTTACCGTTACTGATGCCTACTCTATATCAAAATTAGTAATCTCTGGGAGCGACATACATCTTGAAACCACTAGAGGCCGCTGTGGGATAGAAAGACAAGTGCGACAACTGTATCTTCTTGACGGCTGATGATGACATGTCAACAACAAACATGGCAGGCAGCAATAACTACTGGGAAGGTAAATAATGGTGCTTTGTATAATAAAAAAAACAAACAAACAAACACACAAACAAACAGCTGCCACCACGTAAGGCTTTTGTTATCCAGGTCATACAAACTCAGCAGTTCAGAAACTTTATTTTATCCGCGGTTAGAAGGTGTTTTTAGCCGGTTTCGAGCTAATCTGTTAGCGTGTTAGCCATCGTAGTTCAAAAGTCAGTAGTCAGACTTCAGCTTCCTCCTTTAAGCCAGCTTACGTGCTACCAGAGTTTGTAAACCTTTCTGTTTCATCCTCCGTTTACTGTTCATAGGCACGTAACAGGAAGATTTCAACCAAACAAGTCTTGCATCGTTAAGTGTAAACAAACAGGAAGTTAATAGTTGTTTACACATATATGGTCATTCATTGCTGACCACCAAATCAGTCACCTCGTTAATCAGATGAAGGCTTTCGTGATGTTATGGTTGCAAGTTATTATCTCCTTACATTTGGCTGAAATCAAAAGTGAGTCCAATTTTCTGTTTTGATGATCATAATATCATGAAAAACAACTATTTTTATAATCATAAAAATTGTTTCTACCTGTACTGTGTAGTCTGTGGTTTATCAGCTTTTTGTGGATGTTTGTTGTAAACCAGTGGTTCTCAAACTTTTAAATCCAAGATCAAACTTTGGATCTCTGATACCATCTCAAACAGTAAAAGAGAATCAAAGTTTCTTTTCATTGGATAAAGGTCAGCACACTGTCAGCAGCAACCCATAATAATTCACTGTAAAGGATGTGCTGTAATGTGTTATTGGTAAATGATAATTAAATTGTGCTATTTAAAATACACTTTACAGAGATTTAGTTCTATTAAATCTAATATGTACCATGGAAAATAAAACATTAACCCTCCAACAATAATGTGAAATAAATAGTTTAATTTAACATGCTTCTGGTATCTTAAAACACCAGAGTTTCCGAGGCTTTATGCTTAATGCTTTCACCAACTACGTGTAGTCGGTGACCCTTTAAATCCTTCGGCAGATTTAAAGAATTTGTCCAGAATTTAACCAAACTTGAACACAGTGATCATTTAATGGGTCTTCCACAAAATTGTGCTCAAGGCCAAGGTCACATTTGTCCTTTTACAGACTCTTGTACATTTTCGCAGCATAATGTTGTTCCACACTACTTCCAGTTTCACCAAATTCTCACTCTTGGTGTTGTGAACAATATCCAGTTGTTCACTCAACTTTCTTTCTGTGCTTCACACTTTACAATAACCTGTGAATCATGATGGATCATGACCGAGATGGGCTTCTCCTTCACTGACACTCTGGGTCTACATAAAATGATCTGCCTGGGTCTTTCTATCCTGACTGGACTCCTGTAGATCTGGCATGATATTGAGGGTTGTCTAATTTATTTGTTTTCCATTTTTTTTCTCCCCCCATCAGATTTACGTAAACAAGCCAGGCAGCTGGAGAATGAGCTTGACCTCAAGCTAGTCTCTTTCAGTAAGCTTTGCACCAGCTACAGCAGCAGCAGCCCAGACCAGCGGATGAGAGACAGCAGGTTGGCAGCACTTTCCCCTCTTCACTTTAAACATGTACCCTCTCTCAAACGAAATCTTATTGGATATTAAAAAATCTTTGTGCTTTCAGAAGCTTTAGAACGTATAATTGTTGACTTATTGAATTTAAATTAAATTTTCTTTTTTACATTTTTGCTGAATAAAAAATTAACCATGAATTGGGTGAGCAATACATTTAGTATTTGTTGCCTGTGAATTCCACCGCTCTTTACACTCCACATTTTGTCAAACAATAAATTTGAGCTTGCGCATCCTTTCTATTTCCGTCTGAAATCAGGTCTGACTCTCTGGGCTCATCTCACGACAACTCGCTTGTGGCCATGACGACTGAGCTGGACCAGCTCTTAGCCAATGTGAGTTAAATGTGGCACACGGTATGGTCACGTATAGGATGCCTTCAGTAGCAGACAATTGTGTTATTCTATGTTTTTAGAGTCAAACAGACGTTAGGCCTGAAGCCTATTTGTTAAATAATTTTTTTCGAGTAGTCGAATATTTCAAATTATAATCCTGGGCTGTTTGAAATCACATTATCTCTTAAAAGGTCGTCTGTGCTTCTGTGGCTACTTGATAAGAATTTAATCCTTTTTTGCAGCTCACAGCAGTCAATGACAAAATGGCAGAATACATTAGCACCCCTGGAGTTTCATCACACAACGCAGGATTGATGCACACCTTACAGAGGCACAGAGACATTTTACAGGTACATAGACTTCCTTCACTTTGTTGTAGGCTGTGCAATTAATAAAACTTTAATTTCATTTGCAGTTTTGCCGGGCGGCACAGTGGTGTGGTGGTTAGTGCTGGCGCCTCACAGCAAGAAGGTCCTGAGTTCAAAGTTCAGGGACGTTATTATTATAATTACTGTTTCACAATAATCACTTTTAGCCCTCCACACTTTAAATGTTATAATTAATTACAGTTGAACTTTGGGCAAATCCACATTGTAAAAACCAATTTTTCATGTCTGTGAGTGATCATATGATTAGTATTTTCCCCTCAGTCAAGGACAAAATCTTTCAGCTATTTATTGTAACATTCTGTGCACTTTGAAGATGCATTTATGAAATATGTACTGTATTTTGCCCCGATGTTTTCCAATCATGTTGTTTGTTAGTGATATCATGTCACACTGGCTGTAGTTTATTGTGTTTTATTTTGCAGGACTACACTCATGAGTTCCACAAAATCAAAAGCAACTTCTATAGCCTGCGAGAGCGAGAGGACCTTCTGGGCTCAGTTCACAGAGACATCGAGTGAGTTCCCTTCCCTCTCTGATCAATAAAAAACTTCATGTTGTTAGAAAATACAACAGTGAGTGAAGCGTCAGTCACACAGGCCTCGAGGCTGGTCAGCGAGGCCCTGGTAACCTTGCTAGATAAAACTGTGTATTGCCCAAAAGGTTGGCAAGTGTTTGTCGGCACTCACTTGGTGAAACTGGTAACAAAGAAATATATGGTGCTGCTGTGGTTGGCTGTAGTTTGTAAGAAAAATTCGACTCACTCGCCAACCCTGTCTTCAAAGTCAAAGTTGTGCCTTTTGAAGTGGGTTGGTTGCAGCAGTAAGGCACAACTATTATTTTAAGTGCTTCACAATAATAATAATAATAAAAAAACAGGTAATATTTAACTTTGAGGAGGTGGAGCCAAAGAATACTGTCAAATTTTTAAGCTAATGGAAATTAATTATTGTAGGTTCTTCTTTTTACAGCGCAAGTGTTGTGTAAAATTATTTATTGTGGTACTTTGTGAATAAACTTGGTGGCAAATGTAGTTTAGGCTTCTCATGGATATTGATGATAACTCTAGTATCTAATATTAGAAGTTCTCTTATCTTTTTAGGTGTCATTTCTTTTATCTCCCATATGTCCCAAAATGTTACAAAAATGCGTTATTAAATCACTTGCTTACTCCCTGCTGCTTCAGAGTTTTCATTTTCCTCCTGCATTTTCTTCCATGCCTATTTTTTGTTCTCACCAAATCTAACATTTTCAGCTTTCCTTATTTTTTGTCCCACTTTTCTGCCCTCTTCCCATCCCTCCTCCTCTCGTCCGATGTTATCCCTGACCAGCAGGAGGCAGAGATGTCTATTCAGTGTCTGGTTTCCCCTACCCTTTAATACTCTGCATTCCCGCTATCATATTTCATCCTCTAATAAGAGACACCTCTTATTAGCCATCTTCCCTCCTCTTCTCTGTATCTGTCTATGTCTCTCTCTTTCGCCGGGGATCTCTTTCCTAAGTGCCTTCTACAGTAAATCAAACCACAAGGCTTTCATTGAGCGGGAGCTGAGGGAGAGTGGTTACATCTGGCCTGCCTGATGCAGAGAAATGCTTTTTCACTAGAGGCGAGGAAGAGCAAGACAGTCAGACAGAGGGAATGAGACTTTCTCCTGATTTGACTTTGATTGATTACAAAAATGATGAGAGTGAATTTTAATTATTCCCACTGAGATTAGAGGTGTGGAGGAACAGTGAAAGGAGTGGGCCAACAGAACAGAAAATAGATGATGGATTAAAAAGATTATTAGTCCAAATAGAAATGGGATGGTGGTGGTGTAAATAAGAGATGGAGGACGGAGCTTTGGGTTAAGCACTTAGAAGCTTTAATGCAGGAAGTACATCAGTATCCCGGCATGTGTTTTAGGATGGAGGGAAATACCTGCAGCACTGATGACGAATCATATCCTTCTCTTGTCACAGGGAGGTTGACGTATTTCGATGTTAAATATATTGTCTAAGCATCTGCACACACTCATGTCCCAGCTGTAATAATGTTTTTGGTGCTAATCTGATGCTGGACTTTACACTTCTTTCATTTTCTTACTCAGGTCCTACAAAAGCAGCTCAGGGGTGAATAACAGGAGGACAGAGCTCTTCCTGAAGGAGCACGAGCATCTAAGAAAGTAAGACACATCTTTAAGAAATCAGTTTCACACTTATCACAAGAAGATTGAGAGCTATTTTCCAAAATTTCTCATTGTTTACAACCCCTTTATGTGAGAGTTGAATTCTTTGTGCAAAGTTTATTTTTCCCCCTCTGTGATGTGTCTGCGGTATTTCCACTGATGTAATAAAAAATGACTGCATCAACTCAGACACTTCCTGATTGGAGTTATAGCTTTCTGTTCAGCTCGGTTGGGTTCTATTTATAAAAAAGAAGCGATGCAGCTATTATTCAGAAGCTCGTCTTGCTTGTGTCAGTGTGTGCTGGCGTGTTCGGAGCTGTGGTGACAAACAGGTTTCATGTTGTGGAAATGCTATCCAAAGGGGAAAAAGAGAACAGGTAGATTATGGTTTGATCTAGGAGTTGAAGCTGTATCGTGTCTTTCATAAATTTGAATGTCAGTGGGCCAGTTTGAATGCTTGTTTCTAGACTTGGGACCACATCTGAGAAGGTAGACAAATCATTTCAAAGAGCCCATCGACACAGAGCACTGACCGTCTGTGTCTTTTAAAAAATGATTTCCATATTGTATATTCAGTACAGGTGCACAATTTGAGCCATGAGCACACTTGTTGCCAAATGCAGTGACCTGATTGGTCTGATCTGTTTATTCAGATCCACAAAATCAGAAAAATTGTGCTTGGTTTGAAAACATTAATGCCGCAATTTTTTCCAGCGAAAATATGTGGTCAGTGTGAGCGGCTGCATTAAGAACAGGTGCGTGTGAAAAATATTTAAACCCATCCTGTGTGTAAAGGCCTTAACAGTACTCACGTACGTTAGATTGCAGGTGTTTTTTTCTCCTTCCGGTATCTTCTTCACCAGCTGTCGTGTTACTCGTGTTGCCAGTGCTGGCTGTGTTTTCCCCTTCAGAAGTAAAAAGATAATAAATAGATACAATCACACAACCTACTAATTTTACTGCACACATTCTAAACTCTGAAGTCTGCCCACTCCTGCTAACTTTTCAGCAAAATGACAGAGAAAACAGACCGCTCGCACTGCTAGCATTCCCCCAGGCAGGGCATCCAGCGTTGCTTCCACCCCCCTGTTTTACATTAGTTGCCAGTATTTGACTGGGCTCCCATTCCTCCTTTTAAAATACAGAGAATGACTAAGAATTCAGAAATCACGAAACAGCCCACCTTTAGTGTCTTCTGAACAAAATAACACATTGAGCTAGGGACTCACACTGCCGGTGCTTCCTGAGGCAGTGAATGCAAAGTGGCTTCCAGTTTTGGTTTGACCAGTTTGGAACTGGGGGCGGATAGACCAGACTCTATATCGTATATTGGTTTTATGGGAATGACTGCATTACTGCAGATAATGAAAACATGGTTTAGGTTATTTTAGCAGCGAGAGACACAACTCCCACGCTCCCATCACCGCTGTTCCCTGAAGCAGTGGATCCGCAGTTTGTTCCTTCCCCTGAGTTGCCATTGGACTGAGATCCAGTTCCTCCTTTTGAAATACAAAAAATAATAAATAAAAAAGGTAATTATTGTCTGACTCTAGGACAGAGCTGTGCTGCGGTTGCATATCACCTGGTGTAAATGATGGATACGAAATGGCTGAACTTCATGATTAAAATTTCTGTAGAAACATGCGAGTTGTTGAGATTATATTGAAGTTCCAGTCTGATGATTATTCATCTGTGCTCAGATGAGTCAGGTGGTCAACAGTAACTTCTTTAAACTTTTTTGTTGCAACAATGAACCGAAACTTGTGAGTCAGCATTGTGGTGGCAGAAAACAGCAGAGTTAGTTGTTCAGAATGAATTGGAAACACCAAAGAGGGTTTTCATTTGTTTTTCTTTTTTGTCATTTAATCTTTAAAGTAAATGTGACTAAATCAGAGAGCCTGCACTGCTCACACATTTATTATTCAGTTTCCTGTGCAAGGGAATGCCCCACCTATCAGAGATCTATTTACAAATCCTTACTTTTCATAGATCCTGTATATTTTATGTTTTGTGCAACAGCTTAAACAATTGTTGTTTGCATTTAGATATATTAGAAAAATAAACTAGAAGGCTATAATGATCCTAGCTGTGAGTTTAGATCAATATATTGATATTTGATGATGAACACATGTTCTTGTTCACGTTTTCTGGTTGTTCCAGCAACAATTAAAGGTAAAATAACTGCACAGATATTTCAAAGGGCTGAAAGTGGTCAGACTTGTTTCTCCAGGCAGTTTGGATTAATGTAATATCTGAGTCTGATTAAATTATCGTAAGGTTTCGTAGGTATTTTGTTGTAAATAAAAGTCTTGAACCATCCCAGCCTTGCTGTAATGGTCTATTTGATTCACCTTTTATTGTTTATTTTATTTTATTTTCACTTGCTAAATACGGGACAGATTTGACTGGGGAAAAGAAAGGGGAGAAAGAAAGAGGGAAAGAAAAACAGCGGGGAAGAGGGACGGGGATTAAAGGCAAAAAACAAAAACCAACAAAATAAGCAGACAAAAAATACATATATCAATCACCTGGATCACCTGTTGAGAAAGAAAAAAGAGAAAACAAGCAGAAGGAAAAAAAAGAGCAACATAATAAACAACATCACGATGATCTATGGGAATATAACAGTAAATACTAAATATTAAACATTATTGTGCAGCACGTAATATCGACAGCGCACAGTGTGCTTTGAGGTAGGAGCCAAAAAGGGTGTCGTTTGTGTGTGTGAGCACCCGTGTGTACACCTGTGAGCATGAGCGCGCTTGTATTTAAAAGGTTCCTTCATGTAATGATCTGCTAGAGGGTGTGGGGAGCCACAGCCCCGTCCTCCAGCACAGACCCTCCCCTAGCCCCGCTGCACGCAGCCACGAGGAAACCGTCACCTAAGAGCCAACAGAGCCCTTAATAGGCCATGACCGCAACCCCAGGTTGAGCCCTCCAAGGAAGATGCTCCTGGGGAATCTCCAGACGCCCCGTCGGGGGATTAACACTTTTTTTTAATGGTGATAATGGTTTTGTTTGAAAAGTCTGGAGAGCCATTAAAGTGTTTAGCTACTTCAGTGAAAAATCCACCGTGTCAGTGTTGAGATATGCACCACAGCTTTGAACTTACCAACTGACGCGGCAGTTTGTCGAGCCGGGAATCCAACATGATTAGTCATCATTTAGGTGCCTTTCATTTTACATTTTCCTTAGTTAAAAATGTATGATTTCATTTTCAGGTATTTTACATGGTTGCTGCTGAATACTTCTTATTAACTTCCCATTTATTTACTTTTTCTTTAATGTGGAAGTATATCAGTTTTGTTTAATATCCATTTAGAAAATTCTTGTTACGTATGTTGTAACTTTTAGATTAATACAACCACAACAAGGTCACACAGGTCTAGAGACCATTCTGCAGCCACCATGCTAATCACTATTCACTGAACATGTTTGCTCGGCGAGTTCAGATAAGTTGACGTCTTCTGTGCAAACTGCAGGTGACTCCAGCGATCCGCTAGCAAACAAAGTATTCACAAGGCCGCCAGTAATACCAAGTTTATGCTTTAGTGGGGAATCTGTGTTGTTGTAACCTGCAACGTAACCTGACGTGCACCTCCTGAGAACGTCGCAAATCAGGGATAAGCCCTTACTAATCAACATTGATGCAGGATTTTGTGAATATCAATTTCCGTAAAGAAAAGCTCTTCTTTGGCTGTCTTCAGTAAATGAAATATCAGCGAGCAGCAGGGGTCTGCACCCCATCAGGGCAAAACAAGTAGGAGATATTCTGTTGCTTTAACATTTTACTAGACAGTACAGTAGAAATCGCAGCACAGGCTTGATCTTTAATCTGTGTGTGGTCGATCACTTAGACATCACCTCATACAGTCACTTTCAGGCTTCACACGCCTGCTGTTGATTAGTGCCAAAGCTTGATAACCCCCCAAAAAACACCCTAACAGTGAGTCAGCTCCTTGTTGAAGTCAGTCAGTTTTTGGTTTTCCTAGATGATACCTCAGCCTACAGTTATACAGTCAACTCTCGTTGGCATGCTTGGACTGTGGGATCACACTATTTGGCCTTAATGATGAGAACATGTTATGCCTTTTTTTTTTTTTAAATGAAGCAAAAAGCAGTTTTGTGTTACATGTTGACTTTATTCTGATTTGTATTTATTTGTATTATCTTTTTGTTTTTTATTTGTTCCTAACAGAGGCAGTGTTTTTTTTAAGAAAGGTCAGAGCAAGTTAAAAAGAAAAGAGTCTATACCTTTATATAAAGTGTTATATGAACATTTTAAATACTGTGTTGTATTTGATGAGTACTTCAGCTAATGCTAATACACTTCCCTGAGCCAACAGTAACATTATTGACAGTGCCAGTACTGGACTTGTTGAAATGCCAGAAATGTGCTGAGATGCGCGCTGCCGTGATCACTGAACATGATTCAGAAATAAACCACCCACTTTAAGCACCTTCCCAACCATATGAGGAAAAAATAGCCCACCTGCTGTCGCAGTGTGGTTATTTCTTCCTCCAGTGCATCCTTGGTTTGTTTCGGATAAACAAGCGTTGCTGATTTTACCCAGAGAAACATTTTCCTCCTGTATCACCTGTGGAGGAGGAGCAGACATCAGCAAAGACAAACTATTAATACTCTTCAGACAGTTTAGACTCTCAGATTGAAAATTCAGGAGTTAAATTTACCTTTAACAGTGAAACACGGTCTCTGCAAGTTGAGGAACTGTTTTTATTGTCAATGTTATGAGATATTGGGCGTGCTGTTATCTAGATAGATGGAGCTTGAAAGAAGAATGCACATAAAATCTGAGACTCTGTGAGGCTGATCTGAGAAACCACTGTTGCACTTTGACTTCTCGAAGGTGTGAACATGTCAGTGATTGATGAGGAGATTCTTGTTTGGGTTTCGGTGGGGTAAATGCATTATATGAACAAATGTTCAATACTTAATGTAAGAAATGAGGTTAAAATGTGCGGCATCGTCTCAGTATTGAGGGCTGCTAAAAGGATTCGATTTAGCTATTAGCTGATCGACAGACAACACTTTGCTGCTGCTCAGTTTATAAAAGTTTTGGACTGCTGGTGTTTTTCTTATTATTATTTTATGAGATTTTATTCAAGCACTCAATAACTTACTCAATAATTTGCAGCTTCACTTAAATTTAAAGAGGTGTTGATTGCAGTTTTAGAAATGCACATCTCATATTAGGACATATATTAGTTCGCTGAATCAGTGCATAGACAAATGTCTTACCTGAAGCAGTGGATCCAGAGTTGCTCTTATGCCACTGAGTCCCATTCACATTGCAGTGTTTTATGGTAAACTTTAATATGTAATATTGCAATAGTAAATACACATGTTGAAGTAATGTTATCAGTGAGTGATAAAAAGTATTTCACTTTGTTATGCATGGGATCGCAGCGATCGCGGAAAAAAGCAGTGGAAATGAGATTTCTCCAGAGGGTGTGTCTCGGTCATTCACGAAGGACTCAAGGTCAAGGTCAAATTTATTTATATAGCACATTTCTAGATAGACGATGCTGCACAAAGTGCTTAACAATATAAAAATGCCATTAAAAAGAAACAATGTAATACAATAATAACAATATAAAACAATGATAGGACAATAAAAGAATTAATACAACTAAGAACTAAGACTATTAAAATAAGACCAAAATGCTTGGGTCATAGTGTGTTAAAAGCAAGGGCTTAAAAATGTGTCTTTAGTAGTGATTTAAATTGATCAAGTGTTTGTGCAGATCTAATATTTAGGGGAAGACTATTCCAAAGTCTGGGACCAGCCACAGAGAAGGCTCTACCACGAGATTTGAGATAAGTCTGTGGGATGGACAGCATTAATTTTGAGCTAGACCTCATGGTTTTCCTGGAGCATAAACAGAAAGGAGCTCAGACAGGTAAGAAGGGGCTCGGGCGTTAAGCTACTTAAAAACAAAAAGTCAAAGTTTAAACTGGATCCTGCAGGAGACAGGAAGCCAGTGTAGAGAAGCTAAAACTGGGGTTATATGCTCTCCCCGTTTGGTACCAGTTAGCAGGCGAGCAGCTGCATTTTGGACCATCTGAAGACGATGAATGGAGGCCTGGTCGAGACCAAAATACAATGAATTGCAGTAGTCCAATCTGCAAGTAAGGAAAAGGTGAATAACATGTTCAAAGACGTTAGCCGGAAGGTATGGCTTTACCTTGGCTAGCTGTCTTAACTGAAAGAAGCAGGACTGGACTACTGCACTCACCTGCTTATTCAATTTAAAAGAACCATCGAGGTAGACACTGAGGTTTTTTACATGTGTTTTACAGTAGGAAGAAAGGGGGCCCAGAGTGCTATCGATGTGATTATTGACAAAGTTGCCTCAAAGTAGAGCCGTTACTTCCTTACATCAAAAGGGCCGACGAGGTGGTTTGGTCATGTCCCACCGGGAGGAAGTCCTAGAGCGGATTCAGGCATGCTAGACAAATTGCATTTCTCAGCTGGACCCAGATCTGGACCTGAGTGAGGGATGTGGTTGGTTAACTGGTTCATTTGCTGGTTGGCTTGTTGACACATTTAGGTTTGAATGGTTCCTCTCATTTCATTTCACAAGAATCTATTGGGTGTGTTTGTTAAATAAGCAAATGTCCAATGGTGGGGAGTTGATCCGCGTTATTGCCTCTGCTCTGTTTTCAACAAAGATGCCAACTAAACCAATTTTTTAAAAAAGACTCAGTGGTTCTAACTTTATAAGTGTGACTAGTGGTCAGATATGCAGAAATGGAAAACCATTGGAAACCATGTCTGTGTGCATATTGTAGCTGTATTCATATTTATGTACATTGAACACAGGCAGATTTAAATTTAAGTTATAATGTTATGCTATATCATAAGTAAAGAATAGGAAAATAAGCAAAGAAAGAAAAGTATGGTCTGCTAAACATGAAGCTGCCTCACCTCTGACTCTGCCGGCTAATAAAGGATCGTCTGAAAAAGCAGAGGACGGCAGCAGATAGATGGTGGGAGCGGTGGACGAATTGATGTAGGAAGTATAAAGCACAGTATTGATTTTTGGTCTCTAGTGAAGTCCGACAGGATGCACGCAGCTGCCTTTATATGCTCCGCTCAGCCCCAGACTTTTTCTGCCCATCACTTATCTTAGCAGATAATGCAAGCCCTTCTCTGTGTGTATGTGCACTGTTGACCCTCTGTATGTTTTCCTTACGTGCGCCTCGAGAAAATCAGAGATCAGAACCAAACATTATATATCCATATGTTCAGAGCTGAAATTTTATACACATTAATGGACTTTCCCCAAAATTGCCCATTAACAGCACTTTCTCGTCCCTCGCAGGAATCAGATGAAGTGCTTCTCTTATGATAACAGACCGATTGGGCTGTGTGGGTTCATGGCACAGGCTTCCTCGGAGTCTTGTTGTATAATTCCATAACTTCATATAGAGAACATTTGAAATGATCTCATAAGGTTATTTTAGGAAGTTTTAATCTTTAACTTTACTGAAGATGGTTGACTTACTTTTATCCTTTTTCTTGTTTTTTGTCCTATGTTCACAGCTCAGACAGCTGTATTGACAATGCAATAAGGTCAGTTCTATTAATGCTTCATTTGCTTTCCTCCTCCCTTGCTTTGTTCTCACTCAACACGTGCCCATCATAAGCAAATGCAGCACATTTCAGTCTATTAAAACAGACTACTGTAGCTCCCTACTTTTAGCTCATTAGCTGAAACAAGCTTAATGTGATTCTGCGAAGACAGCTACTGTGTGTGCTTCTTTCTGTGCCGCCGCCAGTCCCTAATGGTTTGTCTCCCTGCAGTATCGCCATGACTACCAAAGAGAACATCACATTTCAGCGTGGGATGTTGAAGTCCATTCAAACCAGGGTCACAACTTTGGCCAGTATCCTTTTATCATTGATATCACTTCTCTTCTTTTTCTCCAGACTCGACTTTCTTTCCTATTTTCTGTGTTAAAATAAAAATGCCAGTTCTCCTTGTTGCACAGGAAAATAGAAAACTGCTTGTGAAGACAGGCAACGCCTGTGCAACCACTCTCAGTCAGCTGCTGTCTTCAAAGCAAGTTAGGGGCGATTAGACTGAGTCAGTCTGCTATGAGTTTGCGATCGAATGGAGTCAATTAGGAAGTTACGTGCAATCTGTGATAATATGGCGAAATGTGTAAGTCAAAACCACAGGAGGAATTACATTGCATGAACGGCCTGTTTAAGGTCATGCCAAAGCATTGCCATCACATTTAAGCCCAGACTTTGATTAGACCAATTCAAAACCTTCATTTTGTTTTTCATACAGGGCCAGTGTGAAATGACATCGTCATTTAAAGGAAAGGTTATTTATGAGATCAAGGAGGTGGCAAATCTTTTTCATAGCACTGTACAGTCATGGAAAAAGGTTTTGAAAATGACACAGATATTGGTTTTCATAAAGTTTGCTGCTTCAGTGTTTTTAGATCTTTTTGTCAGTTGTTTCCGAGTCATCGTTGCTGGACTTTCTTGAGCACAACAACTTGAACCTCTTTCCTTGAAATTCTTGATGATCCGATGAACAGTTGACTTAGGTGCAATCTTAGCAGCAACAATATCCTTCCCTGTGAAGCCCTTTTTATGCAACACAATAATAATAATAATGGATTGCATTTATATAGCGCTTTTCACGAACCTCAAAGCGCTTTACAATTCCACTATTCATTCACTCTCACATTCACACACTGGTGGAGGGAAGCCTCAGTTGTAGCCACAGCTGCCCTGGGGCAGGCTGACAGAAGCGAGGCTGCCATATCGCGCCATCGGCCCCTCTGGCCAACACCAGTAGGTGAAGCGTCTTGCCCAAGGACACAACGACCGAGACTGTCCGAGCCGGGGCTCGAACCGGCAACCTTCCGGTTACAAGACAAACTGCCAACTCTTTGAGCCACGATCGCACACAATGCTGGCTGCACATGTTTTCTTGCAGGTTACCATGGTTAACAGGAAGAACAACGATTTCAAGCATCGCCATCATTTTAACAATTCCAGTCTGCTATTCAAACTCAATCATCATAACATAATGATCTCCAGCCTTGTGCACGTCAACATTCTCACCTGTGTTAACAAGAAGAAGGACTTTGCAGTTCATCTGATCACTCTTCATAAAATTCTGGCGTATATGCAAACTGCCTTCATAAAAGCTGAAGCAGCAAACTTTCTGAAAACCAATATTTGTGTCATTCTCAAAACGTTTGGCCACGACTGTATTTATAAATGTTTGCTAGTCTGTCTGGGTGTGAATGAAGAAAGACGACCTATGCGACTGACTTCCAATCAAAAAAGGTTGCCCAGAGGTTGACAAAGGAACACCGCCCACATCTGGGTGAACACTTGGTCACCATAACTACCAGGGAACCACCTTTTTCTTTCCTTTCCTAGTGACGAGGATGTTTCTGTCTTATTTTTACTTTGTGTGACTGAGCCATAAGCACTTAGTTAAAATAATAAATGCATAGCTAGATTGCACTAATAAATAAAAAAAATGTACAGACCTAAGATGAACACTGACCATTGAACTGAATGAAAAAATATTTAGAAAATAAAAAAAATTTGCTATTAAGTTTTAAATGACCGTAATTTTAAAGTCTCGAGTCCATCTGACAGGCCTGTGGGTTAATATAAGATGGAAAGGTTTGGATCCCCTGAATCACGCCGCTGGATTGCATTTTTGTTTCGGAGTCTTGCTGATGGTTTTTCCTGCTACTCTCTGTCTCTTATTTACTTACTGCAAGGAAGGGAAACCCAGCTTGGGTCTTAATTATTTTCCTTCACCCTGCTACCCCGCCTCTCAGATCGCTTCCCCGCCATCAACAGTCTCATCCAGAAAATCAATTTGCGCAAGAGGCGGGACTCTATAATTCTGGGTGTGGTTATTGGTGTCTGCACCATACTCTTGTTGCTCTATACTTTCCAATGAATCGCCATCAACTGACAAAATATACGCACTGTAACTCTAACCAAGTGTATACAAGGTGGTTTTTATTCTCTCTATGGCACAAAAATATAACTGACACAAAATATTGAGAATAAGATGTAATTTCTCAGATTGGAGAGTTTATTTATTTTCTGGGGATTTGTATATTGCTGCTTGTATCCTGTTGTTATTTTAACTCCTTATAAATTCACATAATAACCTTTCATTGGGATTGTGTATTGTATTGACTTATTTTGTTAAATAAAAGTGACAAACTCACTTCCAGGTTGGTCATGCTCATTCAGCTTTATTTCAGACATGCAGAACTATGGCACAGTAAACCAGTCATACAGTATAAATGTATAAACATGAACATCAGAGTGCCAAGATCGGTGCATACAAGAGGGGCAACCACCCCGTTCATATCTTGCAGTATATTGTAAACATAATGAGGTTCAGTAGAGTCCAAACAGGAGTCATTTCAGTTATGACAGCACGCAAAGCAAGATATCACACTATGACTGCAGAAAGGCATTGTTGTGATACATAGACATGTGCCTAAAATTCATGTAAACAATGTACGAAAACAGCTTATACGTCTTCCTACAGCCACAAAACTCTCGAGTCAAACAGGAGAAAAAGTTAATGTTTTGTTAAGATTTAGTTTTGAGAAACAGGGCAGGCAGTGACGACATCATGGACTAGAAGTGCACTGATGCCTTTTTTTTCTGATCTTGTGCATTTGTTGTTGTGTTTAGTGAACCCATATGTGTTTTTTTCTTTTTTTTAATTTATTTGCAAATTGTAGTTTTATCCAGCTGTCTGCATAAGGCAGGAGTGCACCACTAGTTTAGACTATGAGAATATAGTTACTGACAGCCTGACACAATAGTGCAGTCTTTATCTTTCTTCCTCAGATCCTGAGTTTCTGACGTGATTGGGCATGAGTGTAGCCAGAAAAATAGAAATGTCCTGCCCTTCTTTCTTTTTTCTTTCTGTTTTTTTTTAGGTCCGTAGCAGAAAACACAACAAACAAAAACAAAACATTAATTCGTACTTGAGAGTCTCTTCGTCTTGTTTGTGCTTTTTCATCGTCAAATTGACATCCTTCCTCGTGTGAAAATTTGAGATGACGTAAAAGAAGACTCCTTTCATCCCACTTTTCATTGCTGCATCTCTGAGAGCAAAACAGACAGAGGAAAAAGTTGATATACACAGAGTTACACTGAGATTTCTGTGTGTTTGTTCCATTTCTTCCTCGCATACCTATTGTAACCGCTACGAAGATGATCACAGCCACACCCAGCACCATTGCCAGGGCGCTGAGTAACATAGATAGACGCCCATACTTTCTCGCTCCCTCAGCATCCCCTGTCTGGAGAACAGTCCTCGACTAACGGGAAATGGAAGGAGATAAAACATAAATTATTTAAGAGCAACACAGTTGCAAAACAGCAGCAAAACACCTGGATTTACAGTGTGATTTAAAGCCCGGAGAAAAATGTCTATGGATAAAGTAAAAGCTAAATAACTGCGCGGCACTCACCACATTTGCATACCACAAGGCACAAATATTGAGCGGCCAGCCGGGACAGAAACAGGACAGCACGGCGAGCCAGAGGTAACTCGGGGGGTCGGTGTCCGGTGGCACCTGAGAGGGCAGCTGTCCCAGGAAAAGCCGGGACGAGGATCTGGGTGGGGCCAGTTGCCCAACGGAGCCCGATTTAAGAGGTGATCTGTGTCCGTTCTGGTCCGCATCCAGGGAGCGGACACTCCCTCTGATGTTCAGGGAGAAAGAGTCAGATGGTTTGATGTTGCTCTGCCCGGTGGGCTCGGTGGTTGCTGTGCTCAGTAGCTTCTCCGTGTCCTGGAAGCCGGTGGGTATAGAAACTTCCCTCTCGCCAAGGGCACTTTTCCCAAAGGCAGCATCAGTGTTAATAGCCATCACTGAAAGATAAGAAATATCTCCAAGTCGGATTCTCTGTCTGGCCGAGCCGCTTTCCTGTGGATGGAGACGCTGAAGAGTTCTTCCTTCAGATCTTGTCCATTGGGGGTCATCAGATTAAATATTACAAATTCAGCTAGCGTAAAGGCAACCTATTTAATTAAGCAGTCCAACTCCATCAAAATTTCTTATTGATGAGCGAGATGTTATTGATGTCTGAGCTTCTCTCGCGTTTAGTTGGCGGTGAGCATCTGGACGCACGCCTTGTCTCTTACCCCCACCCCCCTGTATTATGTAGTGAAGTATTACCGCATCCCATACTTTTCTACAGCACATCCCTAATGCCGAAGCCTACTTATGCACCAGGCGATGCGTGTGACAATGCAGAAACAACAGCTAAACCCGTTTTAAGTGAACGCGCGCGGTGCGTAAAAGCTTTCCATCTTTCCATGTGCGCATGGGGGCAGCAGTTGGATCAGCATATCGAACACTATGGAGGGTGTGTGGGGGAGAGAGATGAGTGGAGCTGGAGCAGGGCGGACATTGAACCACAAGCCTCTAAACACATACACGACCTGCTGACTCAGACTCTGGTTGTATTCTGCCATATTAGAGCCTGTAACGGCATCCCTACAAGGAGCTCCCCAAATTTAACATCTGATCAGTCAAGAATCAGTTGAAGTGTTTTTAAATAAAATTAGCAATACTCGAAGTGCTAGTGCTTTCATGTCTTATCTTATACTTTTATTTTTTATGTTCTGTGTTAAGCACATTGAGTTTACATATAATGAAATGTGCTATATGTGTGTGTGTGTGTGTGTGTGTGTGTGTGTGTGTGTGTGTGTGTGTGTGTGTGTGTGTGTGTGTGTGTGTGTGTGTGTGTGTGTCATTGGTATAGAAGCACAAGCAGTTCACTTATTATGGATGCTAAGCTATTAATGGGTAGGACGTCCATTTGCTCTCCAGAGAGCCTCAGATCTGGGTGGCATGGATTCCACAGGATGTTGGAGATGTGCTTATGTGATTGTGCTTCATCAGAAATGATAACAATATGCAGAGTCTTCATCTGAACATTGCTCCTTCGAGTCTATTGTTGCACTGCATCACGTCCCAAAGGTTTTCTACTGGACTCACAGCTGGTAATTGGAGAATCCACTGAACTCATTGTCGTGTTGACGAAACCACTGCAGATGACTTTTGTTTCACTCAACAGTGCAGCATCAAAGTATCCCTTTAGCTTCCATTAAGGGATGTAAATGGTCTGCAGCAATACTCATAGGCTTTTTATTTCAAGCCATAATTATTACGGAGGCACAGAGTGTGCCAGGAAAGAAGCCTGGACTGTTGACATAAGGCACATTGACTTCATGGATTCATGTTGTTGGCAATCTGAGCTTATCCTGAAGTGCAATGTTTTGCCAGCCTTCACCTGTGCTGTCGACCCACTGCACCCTCAGATTTCGGTTGTTGGTTCAGAGATATGGAACCTGATGTGAACCTTTCCTGCTGTTAGCCCATTTGCTGCTAGACACATCCTTTACATATGCTGTGAGCCAGAGATGGTTTCTGGGCAGCTCACCACAGTAGTAAATATTAGATGTCTGAGTTATTGTGGCTTTTCAGTCAGCTCCATCAAGTCTGGATATTCCCCTGATCCAGACTTGATGGGCATGAAAATGAGAAATACTTAAATCAGATTGGTGCTAATAATCCTGTCCCCATGCTAAGCTTCTGACCTATAGCTGCAGGATTCTGTGCCACATGATTGGCTGGTTGGACAGGAGATGATGTACAGGTGTTTTTATCAAGGTACTTGAGTATATGTACTCATTACTGAAACTGAAACTGTTACTTGTCATAAAAAGTATGCCAGTGCAATAAATGAAAATTGGTGTAGGGTCCAAACATAACACAAAGTGTTGACTTTAACCTTAATTTAAGGGGTCTAACACAGATTATATTATGAATGTGCATGTATGATTACATTATTTTTGAATTCAGATTGTATTCATTTCACAGTACAAACAGTAAGAATATCATGTAATAATCATGACATACTGCATGTTTTATAGAATATACTTTGTAAAGAAATTCTAAAGAGCCCTCCGAAAACAGTGTAAAAATAGAGTAATGTTCTTTGAAGGTGTACTTAACTATAGTTTGTAGTAATTTCTCTTCATATGATGCAAATTGTCATCAAAATTTCATTATCTTAGATTAATCACCCAAAAGTTGATTCCACTTTAATCACCTATAAATAACATGTTGTTGAAATATGAAAAAGAAATATGCCATTGTGTTTGATGACTTCTTTACTTTTTCACACCTTTCTGAGATTTCCTTACATCATATCTTAATGCTGTTTTAAAGTTCCATATCTTGTGCAAAAACATAAATCTGTATAATGATCAAACAGATTTGACTGGATTAGCTCATGGCAGATAACCTAACAATGGTGTCAAGAAATATGATATAAATGACTATCCCTCGGGTCGTCTTCTGTTACACCAACCCTCTGATTTCCACCTGTCTCCCTCTCATTCACACACATGTATTGTGTCTTGCTTCTACTAACTTTTATTCATCTTTTCTCCAGACCATACCTCCACGTCTCCAGGCCTTTCTTCCACAAAGACTTGCAAACAAAAAGAGACTCAGAACCAATGTCTGATATAATTCCATCCCCACCCTGAACCTATCTGTCACTCCTACTGCTTACCTCACCTCTGACTCGCTGTTCTCATACATGTCCTGCACCACCGCCAGGGTGACCAAGAAATAAATGTGTAGCAAATACTGTGTTTTTTGACAGCTAGTCTTTCCAAGCTTCTTAGATTAACATATTGTGCATGTTACTGGTTTGTCATTTAGCATGTACAGGCTAAATATATTTCCAGTGCCTTTGCTAAGTATATGCAATAAGGATAGTAGGAAGTTCAAATTTGTTATTAGGGTCTCATGCGATAATCTTAACATACTCCGGTTTTTATTTCATCTCACCATGGTTTCCGCAGGCTTTAGGTTTCAGTTTGGACGTCCATAGATTTGCAGACTTTTTTTGAGCCACATTTGACAATGTAATCAATTTTTATCCAATTATGACGCACACACTTCACAGCGCACCCCACCCCCTTTGCAAATCTGAAAAATAACAAATAAAATACCAATAAAACTTTAAAAAATAGCAATTAAAAAACACAAAATTCCTGTTTCTCTGAGTATAGAGCCGCCTGATTTTCTGTGCGCTATTTTCAGTCATGGTGAATAAAATCTGCAAAGCTCGTCACTTTCTTGTAACTTTTCCTTATGAATATGGCTAACCTTCTTCTAGCTACAACGAAAAGCCTCCCCTTCACATGCGCTGGGTAAAAACCTGATTAACCTGATCTCCTGGAAAACCAATCAAAATGTGAGACTCTGTCTCGAGATTTTGGACACGAGGACGAGGAATAAAAATGCTACCCTCACATACTTATATGCCACTCCTGACTCATACAGTTACTCTCTTCTCCGTCTATCATCTGCTTCTAGCAAATTTCTAACATAGTAAGATGCAATTCGTTAATACTGTTTAAACTATATGGGTGACTGTGCCTCATCAGTGTCAATCTGTCCTACAGTGAGATCGGGCTCCCTGTCGCTCTCAGCCATGTTAGTTTTTGCAGAGCATCCTGACATCTGGTGGTGATTTTGTGACACTGCACTAAGATCATCAAGTTGTTTGCGCTAACAACTCTCAACTTCTACTTTCGTCTTTCAAATTCCTGTTTCTCAGTGTGGAACAAAATACTCAGGATTTCTCAGCCCAACAAACCGCAAGAGCTCGTTCAGCTTTAAAAAGTTGCCAAATGTGCTGAATGTGATTTCCAGTCATATGTATATTTGGAGTACTGCTGAAAAATTACATCAGCATAATGTGACTGATTTTTGTTTTTAATCAGCTTACTAACTCTGAAAGAAAAACTGAAACAACTATACATTTTTATCCTTTACGTAAAAAAAGAAGTAGTTTGCTATACTATACATAGTTTTTTCAATTTCAGGGCCTCTCCCAGTTTGACAATCGTGTGAGTTCACCCTTGAACACGCTGTGAAGGAATTCCTTAAAGCAGCTGGCGATGCCTTTAGGCTCTGAACAACAGACATTAGGTTTAAGTTTTTTTCTCTTCTCTTTCTGGTTTATATGTAACAGCAATCCAACAGGGTACAAACAGTCCTGACTGAATGCCATCGTGTTGACTTAACATGAGAACAAAGACCGGGCAGTTATTGCAGATCTGAAACCAATTTGCTTTGACAATTTAGCATTTAAAGAGCATCTTAATTTACTCTGATCCTTTGTTGCTCTCCTTTGATGGGATCACCAGATACTTAAAAGCCATTAGGTGTGACACATTTTTGCGTAGTCATGTGCCTCTCTGTGAGTGTGCTGTTATTTTTGGACGAGAGAACATGCAGTGCTGGTATGCGCTTTATTGTCTATAGCGTGACTGCAACAACACATCTGAGAAAATATTTTGTGCTTTATTGAAAGACATAAAAAACACAATTCAAGCAGTTTTTGGTGGGAAAAAGATAACATGTCTGCCTATAATCTATACAATGTTTCTGGGTCCAATCTTACAGGTTATAAACGTCCTCTTCAGCCAAATTCCCATCACCCGTCATCTGCTTCCTCTTCTTGAGCCTTCCGGGAGCAGAGCTGGCCAGAGCAGTTCTTCAGCTGGCAGCTTTAGCATGTGTACAGAAACATAAAGCTTGCCAGTGAAGAACTGCTGTGCATCAGCTGGTATGAAGCCGGCGAGCGTGAGAGAGCCTGCAGTGATGCACAATCCGCTTTAAGGCGCAAATGGTGACTCCTTCCTCTTTCTTCCTCTGGCTTTAGGTGCATGTATTTCTGCAGAAAGAGAAGAAAAGATTGTTTAACTTCCCCTACAAACTCCCTGCTTTAGTAGCGTGGGCATGAGGCGGCATACAGCCAGTCACACACGTACAGTAAGTGGGTGCAGTCGAATCACAGTGTGTGCAATCAGCTGTGAGTAAGTGGGTGAAGTGAGCTGATATGCAAAGAAAAAAAAAGTGCCCGGGGAGATGCACACAAGATCATGCGTCAGATCACCAGGATGGACAAGCGGATCAGCGGCTCAGCTGCCTCTGCACGATATACGGTGCCAGCGAGAAATTCTTAGACATTCTTTTAGTTACAGGATGCTCGCATTCAGAGAGCAGCCTCCTGAACGAGAAAAAAAAAAGAAATTTTGTCAGTTACCGTGGTTACAAAGGATGAGCGAGAAGCGCTGAATAGGAGTAGACAGCCCGTACAAGAGAGAAGAGACCCTGCAGAAGTCCAAAGAAATATTTGTTTTTGAAGTTTAAAAAAAGTTTGGGTGTGTTCCAGAGAACACCTGTACTATAACTCATCTACATTAGAGCTGTCATCTAACCTAGTGGTATGTTATAACTGTACAGCTGACTACACGGTTTAAGCAGGCTAACTAACAAAGATAAGATTCATATCTAAATTAAACTAACTAAATACAGAATTTTCCAGCCTTGCTAGAAGCATGGTCCAGGCGATTGACTGTATATAGAAGATGGATGTAGCGTCCAGTAAAGCTGCATTTTTTTCTAATGGCCAGAGGGGGCAGATCCACTGGCTACGAAAAAAGAAGTGCAACAGTGTTATAGTCTGTGGAAAAATTATTCCTTGCTTTCTTTTCTATGATGATAGTAATACTTTTTCTCATGAATTTACAGCCTTAATAACTTTTTTAAAGTCTTAGTCCCCTTACCCAAAAGAGATTAAACCCAGAGTACTTTGGCTTCTAATGTCATGTTCGCTTCTAAAACACAACTGTGACTGCAAAACACGCTACTTAAGGTTTCACACGTGACTTCACTAACAATTGTGTGACAGCCATCTTTTATGTACAGTCTATCAAATAGTGTGTGACAGATTTTTTAGCTGTTTTCACGTTACCCAGATGATACGCATTTGAGAAAACGAATGTCATAATCAGTCAACTCAGATATTCAGGGTACGCATCTTCTGACCAGATGACAGCTATTGCCAGAAACAAAAGAAGTATTTTCAGTAGTTAGAAACTGTCTAAATATACTTTTTTTTTTAAAAATTTTGCTTTATAGGAATGGTTGAATCTTACTGAACTTTGTAGATCTACTTTGTAGTTTTGGGTGAATGGCCAAACAATGGTTTGCCATAACCAAAAACATGCCTTGGCTTTACTTTATGCAGCACTACCGAGTAAATACACCGGCTCTAGCCTTTACCCCACATTTTTATTTCTTCTCCTTTTTAATTTTGCTTCTAGTTTTTATTTGACAGTTTGTAACTTATTTCTGAATTTCACTCCAATGCAGACCCGAGGGCTTGGAAAGCGTTTCGAGCTGATGCAAAGAAGTAAATACACATGCAGAGAGTTTGAAAACTAACCACTTGCAGCCAAACACATGTGAAGTAAAGTAGCTCAGTGTTTTTCTAGCCTTCAAAGAATGCAATTTTGTGTTGATCTTAAGATACTGAGGACATGCTCCACTTCTCCCGTCGACGATGAGTAACACATGCTGCACATTCCTGCTGTAAGGAGGGCAAGAATAATCTCAGGTGGTTCACGGCCCTGTGGACTGTGCACGGTGTGGCTGTGCGGGTCTCAATCAGCAAGATTTATGAAAATGCCAGAGACGTGGCCATGGGGAGAAATCATTTTGCCTCAGACTGAGTTGGATTTTACTCAAACATCAAGTTGAGGGGTCATTTCTATGCATGCACAGAGCTTTGACATGAAATCTACTGGGTGTGCACAGAAAACCAGCCACTAGGACAGATATGCTCATGTCAAACGTCAGATTTTTTTCTGAAGTGGGTGAGTCAGCAGCCTGCCTGTTCTGACTCGTCGATGACGTGCACTGGTAAAAGTATCAGGAATGAAGTGTATTATCTTTTTTTTTAAGTACCCTCCCAATTCTGTGTCAGATATTTGATTTAAAAAGACGGCATCTGATTACTTTATTTACTCAGAAATGGTTTTAGTTCATTTGAATCTTAAAGAAAGGACTTTCACCTCTGCTCTCTTTCAGGAGTTAGGCTCTCTGTGCCCCCTACCCCAACCCCCATCTCTCAGGATTCAGTATTTGACATTATTGCTGACCTCCACACCCCGAGCTTATCTTTTTTTGTAAACAGTCTGATTTGTTTATTTAAAATGAAACATTCAATGTGACTGGTGTGACTGGTGTGACGCAGTGCGACGATTACAAAGAAAAGCCTTCCTTCTTCCTGGTTTGCTTCCATTTTGTCCCCACCTGTGGACTTCACATTTATTTTTCATGACCATTTAATGGCTTTCCTAAGCCCTTAAATTGTTTTATAGATACTAAATTCCACTGCAGAAAAGGTCATGAAAGAGGTTTTGTGCAACTTAAATTGTGCAATCATCAGTTTTACAGATACAATAGCCGCTGGGGGGATTGATTTTTCTTTAGGGCTACAGAGGACTTTTAATTAGTGCTGTGCTGTAGTTGGCCTCCAGGAAACAAAACCAACCACATTCTTTTATATCCATGTTGCTCCAAGTGCGCAAGTGTATTCACTGAGAATGAATCAGCAGCAGGAGGATACATCCTGAGAACCAATGCTAGCTAAATGCTAAATGTTAAATGCTACCAGTGGTTTTAGCTAAACACGAGTCGGTGTTACATGCGTTGTACCATTATTGTTTGATGGTTATCGGTGTTAAAGTGATGTCATCGCATTAGGAGAATTTAGCATGCATGGTCAGAGGTGGAACCAGTTGGAAACATCTGCAAAATGTAGCAGCTATCATGACAATCGCAGGCAAATTCACTCACTCTCCATAAGAACTGTGGAGACAGTGCACTAGATGAAAGTTCCCTCATTAGTATTTGTACCTGGTCATCAACGCTGGGGTACTGAACAGGCTTCAGTTCACTAGGTTGCCCTCTATTTATCAGCCTGGCATATTTCAGTCAAAGGTGTCCTTCACTTTCAGAAACTTAAAGTGGAGAAAGTTTAACCCAACCACTTTGTGTCATGAGCAGTAATTTTGCCTACATCGCTTGAATGAAGTTTCTAGCTGATTTTCTGTGGTCTCTGGTTGCCACGTTGCTGCAACTCACTTTGTGGAATTCCTTTAACAGAAAGCCTTAGGAACAGTGCTAGGTTGCGCTGTAACTTCAGCATATTATCTGAATTTGATCAATTGGGGTTAATAACATTTGGAAAGACTAGAAGGCGTATATCTATTTTCTTTTATTCCATTTCTGTGTTTAGGAAACCCGCAAGAAACGTGTGAGCTATGCTGGCAGGAGTCCTGTGCACATGCTCTCCATCAGCTCAACTGACGACTTTAATGACATAAAAGCATAAAAGATGAGTGAAGCTTCCAGGTCTAAAAAGGGAAGCCAACACGATAGTGTCTCAAACCTGCATTCTTTTAATGGCCAATAGAGGGCGACTACTCTGGTTTCAAAAACACTTCCTAGTTGCATTGAAGTCTATGGGGAAAACAGCCGTCCACTTCTGCACTCTGCAACGCTTTCTTTTTGACTTTATGGGCTTAATCACTACTTTCACGTCACATTGAATGAAAAATGAAGTCCATTTTGTACTATGTGGTCTTAGAATGACCAGTATAGTCATTCTAATCTAAGAGACAGGAAGTAGGATTATCCAATTGTGTGGGAATTGGCCAATAACTCAGTCACAAATTATGCTAGTCAGTGAGTTTGGACCATAGGTGCAACTGAGCAACTTTCATTCTAGTCTGACTCCTCTTAATGCGTGCGGGGTCCATGGTGTTTCATAAGAGTAAAAACTAAAACCATTATGTTTAAAGGCACTCAGTGACAATGCAAATGTGCTGACGTTTAGCCAAAGTAATTTTCACCACCTTACTTTATCGTCTTAGCATGCACGCATCAAGTTTCATGCCAGCTGTTGTACTGCAGGCTTTGCGGAAGTGCGGGATCAACAGAATGACAGACTGACAAACTGACACTGGCATCTCTGGAAACAAGCCACTAGCAGTTAGGAAAAAAGTTTCTGAATGAAGTCAGTGAAGAGGACGTACAGTACGAGTCCCCGGGCCACCCTCAGGAGTACTCGCAGTGTTAACTGTTCACTATGACTGCCACAGCATCAAAATTGAAACTGAATTGCTTATTTGTTCCATCGCGTGCCACTCCCTCCACGAAAAGTGACTCTGTATTTTTATGTTAACAAAGCCAGCCAGTGTTGAGTCTCCCGACTCTTTTGCTGTGCCACTCTTTCCTACATCTCCACTTCTTCTTCTTCTTTTTTTTGTCTTTCCTGACTCGTCTGTCCTCTCCACCCTCTCCCTTGGTCAGATCAGACTGTCCTGCATTCCTGACATTCCAGCTGCGTATGTTAGAAATTCCATCTGGCTGCTGTGTGCTCGCACAGTCTCCTCCACTCCTTTTTTTCCATCGCTCGGTTCCTTACCCATCGCCTGTCTCTCCACTCATCTACATCTGGACTGTCCAGGCTGAGGCTTCACTGTCAGGTTTGACCCTCCCCACCCCCTTCTCTTTATTTCTGGCTGCATCATCCAAGAAAGGGAGGCAGACAGAACCGAGGGGTTTTGTCGAAGGCCTTGAGACAGGCTTATATACAGATAACACACAGCCTAATACACAAAGGATTGAGTTTATCTGGGACCGTCGATGTGCATTTTCTGCCACAGCAAAATGGGATAAGAAAAAGGAAAAACACAGTGGAGTTGAATGGGCAGGACGTGAAATGGAAATGAGAAATAGGAATGATGGTTTGTAAACAGGACGGTGTAAATGAACCATGTACAAACCGAGGAACTGCTGACATTTTAACTCTTTAGGAGGTTTTCTTATCAGACTTTAGCCCACAATTATGCTAAACAGAAAGAGAAGAGAAGAGAAGAGAAGAGAAGAGAAGAGAAGAGAAGAGAAGAGAAGAGAAGAGAAGAGAAGAGAAGAGAAGAGAAGAGAAGAGAAGAGAAGACAAGAGAAGACAAGAGAAGTTACATGATATGTGGGTGGGACATTTTGCTGAAGGTGAGGAAGAGAAAACACAAAAACATACAGTGCAAAGTTGAGACTAGGTGAGACAGAGACCTCTTACCATGCTTTGAGCCTACTTCTTTGACCTCTACCCTCAGGGTCGAGATAAGATTACCCCAATCATGACTGGGACTTTGCTGCAGTTATCTCCACGTTTGGAGAGACAGCGACGGGGGTTTGAATGCTGCTACACCTCAGTGACTGAAAACGGAGGATAATTAAACGTTATGCATCTGTTGCATATATCAATTCAGGTGCATTCCTTTGCTGTGGGTGTGGCCCTGCTTGAGAGTGTTTACTGTCCCAGATTGTAGTCTGTAATACAGAGTGAACATTTCAGACTGGGAATGGGGACAAAGACAGAGAAAGGGCGGTGGCTTTGGCAGCGCTCTTCATAGAGCAGAGGGCCCGTTCTTACACTCTGCTGATCTCCGTTTGCCGGACTTGAAAGGCTATCTGACTTTAACCCTGAGATCACCACGAATAAGGAGTGTAGGCTGTTTTATTTTCTAACAGGAGTGTCTGAATGCCACTCTGAATTCATGACACTGCCTGGAAATGGTAATGTGCAGCATGAGGCCTGTAAGCCTGTCCTCAGGCAGTCTGTGCCATTTTGTTTTAAAGCGCTGGATCTTTTCTTTCTTTTTTCTTTAGTGAACCTACATAACACATCCCTTCTTGCCCCATCCTCCCTTTACAAGGCACGCAGTAGGAATGAAGGGTGTAGCCCAAGTTGAGCAAGATGGCTTCACTTCTGCAAATGAAGGCAGCAACACAGCACAGGGGGAGGTTGCTTTTTTCTTTTCTTTTCTTTTTTTTTTTTTTTTTGCCTGGATGCAAAGGAAACAACACAGATGAGTTGCTTTTTAACGGACATCCTGTCATTGCCATGTGATTCTCACTGACAGGGCAGCTTATGTCACACTCTGGGTTGCAATGGCACAAATGCAGCTCGTGACACAGTCTATTGCGCATTCCTACCGGCACACTGAACTCTGGCTACACAATTATGTAAGACATGCTCCATCGATGTAACAGACACTACAGCAAGCTTTGCCCTCTAACCATTTATCCCATGCATACTTGCACTTTGCTTTTAAGATGTTTTATACAAATGAGGCAGGCTGAAGGGAAACCCTATACACACACACACACACACACACACACACACACATATATATATATATATATATATATATATATATATATATATATATATATATATATATATATATACGAGATGAGGAGACTGGAGGGCCTGGGCAGCAAGGCCTACATACGCTTTGTTGCGTCAGCAGCTTAAAGAATGTTATCCTGCTCCTTATAAACATCCAGAGTTACAAAGTCGTGTTTATAAACTCATCTTCCACTTGAAGAGTCTTCCCATCTGTGCCAGATGACGGCGGGTGTCACTGCATTTCTGAGAAATGACTCGGCCTCAGTTATCCTGGTTTTCACCTATCCCCTACTTGAGCGCAGGCTTTTTCCTTGGCCTGCTATGAACTCAGCAGATTTTAAAGAGGCTCTGAGTGCTGACACTTTTTAAGTTTTAACGCAGACATGCTGCTGTAGCCTCCAAATCCAGCATTTGATTTGGATGGATGCGCTTTAGTTTTACACTCATGGCAGACGTGTTAAACATCAATATTAATTTTAAAAAAAGACAACAACAGCTCTGAACATTTTCACTAAGACTGTCTGTGTGCTTGTAGAGGCTTTTTTTGCTCTCTTCTGTATTAATGTAGGACTAAAGATGACTAATATTTGCACATTTATGCAGTATTACAGCTGCTGGCTGTAAATAAATAAAATAAATGGAAAGCTCTTGCCCACCTATGGAAATTAAATTCTCATGGTGGGATGGCCAAATGTCAGATTTCTAGGGTGCTCATAAATCCTATGAGCTCCCCTGTGTTAGAGGGCCTGCTCTCTCTCTCTCTCTCTCTCTCTCTCTCTCACACACACACACACACACACACACACACACACACACACACACACACACACACACACATACACACACACGCACACACACACACACAGGCCTTCACAACCAGAACTCCTAAAACATCAAATCCATGCCCTCCTCAATCTGACGACGCCGATTCGCGGAAAACCCGCCGCAGGGGTGAATTACACTTGAATAAAGTATGAGAAGGACGCATCCCCATTTGCCATTTCCACGTAAACTGGGTCATCAAGCCGCCAAAGGCTAAACCAGGCTGACAGGAGCAAGCATTCAGCCAGCAGAAACACACACACACACACACACACTGAGTAATACGCCCCACCTTGACCACCAACAGCAGCCGGGTCGCTCCTGCCCGCTCCGGCACATCTTGAACGGTCCGGCGGAGTTCAGGCTGCCTCGCCCACTGCTCGGCGGAGTCCGCCTGGGTGTGTCGCTGTCTGTGGAAAAAATTTGCGTCCGCGCTACGGAAACGTTTGACAGCGTTTAAGTGTGTGGAGCACACAGCAGCAGCAGCAGCGGAGAAGACAGCGCAGGACTTCAGCCCCTTTTACACAACTCCTGCCCCCCCCACCCCACCTTCTCTCTCTTTCTGTGTCTCTCTGCCTCTCTCTCTCTTTCACTCTCACACACACCCAGGCGAGACACACACCCGGCTTCCCACTCCGATCAGCTGGCAGCGTGATGACGTGGGCCTGCACGAGAAACGGACGTCAAAACCTGCACGGATCTGACGTGTACACGCAAGACAAGTGCATGCCGTGAGACAGCAGATTGAGCTGTTTATAGTAACTCACGCTAAAACGTCAGGTTTTATTTTCCTGCCTAAAGTAGAAAACACGCACATAAGTACTATATAGATGCTGTCACACATGCTGTATTACACGACACACTTTCCATTAGATTATCATTACTTATGCATTTACTACTGTTGTTTGTTGAGTGGGCGGATTTCATATGAGAGTGCAGCTAATAGGTTATTGGAAATAGTGCAATGATGAATTAATTGTTTAATGTGTTTAATTACAAACAAAAAGACCCAATTAGGACAGTAAATGATGAAGTCCTCACATTTGATGCTCAAAATCATCACATTTCTTTTTGCACTCAAATATACGACAGTTATTGAAACTTCAGGCAGTTTTTTTCTGGTCTGTGACTAACGGTGTAATTCCCTTTTAGAAATAACAATATAATTACTAATTACCTATGAATACTTGGCAGCGGGTAATGCGTCATAATGCAAAATTTACAGATGGAGAAACATTGTTTGGGTTTTCCACCAAATTACCTAGAACTTATGCACGACTTAAAATTACCTATAGTTTAACTATGTTTTTCTTTCCTGTAAAAACTTGAATTGCTACCCTTTTATTGTAATGTAAAATATACTGTTAAATATCATTGCTCTGTAATTTCAGAACAAAATACAGTGAAATTCCATTTCATTCCTAATGGGCTGTGTTATAAAATGCTACCACATTTTTATAAAAAGCATTGATAAGCACTTACCATACGTTTAAAGTTTTAAAGCTACAGTTTACCTAAAAACCTTTCTACCCCCCTGACAGGCAGGACTGTTGATCCCAGATTTTGTTGGTTTGAGATTCCCAGTTTTTGTGTCTTCTCTTGAATATAGTGGAACCGGAGAGCACATGCCTTGTTCTGCTCAATGCAACAAAAATACATTTAAAAGCAGCGTCTCTTTCCAGAAGCCTGATTACCCCAATAAATCCACAAACCTTGTTGTGCTCAGTTTTAAAGTAGGAACTATTCTCATATTGGAAAAAAAAGATTTAAAAGCTATGCTACACTTCTGCCTCAGTTTAACTCTCTGGAAGAACAGGAATCATGACCCGTCGATATATGAACAATTCGGTGTTAGTGCTGATTAAGCAGGATTCCATTTTTGACAGACAACTATTTGCACAAAAGTTGTGCTGTTGTTCTATTAATACGAGTCTGCAAGAGGCCTCCAGAGACATCAGCAGGTCGAGATGAATTAGTTACCCTCTCAGTGCTGACGCACACAGACGCTCACGCAGCAGTGACTGCTTCTCAGTCCTTGCTTCTTTCTGTCTCTCTCCCGTGAACCTGGGCTTGTCACTCTGCAGCTTTAAGGTTGCTGCAGTTTGAAAAGCTGCTTCCTCACTGTCACCTGACACACCGAGGACACGCAGCAAATCCTCACAAGGCCACCTTCCAATGTCTTCTTCCTTTTTCTTGAATATTTTTAGAACAGCGTTTCCCACAGAATATGAGTAAGGTGTATTAAGATGATTTTGACCCCTGTAAATTCCCAAATTCTTCATGAGTTCCTACAAGACCATAGTGACCTACCACTCAGATATGGATTTTTTGGGGAAATGCTAACAACTGTAAAGCTGCAAATCATTGCTAGCTGGAAGTCTGTAACCTTCATTACCTGTAACCTGATTCAGACACAATCTCCCTTTTGGGGATTTGTGTGGGTGGAAATTATTATCATTCAGTATTTTTATAGCCGTACTAAAAAGCAACATTATTTAGGATCAGCATTGGAAACAAAGAAAAGCCAATCTACTGTGCCACTCCCAGTGTTGAGTATGCCATAAATAATTATTTTAGGTAGAAATCCAGTCCAGAGAATAAGCTGTGTCTTATATATTTAACACAACCCTGAACCCTGTTCAGCATGTAAAATGATCTAAGTGCTCTCTGAAAACTGCTATACATGTCTAGAGTGTCTGGGGGAATACCAGTAATGAACTCTCATCTGTAAAACACCTACTGTTACAGGATTGTGATTTATTTGATGCACCTTCAAAAAAAATCTAACTTGGCATGTTTGTAAAAGCGCTTGAGCTATTGTTGACAGTGGCCTCACAAGCAGATGCCAGTGCACTTACTGCATGTAAAAATCTGTTTGTGTAATTATGTCTGCACCAGATGGAGAAGCACGCGAGTCACATCTTCCTCCACCGCCGCCAGAGTGTAAGCACACCAGAGCAAGACGTGACAGAGGCATGGGTCAACACGCATAAAATGTAACACAGTCACATGACCTAGAAGTGGAGAATGTAATATTCTGGGTCAAAGGTGGTTCAAGTGTTTCATGTGTTTAGCTGTGGAAACTTGATCTCTTTTGTTGTTTTGGCTGTGATTTATCAGTTTTGCTTGCTCATTTATGCAATCTTGTTTTTTTTAAAAGTGTTTTTATTTTTGACAGTTCCAACAGTGTCGTTTGGAAAAAGAGGGCTTTAAAAACCTTTCTATCGCGTCTCACTCTGAACTTTGTCACTGCTGCACGCATAAATGCTACGTGTCCTCTGTGACTCAGCAGATGGTTTGTCCCTTTTGCTCCTGTAGTTCTTGTTGGAAGATCACAGATATGTGGGGGAAATGCAGAACCAGGACAGACCTGCTTGAAATCCAGCACTGAGTCTATTTTTAGCACTGCTGCGTTTAGCATTTAAGAGCAGACCAAGCATAGCGCCCGGGGGCCAAAATTAGTTACTTGGAAATTAATAGGAAGGTTAAAGTGCATGTAAAACTTAATAATTACGGGAAAAGGCAGATGTGTGTGCAGTACAAGGAACCAGTGGTGATCTCGACTCTGTGGAACAGGAAAAGGATGGAAACTCCCTAGAAAATACCACACAGCATGCAGTGGAAGTGCTTTGAAATCCCCATGCAGGAGTGTAAAGGACCAAAGTTTTACAGATGGCATTCAGTCCCTTTAACATGATTAAAACACTTTTTTTTTTTTTTACCTTCCAGCTTTTTAAAAACTTAAATAATCAGAATGACAAAGATTTTTTTCTTTTGATTTTGAAAATAGAGACAATTTTTTAAAGATTATGTCACTGCCCAGAGGTTAAAATGTTCATACATCATTGTTTTCTAAAATAACAGCACTAAAGAACACAGACACCGTTAGGGGTTACCTGCAATGATAAAATGTAATGTCAGTCTTCTATTCACAGCTTGTTTATATTGCCCCCACTGCCCAAAAGACTTAGTCCAGTGCCTGGGGGGCCAAATTCGGCCTGGCAAAGACTCCAAAGACTGTGAATTAACAAAGACTTTCTTTTTTTATAATTACAGGACAGTCTAATTATATTATTTTGTCTTCAGCTCAAAGCTGTAACACAGATAGTTCAAATAGTTTAGACCAACAGGTTTCATCTGAAGTTTGTGCGTGCTATGAAGAGTCATTTCACAGGACAACAGCATGCATGTCTGAGCATTTCTATTTAAACTAGACTGATTTGTATTCTGTCAGCCAGACAGAAATAAAAGTTTATAACCTTTTCAACAAAAGACAAAGAAAATTCCCCTGTAAAAAAATGGAAAAAATAGAAAATCTTATGTAATAGAGGTGCTCGTAGCTCTTCCAGTGTTTTGTTTTTAACCTGTTTGCTGTACAGTACAGACCTCGTGGCGCAACGGTAGCGCGTCTGACTCCAGATCAGAAGGTTGCGTGTTCAAATCACGTCGGGGTCAACTACTTTAACCCTCGGTAACGATCACATTATTTATGATGTGTGTAACGTACCGATTTTAAATACAGAATATCTGTCTGTCACTGGTTTCCTATTCGCGCTTTATGCAAGTCACTGTATTCCCCAGAAGGCAAAAATAAGACTTATTTTCAATTTCAACTTTCTCATGATTTCCCGTGATTCCCATCAACTTTCTCGTGGTTCCCAAATCAACAGCAAACTTAATGCGTCAGATAAAAACAGCTAAACAAATAAAGTCTATGAGGTTCATCCTTCTGTTTCTAAAATGTCTTCATTGTCAAAGTGATTGATTCACTGGCAGCTGGCAGCACGGTCAGGATCACAGAGCAAAGACGAACCGTGCAGCTCGAATTCGGCTTACTTCGTTTGACGTGTCGACGAGACCCGGAGACATTCTTCTCTGGGAAGGTGTGTCCTGTTGCCATGGAGAGGCGTCACTTGGCAACTTGGCGGTGTAGCGTGATTGTGAGGCACAAAAGGTAGCTCTGCAGCTCGCAGTACTTAGCCCATCTCCCCCCGTTTGTAGAAAACGTATTTATTTTAAATAAATAAGATTGAAGGGCAGCTGCTGACAGGCTACTTGTTTCCACCGAGGTTTCTTGCCTGCAGTGAGTAAGAAGAATAATCTAAGAAGAATTTTATCCTGTTCATCAGTTGGTTTGGCGTGAGCAGACCTACTCATCGGCACTGAGACACCAGTATGCAGACAAAGAAGAAAAGAAACAAAGGCATTGTTTCCAACCCTGCCCTAGAAAATGCAGGTATTTTATTCTCTTTTTTTTATCAGTGGAACTCAAGTTCTGATTCATATATAATATTATGTGTTTTCCCTTGGCTAGTGAAATGTGAAATCACTACACTGAAAGTTTATGAAAAGAATATGTGATGGATCTACCTGCCTATCTCTGAATCAAAGACAACCTCAAAATCTAGAAAAATGAAGTCCTCGTGCTGAAAAGCACTGAAAATTAGATTTGTGCCTCGAGGGAACGTTAGAGGAGAGGAAATTAAATTACAGTGCCACATTTTTTGTTATTGAAAGGATATTAGAAGCAGACCATGAAATGTATGTTTCTGATGGAGTCCATGCTACCAGCTAGTACAGAAACCATTCTGAAATGATAAACTGTGACCTAATAAAAAGCTCTTGAAACTCTCTCACAGCACAGCATTGATTTATTATTGGTCATGCTGCAGAGAGAAAAAAAAGAAAAGGCATGGAAAAACATCTGACCCTCATGTTTCATCCCTCAAATCACTTGAATAGGTCGTTAGAGAATCGACCCCATGCCTCCTCATTAACCTATTATAGCTCTCTACTGTAACCCAACCCAAAAGTCCTTAATCTCCATAGGAAGTCATTAGTAATAGGAGGCCTACATGTTTATAATGCTTCCCTACAGAGAAACTTCTGGCTGTATCTTTGCCTCCTGACATCTTGCCGCTGGCCCTTGTGCCTCCTCAGAGTCCGGGTCAGTCCCAAGACCAGGTTCCCAAGCTCAGAGCCTCCACTAAGAAGAAACGAAAACGACAGAGGAAAAAACACCGCAAGGACTCTCCAGCCACGCTGACAGAGAACCATAAAAGCGATGGAAGCGGAGATACTGCTCAGGGATACGTGACAGTGCTCAATGTCCCGCAGCACTCTCTCCCAGCTCAGACTCTCAGCCTGAGGTGGGAGGGAGTGCTGCAGGATCCCCAGGCTGAGGCAAAGAGACTGGAGCAGTATAGGGCCAACAGGCGGCAGCGGTACATTGCACACAGAGAGGCTCTGTTAAAAGAAACCCAGGACGCCTTAAGACAGACTTTTCCTAAAGAGAAAAAGGTTCCAGCTAAATGTGACCAGCAGGAGGCTGCGTCATTACTGCAGCTGAGCAGACACTGAATTAAAGAAGCAAAAGAGAGCCTTATGCTGTTAGTGGCCTCTGGATTTATTTGTTCACAGTTTAAAATAGATTTATGCAGTGTGAGACACAAAGTAAAGATCCTAGGGTGCTGTTAAGACACTGGACCAAAGAGAAACTGAGCAGCTGAACACCCTTTAAAACGCCCCAACAGAAATGCTTAGGATCACAATGCCACAGCTTTCACGACAAGAACGCCTCCTGCTGAGCACAACTTAAGAAGTTAAGTTGATCTTTCAGGGCAAAAACCCGGTCGAGATCACATAACATGAACCCAACTCACATCTGTCAGTGAAGTGAAGGGGAGCTGATCCATTACAGCATGAGAACCACAAAGAAAGATGTCCAGCAGAGAGGGGGTGGCAATGTGACTGTAACAAAGCGCTGCTCTGCTGTCAGACTAAGCACAATACAGTAAACACAGTAAAAAGCTTGTTGGTGACACGATGGAGCAACAATTTAATGTGCAAAGTCATAAACTCATTATTTCTCTCTTCTTCTTTGTTGCTCCTCTAAACTGTTAACTGTGTAACACTAAACCCCTTACTGATAAATGGCAGTGGGTGTCTGTTTATCACATTTGAACTTTATAGCCACAATTATGCAGACAAGCAAATCACCACGCTACATGCAGGAGATAAAGATCATACAAATATACATACATATATAAGCTATTATGATTATAGTATGATGCTGTGATTTTGTGACACACCTTTCTAATCCGACATTCTATTAAGTGCTCGTTGAACTGTGAAATGTCCAGGTATTGCCTCATGATACCAGTAGTGATACTGACCTTAGCCAAATGCCAAACTACTGAAAAAAAAATCAGAAAAGATGAGAAGGGAAAAAAATGTTAGTGGCCTCCACCTGTAAAATCATTCCTGTTTTGGGGCTTGTCTCGTTGTTGTCCCTCTAGTCCACCTGCTGTTAATTTCGTCAAAGCAGCTAAAACATATTAACAACCCCTTCAATTACTTAATTGAACAGATCAATATTCTAGAAGTTTGACTTGATGCTGTAGTCTAAATATAAAGTGTTCATTTCATTTTTTCTTAACAGTATATGTGATTTTCGGAAAATGTTTGTATATGCATAATAGATGCTGGCACTCGCAGTTCCCTAAGCAATGTTTATGCAAAGTTTCATCAAGATTGCTCCACTCCCCCATGAGGAAATAGGGAACATGCAAACATACATCCATACATATGCATAAACCAATTGTAGTATGATGTGTCCCCGTCCACACAGGAAGCAGTTTGTCTGTAAAGCATCACTTTGACACAGATATTTGGCTACTGGTAGACGTTCCAGGCTGTGGTTGCCTAGGTAACCCTATAATGTATTTACTACCCTGTCATATGTCAACCCTCTAATGAAAGGATGTCAAACTGATTTTGCATGTTGCATCACATACAAACCAATTTGGCCATAAGTGGGCCAGACACTCCCCTTTGTGTCAATGTGAAGACGTTTAGCCACGACATTTAATCCCTGATACATCTTATTATATGAAAAAAGTAGTGCAGTTGCAACATTACATCTTAGTTTTTCTAAATGATAAGAACAAAATCTGTCAACACTACTGTTTGGGCTTTATGAGAAATAAACATGTAAAAAGTTGAACTAGCTCATTGCCCAGACTGTGCTATATTGATGAAACTGAACATTTCTGTTAATTCACAGAAAATGTCCTTAATTTATTTGATTGTTTATGTATTTATTATTTTTTTAACTGTAGCCTCATTGTAAAAAACATACATTTCTATATTTCTATAGTTGTCTAGTGGGCCAAATTAGAGTCTTTGCTGGTCTGAGCCTTATGTTTGACACCCTTGATCTAATGTTCTTTACTACCCTGTCATATGTGTATCATAGGTATCCTGTGCTATCACCGTTGCTTGCATAGAAAGTTATCTCAGGACATGCCCACTTTGTGTCACTAGTGGGGTTTTTTTCTTAAAACCTGCAATCGCTGCCAAGTTTCATTGGCTTTCAAAGGTTTCTGGTCACCACACAACTCAAAATCACTTCATGTGTGGATGCAGCTTAAGGCTCTTTGTGCTATAGATTTTTTACTGTCTCTAAGATGTTTGATGAGCAAATACAGTAACGTACAACATCTTAAATGTCCTTCAAATCACATAAAGAATTAAGTGTAATTATAGGTGTACATTTATGAAGTGGGACAGATTACTTCCTGTTTCTGTCCACTCTGTGTAGGAACACTACCACTGCTGGACAATAGATGTCAGAGCAGTCCCTCTCTGAGTGAATCATATGTTCTCATGAGTCACTAAATACAACAGAGACCAAACTGTTATGCCTGAGTTTTTTTTTAATTCAAAGTTAAAAACAGGACAAAAATGTTTAAATGACAAGTACTTCACTTTTATTCTTACTCTTGGCATCAAGAATCACTTTGAAATGATAACAACGCTGTTACTAACAAGAGGGCTGATGATGCTCATCAATGTGTCTTCTTCTTGTCACCTCAAGAAAACAAATCTAATAATGTTCTTATACCGAGGATATCATAGATTACTTGCTGTACCAGAGTGACTGGGTTCCTGTGAATTTACAGCATTATACTGTAAATGCATTGTACACACAGAAATGAGGTAACTTGAATATCACAGGAGTCAGTCATCTCCTGTGCAATGAAATACACCTGCTCTATCCATAATTATCCGTAAAATTAGCCATTTTTCCCCTGCATCACCAGAGCTTGATTTTCATTATATTTAGGGTTGCACAATTAGCCAATTTTTATTTCTCTTACATAAGATAAGAGCTTCAATTTTGTTAAAATGGCAGGCAACAAGTTTCAATTCAAATGCTAATAAAAAAACACTGTTTAGCCTGCCCTTTGCAAAGAAAAAAAAACTAAATCTTTGACATGCAACATTAGTACAGAGAGAAAAAAAGGCATTACCACCTACTACCACCTAAAATATCACTACTGGTACTGGTACTACTAACTGGATCTGGCCCTGAAAGGTCCTGGGTGAACTGAGGCATCCTGCTGAGAGCGAACAGTAAAAGCTGAGGTGTGAATTAAAGATAGCAGCAGAGCGATTGAGGTGGGGGGAGAGAGAGAAACGCAGCATTTCTGTTGTGCAGTGCTTTTGTTCGTTGTTTGCTGCAGGCCTATTGTTTGCTGTTGGTGTGTTTTGTTACCATTGCCTGTTTCAGCATCTCTGTTTCAAAGAGCTGAACACTGCTGCCTCTGTTTTCCTAATCCCCCACCCCCCACCCCCCAACTCACTGACCGGACCACGAACGCGGATGTAGTGGGCATTAAGGTCACTTATGTTTTTCCAGCTGCCCCATCCAAGTAAAAGTCAGCTTTAAATACTAACAGCAGATAACATACTGAGGCATCTTAAACAGCGATGTCTCTGGACTGTTACTGAAACACTCCTGGAGACATAAATCCATGAAATAAAAAGAAAATCTGTTAAATTAATGACAAAAAAAATTCGATTTAAAAAAGAAGACCTATAAGCTGCATCTTTTTGAGGTATCTGTTGTTGACATTTGGTCTCCCCCTCACAGGAACACTGAATGCATGGTATGCACTTCCACACAGCCCGTATTAGATGCTGAGCTGTTACTGCAGCTTTCACTGTGTTTGGTGCTCCTTCCCTCCACAAGTGAAGTTTGTCTCTTCCGACTGAAAAGTTTCAATCCACATTTCCAAACTCCCCCTGGTCCTTTTTGTGAGCCGTGCTGAAGAAGCGACATACGGAGGAACGAACATTGGACAGACGAGTGTAAGGAGCTGAATATCAGGACAGCTGCAGCCAGCTCAGGTCGTCTGATCTGTCAGAGAGAGGAAAAATATTTGAAAAAATGCTTTTATGTGGATTTCCACTTATCTTGTGTAATTCTGCCTCCATTCACCAGCACAGTGAATTTTAAATCAATCGCCATGTGATGTGCTGACTTTCAGCTTTAATTCAAGATGTTTAACAAAAGTATTGCAACAGATACATCCATTTTTAAAACATTTTTTTATACATAGCTCCCTTTTTTCAGAGGCTCAAAGTTAATTGGACAGATGACTGTCAGGTGCTTATATGACCTTGAAGGTCTGTTCTCTTGCTATTCATTCAGAAATTAAGCAGAACTCCCAATAAGAGGTCCAGAGAGATACCAAAGCAAGTGAGCGAGTGAGTCATCATTAGATTGAAAAACCAAACCAAACCTGAGAGGAAAAAAATTAGGAGTGGCTAAATGACCATTCTAGCTCATTCTTAAAACTGTAAGTGCAGGATGATGGAGGCTATGTAAAGCAACTTCACAACATTCAGCATTTAAAAGTTAAGAATACTCTTCAGGAGGTATCATTGTTATGGTCAACAATCAAGAGATGCCTTCAAGAATGGAAACACAGCGCGTTTACAACAAGCAGGTCAGATTAGACTTTACCAGAAAACATGTAAAGAGAAAATGCAGTTCTAATATAATGTTTGGACAGATGAAACCAAGATTAACTTGAAACATGGTGACAGCATTAGGGCATGGGCATGTATGGCTGCCAGATCATCTGTTTATTGATGTGACTGCTGCTAGAAGTAGCAGGGTCTCAGGAAACATTTTTTCTGAGCGTTAAACAGGATATTTTGAAATTGTTCCATATTTCTTAGTCAGATATGCACCTCATTCATCATGTTTGGTTTCAAAACAAGATGATATCATGCGCAAAAAAGACACTGACCTATGCAGACCTATGCAGGGACTTCTCTAATGATGCCATGAAAAACTGTTTAGTGATCTGAGATTTTTACAAAGCCTATGAAAGGTTTGATTGAGCCCATGTGAGAAGCATGCATGTTCTACCCAGATCCCAGCCATCACTAGAGACAAAAGGAATATTTGTGTAGTTAGAATTTGTCTGAATCTCTTTTGAATGCTACGTGTAATAAAGGACAGCTTGAAACAAGGTAATGGCTTGATTATCCGAACAATGTCTGGACATCATGTGTCAAAACAGCTTTGAAGTCATGTTCCTGACCACCTGTGGTGTCTAACTTAAACAATGAAACTCTGTTAGATCTTTTTTTGGACTCCACCAACCTCTAGGGAAGAAACATGGCTCATTTTTCACAAAAATAAATGTCCCCACATGTCTCTCTGGAGTCATATTGTTCAGATTCAGTTTGACTAAAATAATCAGAAGATGGGAATATAGAAACAAAGTGTAAAACAAACAGAACGATTTTACATACTGGGCCTCGTTTTTTGTGATGACTTTTCCTGTTGCGAGTCTCTCAGCTACTGCCGACACTGCTGGATCAAAGTTCAGGCCAGCTGCTGCTATGACCTCCTCATCCCTACAGGGAAAAAAACATTCCAAACATACACATCTGGGTATTTATTTAATGGTTACATTTTTTCTATCACAGTTGAATACAGTTTCAACAACAACTTACTTAATGTACAATGCGAGGAACTTCCTGTCCTCAAACTTTCCTTTTATCACGAGCTCAGTGTATCCCTCCCCATAGCCTGCACACAACCAAAGCAAACATTTAACAATGGCATGCAGAAACATATGAAATCTATCACAGAGGGTTTATATACAGTGTTTTCAAGCAGTAAAATAAACAGTTTGGATGGCAAAGACTGAAAAGAAAGATGTAATAACTTCACATGAATAATGATAATAAGACACCTGATTTTTTGTGTTCCAATAAATATTTACGTGTGTGAGTATACCCACCTGTGTATCGGATGGTCTTACCCACAAGGACAGTCCAGTAGAAAGGGACTGAGTTCAATTCAGCTGTTTTGTTTAGCATGTTCAGAGCTACTATTCTCCCTTAACACACACACAAAAAAGTTTAACATGTAAATGACATATATGGGATTTTACCCTGTAACACCCAGTGTATCATATTTTATACATGAGTTTTTGAGACCATGAATCAATAGCACAATACATTTTTAAGCAATAGCAAAAATTATACAAATGAAAATGTATATATGCAAATTGATATTTAATTTGTTATTGTTTGTATTCATCAGAATGCTTAGTAAACACTCCAGCCTGAAGGAGAGAGCAAAGGCAAGGTTGACAATGTTGATGTCAGTTTTGGAGCTTTAAGTAATATAAATTCACCCAGAATTCTCGTGAATTTAGTCCCGCTTCCGATAGATGACGTTTTAACAGCTTTTGTGCTTCCCATGGTAAATGTCAAACATTGATTTTGTGCATCAAAGTCTCTTTGTGAAACTTTCCAGTTAAGTCTATATGTTTCCTGCTTTACCCTGTGCTTGTGCCATCTGCCAGTGTCCAATGTTAACCATCCTGTTTTTAGCCATGGCCAGTGGGAACATGGCCAGATCACCACCACAGAAGACATCGGGGACATTGGTGTGCATGTACTGCAGGAGGGATACACACACAGAACTGATGATCAGTGTTCCAAAGCACAAGTTTGGGGGAAAAGTACAAGTCAGGCTTATGTGCTGTAGATAATCGGGTGAACCACTGACCATTAGCCTACCTTGTCGACCTTTACAAAGTTTTTTGAGGTCATCTGTATTTTACTGTCCTTTAGGTACTCTGAGTTCGGCATTGTGCCTAATGGAGGAAAAATAGGAGCAGTTAATCAGGTCATTTCACTCAGTTATTTGTATACAATTGTAACAAGTCATTTAACATTAACATCAGACATATTTACAATATGCTGGCAACAGTAATATAAGTGAATATATACATATACTGACTATAAAAGCTTTCAAGAATTCTGTGTTACTTAATAAAAGACTCATAAAAGACTCTGATATGTTTCCACTTACCAATACCTACAATCAAAACTTCAGCTGGGATAACTTTTCCACTTTTCAGCACAACCTCCTTCACCTTGAGGGAAAAAAAACAGAACGTGACAGGAAGAACTCAGTGTTAGTATTGTTTTTCATTACTGAAGATAAAACTGCTGATATTCTTATCTAAAACTAGGTTTCACAATCCTGGGCCATTTGACCCAGCGTTTTGAGTCTTAATATATTTTGATGTTTATGGTTTATGTTTAAGTTCATTAGCTTATCTAAGTTCATTTCTATTTTGCCTATGATGCCCTGTTATAGTTCATTGTTTATTAGATTTCCCTTGTGTCTTCACGCCTGTGTTTAAGTCTCCGTCGCTCTTCATGCGTTTCATGTCTGCGTCTCATTATGTTTCCCGTTTTATTTTGAAGAGGTTTGGTGTCCCGTGTTCGTTGTGTTTAGTTTCACTTCCCCTGTGGCATCAATATGTTTATTCTAATCAGCTGTCACCCATGTGTTTCCACTTCCCCTGATCACCTCCTGTGTGCATTTTGTGTGTTTTCATTGATTCCTTGGCTGTGTCCCATTTCAGGGTCTGCACGCTTGAAGTACGCGCACTACGCGTACTACGTACGGTGCTTACTATAAGTACGAGAAGTGCAGAAGTGAGAGGCTTGTGAAATGGGACGGTATATGCTTCGTCGCGCTGTTCAGGTTGCCTAGCAACCATGATACTAACCGCGAGACACGTTTCATACAGCTTTGTGTGACATAAATGAAGGAGAAAAATGTTTTGTTGGTCATTCATTTTTGTCATGACATCACTGTGATTAGTTGGGTAGCTGAGGCTGAGACCACAGGACTGTAAAACATGATTCAAGGGCTTTATTTCTGTACTGAACAGTTATTTAAGATTAGCTAGTAAATAATAATTAGTTAATGTTGTTCATGAGACTAAAGTCATCTCACTATGGTAATGTAAATATCATATGGCCAATATTATAGTATTGTCAGATTATTATGAGATATATATATATATATATATATATATACATATATACACATATATATATACATATATACACATATATATATACATATACATATATATATATATACACATATACATATATATATATATACACATATATATATACATATATATACACACATATATATACATATATATACACACATATATATACATATATATACGCACATATATACATATATATACACACATATATATATATATATATATATATATATCTCACTGACTTTCAGCTTGTTTTGTTTGTGGATATATGACTGACTTTAATTATCCATAAAATCATCAGATTCTCTGTAAGATTAAGGTCGACTATATATATATTTAGAAGTAGAGGCTTTAAAACCAAGTTAACGCTGAAAGTACAAACATCACTAATGTCACACAACTTTGCCGACATGTGGCCAACAGCAATGTTTTAATGTTCTTCATTATTAAACATTCGCACATGAATAAGTGACGTCATATTCAGTACTTACTTTTGACAGTTCACTCTTCGGCCGCTCCCTTCTTGCGGCAAAATTATCCACACCCACCGCCGCGCTATGAATTGTGGGATATATGGGACCATGAAGCGTGCACCGGACCACGCTTGATATTTGGGGAAATCGACGGCGCATTTGGAGTATGCATTTGAAGTACACTTCGAATTGGGACAGCCGTCGTCGCGTGGCGGTGACGTAACCGCACTTAAAATGCGTACTTCAAGCGTGCAGACCCTGAAATGGGACACAGCTCTTGTCAGGTCGTCTGTTGAGTTCTCGTCACGCCTCCATGTTTCCAGGTTTTTGTCATGTTCAAGGTTTTGTTCTTTGTCTGTTGTGTTTAGCATTTAGTTTTTCCCAGTTTAGTTCTAGTTTCGCCTCAGTCTGCATCTGCCTTTTGTTTTGTACCTTTTCCCAGCCACAAATAAACGGCTCGCCTTTTGTTATATTATAGTTTTGCTCCAAGTGTCTGCATTTGGGTCCTCTTCCTCCCTCCACATGTTCTGCCAGTGCATATCGTGACACTGGAATGAAGTTTATCTCCTCACTTTACCTTGCCATTCACACCTCGGATCTCTGTCACGTTATCATTCATGTAGAATTTCACATTTCTCTCAATCAGCATCTACAGAAACAAGAGTGAACAACAAATAGGTAAGCTGGAGATGAACTACTGTCAGGGTATAACACGTACATCTCCATCTCTTTATCTTTCTTACCGTCATGGTGAGTTTGCCAATTTCAGGACCCAATGTATTTTGGTACGGCATTTCACTGCTGCCTATCACTGTGATACTGGAGGCTTTGTCTGTCAAGTAAGATGCCACCTCCATGCCTGAAAGCAACATGTAATTGTAGGTGCTGGAGCGAATATCAGTGTGAATAATACATTTTACTTAATATTTGACATATGATGCGAACAAAAAGACAAAGAAAAAAAGAGAAAAATAAAGCTAAAAGGTGTTGATGCTTTTATTTTCCTCTCTTTTGTAGGCTTTTGGGTCTATATAAAAATGGGGAAGAAAGGAAAAAAGGAAGTTTTCACATAAAGCATATAATTCCACTAGCTTTGTTTTCCACACAAATCCAGGCAATACAAATGTGCACATAGTAACCTTAGTAGAGCTGGGCGATATAAGATTTTTTCATATCACGATATGTTTTTTTCATTTCAGGCGATAACGATATATATCACGATATAAGCAAAATAACTATATTTGTAAGATATATATAAGTAAAATGTGAAATAATCAGCTGCTTGTTTTGCTTTAAATATTTATTTCCCACAATAAGTTCAACAGGGTAGATGTACTTAAGGAACATGAGACTTTTTCAGATAAATAAAGGCAAATATTGCAAACTACACAAAAGGCAGCCGCTAAAGCGTTTAAGTTTCAAAATAGAACAAACAAAACAGACTACTAAATTGTCAATTCCACTTAGAAACAAAATATTAATTCTAAAAATAAATCTTAGTTTGTTTTACAGAAGAACAGACAAAATTGACTAACTTTTGTCAATATCAAATAAACTGAGAACTAAAAGGAAATTCTCAATCTCTCCTTGTTGTATAGCTTAGTTTTTCAAACAGTTTTAACAGTTACTTTAGTCTGACAAAATCCGAATGACGAATTAGCGATTTCCAGACTTGCTTTCGGCACAATTTACAGTGCGCGCTACTCTGTTTTATGTCAGACTTGAAATAGCCGAAATACCGTCACACTACGGAACTTCTATGGCTCTTCCGTTCGACAATCTCTCCGGTGTTCTGACAAAACGTCCTACCGTAAGTAGTTTATGCACATTTCTGCTGTCACAGAGTAATTCCAGCCCAAATGTAAGTAGGTATGATGGTTTGCCACTTAACTTTGCCTTTTAGAGTATGCTTGTAGCTCACATTCATAAAGCCAGGATGGTTTGCCACTTCATTTTACCCATTAAAGTATGCTTGTAGCTCACATTCATAAAGGTAGCATGGTTTGACACGTATTTATACCCGTCAGACTGTTTCTAGCTCTTATTAACAAAGGTAAGATGATTTGCCACTGAATTCTAGCTGTAAAATTATGCTTCTAGCTCATATTCACAAAGGAAGGAGGGTTCGCCACTTAATTTTAGCTGTTAAAGTATGCTTGTACATCACATTTACAAAGGTAGGATGGTTTGGCACATAATTTTACCCGTCAGAGTATGTTTGTAGCTTATATTCACAAAGGTAGGACGCCACTGAATTTCGTGTAATTTCGGGTAGGATGGTTTGTCAGGTAGGATGGATTCCCAGAACACCTGCATTGGAACCATCATCTGTTTTCTCTTCGGTAACCTTCGGTCACGCTCTCGGTTGATTTTTCTCTAGTTGGCACACTCATTTCCTCCATTACCCGGGCGGCACGGCGGCTGGCTGCAGTGTTGCCAACTCCTCAGTAAGGAAAATCGCTATTGGCTGTCCTAAAAGTCGCTAAATGACGTCATCGCCTAATTTGCATAATTGGTCATGCTAATGTAATTATAACCTATGTTGTTGGAGAGAGAAATAACATCGTGGAAGAGACATAAGGTGAGTACAAAACGTCCTAAATGCATTTAGAATTTATTTAGAACTACAAATTAAATTTCTTTTAGCAATTATTGTTTTTTTTAATGTCACAATTCCAACCTTGCTCCTTTATCCGGGCTTCGACCGGCAAAAGTGACCCGAAATAGGCACTCTGGTGGAGTTACTTTGTGTGTGTGTGTTTATAATTAGTTTTAAACCTTGTGATCCACAAAACAGCATAAGAGTAAAAGAAGAACTGACTGCGTTACAGCACCCGCTGCTCGTTGAGAGTAAAAGCGATATGCGCTTTCACGTCTTTTTTTAGCGACTTTTTTTTTAGAAAAAAAGTCGCTAGGGGGTCTGAAAACTCGCTAAATTTAGCGACAAAGTCGCTAAGTTGGCAACACTGGCTGGCTGCTTTCCAAACAAATACACACGTGCGGCTTGGCACTTGTGCTGTACGTAACAAGTCACGTGACGTGACGCTGCGGCTGTGATTGGTTCGGCTCTGCGCTAGTTAATTTGGATTGGCTGTTCTTCTTTTTTTTTAAGAGGACAAGAGAGATGAGGCCTGTCGCAATAGTTTAACTTTTCTATCGAGAAAAAGTTATTTCGCAATACATATTGTTATCGTTCTATCGCCCAGCTCTAAACCATAGTAATCAGTACCAACAAATGAGGTTCCCACGAGGACAACATCGGAGCCCGTACAGGCTGCGTGGATTTGCCGGGCGTCCTCTGGCGTCTCCAACATCTTGATATTCCCCAAGTTCATGCCAGGAACATCCAGACCCTTTGCTCTAAAGGACAGGGATCAGAAGCAACTCACTCTATCGTCAAGTAAAGTGGATGCTCCACAGCAGGAACCATGATCCTTTCTCAGATTTTTTGAAACGACTAATTATATCTTAAAGTGGTAAATTTTCTCGTTTTAAACTTTTGATGTGTTTTCTATCTTCTACTGTAGGTTTATGAGATTTGCAGACCTCTGCATGCTGTTTTAGGTACCTTTTATGCAGCAACCCAGCTTTTTCAGAAAAGGTGTTGTTACTCTGAGACTCAGCTTAATAAAGTCTCCTTAGTTTTATCGTAAAAGTGAATTATAATATATTTGTTATTTAAACATTTCCATCAAATGTGCAGACTTAAAAATATATGATAAAACTGAGAGGACACTAACAATAATATTTTAGTTGGGGAATAATTGATGCCTGCCTGAGGCTAGAAAAGGTGTTTATGCTGGAGCCAAGTATATGTTTGTACACATATTTGTGAGGTTGTCTGTACCTGCAGCCAGTTGAAATGAGGAGTTGGTCGTAGCTCTGGACTGAACCATCATCAAATGTGACCGTCTTCTTGTCTGTGTCCATGGAAAGCGCCTGCAAACACATCAGCAACCAGTTTCAAAGCATGACTCAATCACACAGATAGCAAGTCATTCCCACATGTGTTGCTGTCCGGATGAAGATTTACCTCAAGGTCACAATGTCTATGAGATAAAACACAGATGCAAGCACATGAAGGATGTTGTCATACAGGAAGTACTCACTTCTTTCCTGAGCCACACCTCTATGTCATACTGATGGAAAAACTCCATCCTCCTCATCAGGATGCTGTCGCTCTCCACGTTCATCACCTGTGAAATCAGCGAAACTCCAGTGAAGTGAAGGAAATTCATAAAGAGACTTTCATGTGTTTGTGTCGAGTTATTCGCTGTGCTGAACCTTGCTCAGACGTGTTTTGTCGTAAGGTAGGAGGTCTTCTCTGGTCACCATAATGATCCTGCCACCAAAGTTTTCCTGCCGCAGCGTCTCAGCACAAATGAGTGAAGCGGCTCCTGCACTTACACAAAACAACACACACACACACACACACAAAGGAAGCACATTAGAGGCAACTCAATCTAATACCTGCACGTATCCATGTACAGCATACGTACTTTTTTGCAAGATCAGAGAAGCAGCTTATTTTCCTGACACATTTACTCAAATCCCAAGGCAAAATTGTTACATTTACTTATTTGTTGAGAGGACATGGTGGAAGATGCCAGTTAAGTGCCCTATTGAAGCCACACAACCACACACACATATTGGTCCACACTCACCTCCTCCCAGCAGCAGAACAGTGTGAGTAACTCCTGGGACTGCAGTGCCCATACGCTTTATCCTTTTCTCCTGCCTGAGAGTCTGAATCATGGATCAAACACGTGGTCAGGTCATCAGTAGGTACCAACAGTGATATTTACAAACAGAAAATTATACATGGGATATTATTTCAGTTGCCTAAAAATACACTCACGGTTGCTTTCTTAGGTTCAAATCAAATCAGCCAGTCACATGAAACAGCCCTTCAGTGCATTTGTTCACTGCAACTTTCAGCTACAAACTAGTTTCCAAAAATGTGAATCAAAATAAAACATAAGAGTTTGTGTCAGTGATGAACTAACAAGATAAAACCTGATATTTTAATGATTTTTAAGGGGAAAATGTGGTTAGTATGAATTTATTGACACGTCACACTTAAGAAAAGCAGGGAAATCCCACTTTGTAGCATCGCCTCTTTTTAAAAACAACAAAATGATAACTGTTTTAGTTTTTAAAGCAATATGCTCCCCATTCTTGATTAATCTGTGTTTTCAACTGCAAAGGACCTCTTTTGTTAAGTTTTGTAATGTGCTAACTGTTTCAGTGGGTCACAGATTTGGGTTGCAGAAGTACCAGGAGTCTGCTATGTTGGAGTCAGGTCATCAACTGGTGTTTATCGCCTCCACCATAAACATCCAGGTTCTCCCTCCCACAGTTACTCCCTGGCAATAATTTCAGCCTCTCTTTCCTTCTGTAGCTGGGTTTTAACTAGTGTTTATAAATCCAGCGGGGAGCTGTGTAAGGTATGTGTGTTCAGTGACAAAGGTTTTCAGAATTAGTTGCGTATGGCCTTCTTTCCTCGCTGAAGAGATCGATACCAGGAGATTAAAATGGCCTCATATCACTAAAACAGAAAAGGTAACATACTTACCTTTTTATTTATGGACACGTACACTTTGCTGTTTTGAATATGGACCTTCAAAAGAGAAAATAAAAACATGTAAACAACAGCAGATGTGCTCATAAGCTTTGTCTCAGTCTGTCTCTCCGGTTCATACTTTGTGGCAAGGTAGACAGTCGATGCCGGGGTATTCCTCGAGATCACCTGTGTGGACATTGAAACAGGAGCCGTGCCACGGGCAGCGCACTCTGTTCCCCGAAATAAAACCTGAACACACAAAGATGTGCACAAGAAAAATACAAGATGAAGACAAATTATTAAAACATAAGAAACACATATGAAGCTCAGACCAGTCTGATAGCTTACAGTGTGCACAGACAAGGTAAATTTCCTTAAATGACACTTTTCTGCCCACACAAGCACCCAGACTTGACTCAAGACTGAAATACATCTATGTCACAGAAATTCCTCTTCAGACTTCCTGTCTTCATACCTTTGCTAAGTGGAGCGCCGTAGTGTGTACACTGGTTCCCAATGGCGCTGTATTTACCCCCACTGCGCGTCAGCAGCACACCGTGATGTCCGACTTCAACTTCCATCATCCTGAGATAACAGACACACACACACACACACACACACGCACACAGAGGTTTTTAATTTTTTAGAATAAGATAAATTTCATTGTTTGTACATCTAAGCTTGTTTAACACTTCAACTTGGTCTTTTCCTCCAGCTGTGGAAGCGTCTGCAGGGATGGCTTTATCTGGACTGAAAAAAATTTTTTTTAAAGTAAAATGCACCTGAAATGTATAAAATCAAAGGTTTATGTATTAAAATAATTCATCATTAATGGGTATAAACTGAATGCACACCTATCAAGTAAGTTAGTTGACCAGATTGGATTAAATGTAATGTTTTAGATTGAACTTATACAACAAAATTATGCACAAAAATTTACATGTAATCAAATTACATAAAGTTACCATTTTGGGCATAAATATTTTTTGAATACTTTGGGCTTTTCTATTTAAAAAAAAAAAAAAAAGCGCCCGATGAAAACTGTAGTCTGTGGTCCATCAACCTTTTTCTGATTCTGAAGTCTGGTGTACCAGAAAAAGTCTGAAAACCAGAGCTTCAGTTCAGCCAGAGGGCGTGGACACACAGACAAGGTGGTCATGTTATCCTCCTTATAAACTGTAATCACTTTTACCCCTCCCCTGTTCCAGCAGAGGCTGTATTTTTCTTTGATAAAACTGCAACCTTGGGGAGTTTTTGACAGGGTACAATCAATGACAAGGCCTCCTGGTAGTATTTTCACTAAAACTGACGTAGTATTGTTGGGTTTTAGACAGGTTCAATAGCCCCAGTGTCTCTGGCTTGCGTTTATGAGGCTGGTATTCACTGTCTGATCTACAGTTTTGACCAGATGGCACAGACATATATTCACTCCGGAGCTTTCATCTACTGGGACCCTCACTGTCATTTAGACCCCACAGAGTGTCTAAATAATCTAAATAAAGGGTTTTTTGTGGTCAAATGCGTTTTACACTGTGAGGTACATACAGCTCAGCCCCAAGGAAAATTCCCCTTTATGTCAAAGAAAAGAAGGTTAATCCCTGAGATGTCTTAATTTAAGAAAAAGAGAGGCCAAGAAATGTTGCTTTAGCAAAGAAAGAAATCTCTCAGCAAGACTCTTTGAGCTTAAATTGTAAGAAATAAATTTGGAAAATAACAAAAAAAAAGTCTAATTTCTCAGACTGACCAGTAATAATAGAAAAAAGGGTTTATTCACAGAAATTAACCATTTTTGTGAGGACAAAAAACAACAACAAAAACGAAATAGATTGGACTCTTTGCCGGGCCGTTTCTGGTCCCTGTCCCTTTTGTTTGACATCCCTGCTATAAACCATTCAAGTGTTTTAGATGTCACACTGGGACCAGTTTAAAATTTATAGCAGGAAGTGTTTATGTGGTTAAAACACACAGGTGTATGTTTGCAGCTTCCCCATCCCCTCCTTACTGTCCATCCTGCAGGTCTGACTCCAGACAAACCACCTCTGTCAGCTCCTCTGATGGGTTCTCTGAATCAGAGTCCGTGAGCTCTCCGCGGGCTGCCCAAACACATTATAGATAAATAAATGAGTCATCAAATGAATGATCATCAGTTTACTTTCAGACACCACTCTGCTGAGGCTACTCACGCGGCTTGGTCGACATCTCTGTGATTCAGCTGTAAGAGCTCGCAGACACCCAGGCGAACCCCAGGGACATTAAAGGTTATTCAGACGCTCAGGTGGAAACAATTTGAGTCCTGCGTCACTTTGCTTTCCTCTCAGCAGCTGAACAATGGGAGTCCATTTCCAAGGGAACCAGTCCATCCCCAACCTGCATCCCAGTTGGTCCAGTGAAAAGTAGATGATTTGGCTCTAATCACCCTGGAAAGTGTCTTCGGTGAGGCAGTGAGCGGAGAGTTTGGGCACTGTGGCGGCTCATGTTCAGCCGCCGTATTGTCGCAGAGAAAGGAGACCCTGCTCTTTTGTTTTTTTACAACGGCAGCACAGAGAAAGGCTGACGAGGCTGAACGCTGAATGGAGGGGCGACAAAGCAACACTTACTCAACCACAGGTGGTTATAATTCACTCTAAAGCAGAAACACTGAAGTCAGGCACTGTGGTCACATTCACACATGAGGCTGCACGTCTATCAGATTTTAGCCCATATGTGCCACAAGGAATTTCATTAAGAACATCCGGTGCAAACATCAAGTTTGTCATCAACTCGGCTTTCACAAAACGTTTCTTTTTTTAACATTGTTGGGATCACAGTTGTTGGAAAACTTAAGTAGCATTCATGGCAGTGCTGTTGGATTAGATTGATGCACAAAATAAATCATCACCCTACAAGATTTATAAACCACGTAGGGGTGTATAGTTGTTAGGATCACGTAATGATAAACCATCCATAACCTTTCTGCCAAAGTCTCAGGCTGCTGTGAGACTTCCACTAAATCACTCTACTCAAGTCTACAGATGGCCTTTTTTTTTTGTGTGCGCAGTAATAACAAAAGACAACAGAAAGGCCAACCATAGTTCATTAACTTAGGGTGAGGAGTGTGGAGCTGAGCTGTGTAGGTGTGTGTACATATGTGTGTGGGGCTAGTAGAGCTGCTGAACTGTTCAGCAGACCTAACAGTACTGCTGAAAAGATGTCATAAAGATGAAGCGAAAGTGAGTTATGAAAGCCAGGGTTGTTTTCCTTGAGAGGCAATCGTACCATTATGTGTCCACGGCCCTTTACTATCAGCTATGAGTTTATCACTTGGTGTGTGTTAGAGGGCAGAGACTAGAAACAATATATGATATATAACAGTGACCTCAGAGTGACACAAGCGTCTCATGCTCTCTTTTCATAAAGCGTGTTTCCACTGAGGTATGCACTGGACATGCGTGAGGTGAACTCCGCTCAACTATTGTTATGGATTTGAAATCAACACTTCTGCTCACTGGAGGCTCTGCCGGCTCTTTCAAACTGCTCAATGCAGTCATCAGAGTCCTGCCAACACCGCAGCCGGCACAGAGGAAAGCCTGGAAATGGAGGAATGTCAGCACGTCGTTAGCTCACAGCTGCCTGACAGGAGCGGGGGCTGTTTTATGGTTCGTAGAGGCGCGCGGCAGCCAGGGTAGTGTGGACGTTTGTTTTCTACTCGTGCGATATTCACTCTTCCTGTGGGCTCTCTCGCCCTGCAGCTTTTACCGTCACCCTCAGATGATGGAGGACCTGATCTCCTTTTGCTCCCTGCACTCCCACAGTCTTGTAGCTGTATCCACAGGTGATGCCCACACAAACACACACACACACATGCAAATGTGTATACATTGCATTTCAAAAAATAACTTGATAGCAGTTTAATACTTTAGCATTGTTTAAATACATGAGCCTGCACACATATTTCTACATCTCCTCCAGGGTATTTTATCCACGACTTCCTAGACATGGCCTTGAACCAGCCCTTCAAACAGTCCTGGGATCTACTCCTCCACCACTCTTTGGTAATGACCTTTGTGGGTCTAATGCTTGGGTGTGTTTTTGCTAACACAGTGTGAAAACATGAACCAACATACACTTTTTGTAACGGGAACACATCAGTTTATTTTACACAAAAACAGGGAATAATAGATCCATCTATCTCAGTTAATAAGATACTTAAGATACTTCTCCCTTGTCCTTACAAATGTAAGTGAAAATTATGACTTCATAAGAGATCATAATGAGCTGTTTTTTGTTTTGTTTTTTACATTTTTGAATATGGAGGTAGAGTGGTACAGCTATTCACAGGATAGGATTTGATAGGATTTTGGACAAGACCCTGCGGAGTCGAGATGCTGGTGGGGGTGAAGATGAAAACTGAGTTGAGTGAAGTGAAGATGAGAGATGAGAGTCTGAAAAGAGATCACAGATTTAAACAACGCAGAGAGGAGGCTGATCGCCTCAAAGGAGCCAGGAAGCCAGCGTGGGAAAGTGGTAGTAATGAAATGAACAGACTAGCAGCCGAAGAGCCAGGAAAGCAGGCAGATGAGTGATTACAGATCTTCCTTATTGAACTTTTACATAAGCTTAATTTCTGTCATCCATTTAAAATACGGGATCTGAGTACTGTTTCATCTCCTGAGTGTGTAATCTGAGAACACAAGCACATAGTTGAGTCAGTCTGGTGATAGCACTCATCCCATATCCGGGTGATAACAACGAGGTCAGTGAGTGAAACCTCAGTCGTGCTGCTCTATGCTGTGATTTTACTGTCAGCGCATACAGCAGACCTGCTTTCAGGCAGCACATGGTGTGTCATGGTGCGTTTGCTCCTGACTGTGCTGCTAAGTATCTCTATGCAGGTTCTATTTTATCCAAATACACAATGAGTTATTTATTTTTACGTGGCGAACAGTTAATCCTGCACAAGCTTTTCTGATCAAAGTTCAAGGTTCAAGTTTTATATGTTTGCGTCCAGTTTTCTCAGAGTGGGTCACCACATTCCTGAGGTTACCCAACAGTATATTTTCCTTCATCAAGTTTGGCTTGTTTTTAATTTATCCAGATACTTAATTCATTAAATTCATGCAAAAAAAAAAAAAAAAATCTCGCAGAATGTTAAGTTGCATAACTCTTTTACCAAACTTTATTTATAGCAATTTAGTAACATTTTAAAATCTCTTCTGTTGTCATTCTGTTATTTCCTGCTGTATTATTTTCAATAGTGGGAGGGCAGCAGCGTCGCCTCACAGCGCGCATCAATAACATCCGATATAAAACTGATAATTATGAGATCAATCAGCAGAGCCATCAGCTGGTGTGTGCTGGCACAGATCAGCTGATCTCAGGGGACTGGTGGAGCTTGACAACCTGAAATTCATCCTCCAAATACTAATGATAGTGTGTAAAAATTCATTCATAAAAATTCATAATTATTAAAGGCTATAAAGCCTTTATTAATTGTGGTCCACCAGGTTTCTATATATCACTTACTGACATTCATTTCTGGGGGGTCTGAAATGAGCTAATTCACATTTTCCATGATTAAAACTTGTGATTTTTGCATGATTAACGTGTAAATAAAGTGTTGCATTGCTGTCTCTTTGCATGTGCTGTTTTAACGTTTCTCTCAGGTGATCTCATGTTTCGGTTTGGCTGTGACGTCCCGCCTCTATCTAGGTTTTGCAGTGATGTCTCTGCTGGTAGAGATCAACTCTGTTTTCCTTCATCTCAGACAGCTCCTCGTCCTCTCAGGACGGAGGAACAAGCCAGGCACTGAACTCACCGCCCCTCAGCTCTCTCTCGCCTACAGCATCACCAGCTGGCTCAACCTGGGAACGTAGGTGGTTCAGGAATTCTTTTTAGCAGGAAGAAATGATCTTTTGTATGCGAGGTGGGAAAAGATCATAAAACACCTTTTTAAAAGCATTTTGAAGCATTTTTGAATATGTTACATCAAATAAATGTTAATATTATGCAAACATAGCCATAAAGCCTCATTAATTTTTTTTAATGATGGCTTCGTTTATTAAGGGGGGGGGGGGGGGGGGGGGGGGGAGCTTAAAGTTGTGAGGCCTTCAGGAAACCATCTGCGCTCTACTTTTACTTCTTTAATCTGTTTCCTGAAAGGCCTGTTTTGTGTTTATCTGCCTGAGACTGTTGTCCAATAATCACAGATGTGCCAGTTTTATCCCAGCTGCTCCCCCATCAATATCTCAGATACTGAGCAAGATACTGAATACCAAGCTTTCACTGTCTGGGCCTTGCATGGTGACTTTAGTGTAGACTGGTATCTGTCAGCTTGTTTCTTCTGTTTCATCTGCAGGTTTCTGGTGTTTCGTGCCTGCACGCTGGGCTGGATGAGCCGCTGGCTGGCCCGTCACAGTGAACACATTCCTCGTTATGTCCTGATGATGGGAGCCGCCGGCCTGAGTCTCATCTCCACCATGAACGTGGCGATGTTTTATAAAATGTTTAAAGTGGATATCCTCAAAAACATGTGCAATACCACTGAGAACCACTAGGGGGAAGCAGAGCTGTGTTACTCCTGCACAAGCGACTTGAATCCGTTTTCTACTTCATCACGTGGTTAACGCTGCACTTGCAGTTCATTTTCTATGCAACGGACTAAGCAAATATGTTTTGTTTACAGGCGTAACACAAAATAAAATAAAATAAAATGTGGATGCATAAGATAAAGTGTTTGGTGATACTATTTAGTCATGAAATTCCTCTCATTTCAGTTTATAACCATTTGCAAAGCATCTGTGAATGAAAAAGAAACGTGTGAATAAAAACAGCAGATATCTGTAGCTTGATTTATTTATTTATAATTAAAATTAACTTCAGTGCTCTTCTGACATCATTTTTAAATATATGCAACTTCTAAGATTCAGTTCAACATGTGACTCCAAAACTTATCTCTGTAAGCTTTAATTTTATATTTATTGTGATTTTTCTCCTGTAATTTTAAAGTGAACTGCAGTGGCAGGAGATATAGGAATAGAAGGAGGGGGGAAAGAAGTTAACATGCAATAAAACCCCCAAACAGACCAGTTTACAGTGAACTACATCATGATTCTCTTCTGCTGGAACATGGTAACCAGAGTGGGAGGTTTGCAGCTTGTGTTGTGTTGGATTTCTTCTTGCATGCGTGGCAGGTAAATCTTCTCTGTCCTGGACTCCCTCTCATAATAACGACACACCTTTAGATGCTCTGAGATAGGCAGCACATCCTGGAAGCACCACGTATCCACCGGAGAGAACAAGGTACTGAACTGCCAGACCTGCAGTGATGAACAGCGATGGAGATGCAACTAAATATAAGGTCCTGATTGCAAAAGGGGGAGCGATATCTCCCATTTTATTTCACATTAAATCTTTCAGTGCTTGATTGTCCAGAATGGTTACTATTACAGTAGTTTAAAAAATGAGGTGATTTGCAGGCCTCTGCTTTTTCAAACTGGGAAACAATTCAATCTGTCATTTTTATTTATTCTGAAGTTGCTTCAATTATATTTAGATAAGGGTGCTCTTTAGGGTGAAGTCAATATTTCTAATATAATCTGCTCCAAGTGGTCACAGCATGAATTATGTGATTCATGAAGTCAGAAAAAAAACCTCATGATTACAAAGATGTTAAATTGCATTCATTCAGTGACTTTTTGCTTTTTGCTGTGAAATGTTGCATGCGCTTACTTCTTTGGCCTTCAACAATTAAACAGCCTGGTAAGAAACGTCAGCGTTGTGTTTTCTAAACTAAATCTAGCATCACTTGGCAACCGTGCTACATGATGACAACAAGATCAACAATCATCTGATTTCTTGTGCCTCCAGCTCAAAGCCAAACTTGCACTCGTCCCTTACATCTTCCTTCTTTTATGCTGTATTCTTGCCTTTATTTCTAATATTTACTTCTAATCTTAATTGCCCCTTGGGGATAAATAAAGTCTTTCTGATTCTGATAAACATGAAATATCTCGCATTATGTCTACTGTGAGTCCTGTTAGCGTGGCTCCATTCTTACCCTCTGCTTCACCCTCCACTTGGCTCCTCCATGAGAGTAGGTCTTCCTCTCCCAGCAGAGGGTGACCATCCCTCTCTCCTGCAGCTGAGAGGAGCACACCTGCCTCATGAGGTGGGACACCATTGCCAGCTGGGACAGGGAAAAGCTGTCCAGGAAACTGGCCACGTGGCACAGCACTTCGTAGGGAAGAAAGCTCAGCGAGTCGTCCGCTCCTCCCACTCGAATGCCTCTCTTCCTCCAAGCAAAGCTGGTGGAGGCATCCGTGCTCCTGGATGTCTGGGAATTGTCACCCAGGCAAACAGAGGTGGTGGGAATCAGGCTGAAGCAGCCTAGATCCTCGCTGAAAGTACAGACGAAACTGTGGGAACTTTGAAAGAGTATTGGATTTTTATTTGCAGAGGATTAAAATGCTTTGACTCTGACCTGAGTTATAGATTGTTAAAATAAAATTTATAGTAGCTTTAAGGTTAATTTATGCATCATATTTGTTATTTTCACGAAGTGTGATGTTAAAAGTGTGACTTGTGATGAAATACAAGATTAACTGAAGTTCTGAAGCGTTGTTCAGTTTGATGCTTTCAGCCCAAAACCAAAATCAGGGACACCTTGCAAGCAATGAAATATCAGAGTGAAGCATTAAGAGCTAAACTTACAGATAGTGTATTTGTGTGCTTGTAGAAGCTACAAACATCCAAAAGGAGAAAATATTACTCAAAGAGGCCAAAACATGACAGCTGTGCTCTGCATCTGCAGGATATGTGAACAGATAACTATGTGCAAAATGTTTAACTAGTCAGTTTGATAGTGTGTTTCTGCTGCCCTCAAGTGGTTACAAATAGTTGTTGCAGATTTACACGAATCACTTTGACATAAAGAGAAGTGTGAAAAAAAAATCTACACGCGCCACGATTCAGCAGCTCAGATTCAGAAGCATCTTTAGCAGCAATAACGTGAAGTAATCATTTTCTGCAAGAATTTATCAGACTTTGATATCACTGTGGAGGAATCTTTGCTTTCCCAAGTTGTTTACAATGTTGTGTCATGGAGGTTTGTGGGCGCTTGATTATGCACAGCTCTCTTAAGTTCCCACCACAGCATTTGAATCAGTTTTTGGACGGGGTCATTGCAAAAGTACTTTCTTTCCCCCCATCCTGTTGTAGATCTGCTGCTGCGCTTGAGATCATTGCCCTGTTGCATGACCCAGGCTCACATTTGACTCTTGAATACTTTGATATGGTTTTGTTTGTTCAAGTCAGTGGCTGACGTGCACTCAGGTCATTTGGCTGCAAAATAAGCGCAAACCATCGCTCCTCCACCACCGTGCTTTAAAGTTAGTTTGAGGTGTTTGTGCTCACATGTTGCTTAGTTTCTGCCAAACCTCCACTGTGGTCTCATCTGTACAAAGGACGTTGTATTTAGTAAATGTACTTCACTGTTGCTTGCAAATGTTTTTCAGATTATTGCAGTTACTCTCTGGCCAGCACGAAAGTTTACACAGGAGTCTATGCACTCCTGTGTAAACTTTCTTTATCACATGACTGTATAAAGAGCTTTTTTCTTTTCTACACAACTCTGAATAGATTTTTTTAATTGTTTATAAAGCTCAAAAAGTGAATTAGAAATGTAACTGGGGCACAGTGCAGTTAGAATGTGTCGTGTGTGCGGAAAAAGTGTACCCTGTACCCCTCTAACACGCTTCAGCTCACAGTTAAATTTGTTTACATTTAGATGAACTCTGTGGTTTCTCTCACTTGTAGCTGATGGTGGCTTCGTGTGTGGAGGGCTGAAATCTCCTCTGGCTGTAGCTGCATCCCAAGTAAGCGAGCGGGCATCTCTGCTCAAACCATCCGTTTACACACATCTGGATATCACTGTGGACGTTCCTGCACACGACAGAACATTTTTTATTGGAAATAGATCACTTTGATCTCACAGTAATGCCAGACACATGGGGTTTAGAGCATCATTCTGAGTCAGTGACTGCTTTGTGTATTTCTTGTTCAGGTCTTAATCTCTTTAAACGATGCAAAACCTAAATATTTAAGAAAAAACAACTCACTTATAATGTTTGCCATATTCTCTGCGCTGGAAGGTGTGTCCACAGAGGAAGGTGAAGGCGGAGCTGGCCTTGTGATGTCGGCTGGTGACGCTCTCCACCTGCAGCTGAAGGTGCAGCTCAAGCGGTTTGACAGCCGTCAGGTCGGCCAGCGAAGTGTTTCTCCGGAAAGGAGCCGACAGAAAGCTGTAGGTCTGCGTGCCTTCGTCTGTTAACAGACCGTCTGTGCACACGCTTTCTGCAATGAGGTGACCCCTCAGCTCCTTCTCCAGGGAGCACAGCAGAGAGGCCTGAGCAGCCAATCAAACAACAGAGCAATATTTCATCGGGGAGCTTCGTAGCTGGTGAGCATTAAACAACAATGAAAGCAAAAACGACTCTCATTTATTAAATATAAGACAAATATGACATAAAACGTCATCAGTAAACAGTAACACTTGTTTGTTTACTCCGTGCTTTGAGAAAACATGAATATTTGTTCTCTGCACATTTTGTTCCATTGGCTTGTGATGCTCCAGGATTTAAAATACAGTCTAAGAAGGTACAAGAAAGATATATTCCTGCTCAAGAACATGAAAGAAGTTTTTTCACTCACGCTGTCGGCTTATAAAATGTAAAAAGAAATCAAAAGCCCTAAAAAACAACAACAAAAACCAGTTCTTTCTGATATTGTCCTGCAGCAAAGCCACACTCTCCTCTTAGATAACCAACTTAAGTGGTTTATTTTATAATTTTTGCATGTGTCCCAGCACTAAAACCTACTGAAGAAAGTAAAAATGAAAATAGACATACATTTTTGTAAATGACCTGAAAGAACTTCAGTAAAGTCCAAGCCCATCTATCTATCTATCTCTTTCAGACGTCCTTCATGCGTACACCCCATCACCTGGCCTACGCTCAGCTTCAGCTCCTCTCCTGACGTCTTCTCGCTTCAAACTTATTACCATTCACCTTCATCAGCTAGACTCTGTTTTCATCAGGGTGTCAGCTATAACCATCATGCTTTATATGTTTTACAGTCATATTATTCCTAAATCTCTTTTAATATTATTCTTGTTGTATTTTGTTGTAAGGTGACCTTACAATTCAGGACAATGATTCAGCACTATGAGGTTGCTGAATCATTTATAATGTTTAATTACTTTGACATACATGTCTTTGGACTGTGGATGGGAGCCCGGAAAGAACTAATGCACATGGAAAGTCTTAAAATCATTATGAGTAATGCAAAAGGAGGTATTGAGTCTGTGGAAATCATTTACTGGACATGTCTACGGAGCATTTCAGCCATTCTGAATTCATGGGTCACACAGCATTAGCAACTATTTTGTGAAACAGAATGCAACATATATTCTTCTGGGGTCAATAGAGACTGAAAACTATAAAGCTAAAAGCAAGTAAGCAATCAAGCAAAACATATCATTTGTCATTTCATTTATTATATCATAATCATTTAAAAATGTATATTTCTCATAATTAAGGCATTTAATACCACTGAATTGCAACATCGCTACATGAACAATAAGCAGCTGTCTGCTGATAGGTCTGAATGAATCTGAATGAATCAGTGCTGTGTTCACTGCTTGTTTCTGCTGTACCTTGGTGACTTTTTCAAAGCCTTTGCAGGTCTAAAAGGACAATTTTACAAAAAGTCTACAAGGAGGTTCAATTTCTTTGCCTCACCTGAACCTCCTCCCACACTGGCATCGCCTCTAGCGCCACCCCCAGGTCACTGGTATCCACAGCTTTGCTCTCTCTTTTGTAGAAACCTGGGTTGCGGATGCGGCTCTGCTTGGCAGAAAAGCTGGTCGGGACTTTGAAAGTGCGCACAATGATGATCTTCATTGGCTCCAGGTGTTCATATGTAAACTTCTTCTTGTTCAGAGTGCTGGTCAGCAGTTTGCAGGTGTTTGATGAGGTTGCACCTCCACAGGTATCTGTTTTATCTTCTTCCGTAACGGTGCTCAAGCCTTTCCCCCTCCTTTTAGCCACTCCCCGTCCCCTTCCTCCCACAGCTGTCCCCTCAGCTTCCCTGCATCCACCCATCTCCATGCTGAACATTCGCTCCCAGGCGCTGTAATTTTCAAGATCATCAGCCCCTATTCCTGATGCCCTTGCAAGAGCCTCTCTCTCTTCCTGTGTAAGCCCCTGCTCATATTCGACCTGAACCTCTTCCTCCTCTTCATCCTCATCTTCTTCTTCTTCTTTGTCATCAGGGGTATTATCATTCAAATTGTATGTGTTAAAAGAGGCCCAGGCGAGCTCACTGGCTTGTTTTGCAGCTGCCCTTTCTGCTGCCTCCTTCTCCAACATGGCTTTTTTCTTCCTCTCCTTTTCCTTCCTTCTCTCCTCCTCCATCCTCCTTTCCTCCCTCTCCTCCTCCTCCACACACTGGATCAGCTCTGGGAATAGTTTCTTCATCTTCATGGAGTGAAAGAGGCGGTCCTGGTCTTTCAGAGCCAAGGCCACGTCCAGACACCTTCCCTGCGCTCTTTCTCTGAGCAGGTTTTCATGCAGCTCCATGTTTGGGAAGGAGTGGGCGTCATTGGCTGGCCAGCGGTTCCACTCCATGGAGCAGCACACCACGCTGGCCGGACACACCTGGAGGTGAGCTGCCCGTGAGGAGCGAGGCAATTGGATCGGGCAGCCGTACTCAGCGTTGATGCAGGGCACCCTGACATTAGGGCAGAGCAGCAGGTGATCCTCTTCTTTGCACAGGTGGAAGAGAGCGCCACAGAGCAGACGGCAGGGGATGACCGCGCAGCACACAGAGGCCTCCACCCGAGCCCTGCAGCGGCGGCTGTAGCAGGAATCACAGTGGATGTGGTGGCGCACCTTGGAGGCCCGAGAACGGTGACTCTGATTTGAATGAGAAAATAAACAGGAGGAGCCAGCCGTGCAAGAATGATGACTTACTCAAAAAGCAACACAAGACATTAAAACACAACTCATTAAAGCTGAAATATGTAGAATAATTAGGTGAAGAAGGAGTCAATGTCGCACGTTCTGTTTCTAACCTGACTTTCTTTCTACACATCGTGTTGGCTGCTACATTGACTGACTATCCCGTCTTGAGCTACGAAGTGATATCATAGAAAGAATCTGTGCTGTTGCACAATCATACTGGACATGCTTTTGCATGTTGGATGCCCAAGAACGATCACTCTGATTTGGAAAAATTAAGAGAAGACCAGATTGATTTTTCAGGAGGTCTTACTATGCCAGCTTCTTTTGTCAATTTTTAAAAGTAGAAACAATAGATGTATAACAAGACAGGTTTAAAAAGGATTTTGGATTTCTGCAAACAACATATGTGTTCAATGGAGAGATGACAAACATAACACACCTCATTTGACAAATGTAAAGCTGCTGAAGGAAAAACAACCAACAGCGTTTTGAAATTTTTGGGGGGGGATCTGACGGCTGCAAAAATGAAATCATACCATTTTTTTCAGATCCTCTGGTGCCAGGTCTCTGAAGCTGCAGGTCTGCCCTGCGAACAGAAAGGAAACTGTTAGTCAGACTGAGCCCAGTGCATGTAAATGGACAATCAGAGGATATCAGCAGAATCCTGTGGCGTAAGATTCAAAGAGGGTTTGAGGTTTGAAAGTCCTCGCACTCCTTCTGGTACTTTTAAAGACCAAGTGTTTCCATGTGTGTCTGTTATGTGTGTTTGTGTGTTATAAATAGAGCTGAGCACTGACTGAGAAATCTTATACGGGTGGTCAGAGACATGGTTTGGATTACTGGTCGTCTCAGACACTTGCATCAGAAATCTGCCTACTTTCATTCTGCGCGCAGCAAAACGAGGCAGATGCTTGCTTAATATCCAAACGGAGTCCTCTAGTGGATATTTAAGTGTTGTCAAAACACTGTCAAAGTGAATTTATTTTGCAGTTGTTGCAGCAGAGGCTGAGCTACTTGTTCTAATGTACTTGTACTAACAAACTTGTGCTCGGACACATAAACTCAGGCTGTGAATACGGAGATAGGAAGTCTTGTATAAGGTTTGGCACCTGTGGCTCCCCGCTGCAGCAATGTTGAGAAGCTGAGCGGGGAGTTATTTCTACTTGTGAACCTGCTTGTGCTGCTTGGCTAATTATAACCTACCAGTTCAAAGAGCACGGGGACAGGAAGCAACGTTATAAAACCAAAGAGAAAAAACAACTCGTCCGTGCAGTCCAACCGGTAAGATATTCGTCGGGAAGGTTTGACTCCATTGTGAATGTGCTGAAATTCTCTGAGATTACCTGGTTTCATCTCTAATTTGAAAGGATTCCAGTGAAACTGCTCGAACAAGTGATAAAAGTGGAGAAGTGAAATATTTCAGATCTAAGTGCTCGTCTGACTTGTACGTGTCAAGATTTACAGCCACACAGGCCATCGCTCGTTCTGGGTGTCTTTAAAACTGCACCAGAGCCAAGTGACATTTGTTTTACGCTTAGTGCAAAAGCTGCTGCATCAGTGTAGAAATGCTGCCCAGAACTTCTTTGCCTCCTTGTTTTGCCTGTTTTAGGTAATTATTGTCAGAGTCTACTTGTTACTGAACAGGAAACTGTTTTGACTTTCACAATATTTCTTTTGCAGATGTTCCTTCAGTTTTTAAAACCATGTCCGGTCAGGATGGCATGGTGGTGCAGCGGTTAGGACTGTTGCTTCACAGACTGTCGTTCTGGGTTTGAATCGAGAGGTTGCTCTGCTTTCTCTGTCTGTACCGATTTCTTGATAGATTCCAGTTACAACTTCCCCTCTGCAGCTCGGGATCGGACAAGAGGTTTAGAAAACATTTAGATTCTCAAGTTGTGGAAAAGGGTAGTAATGTCTTTTGTTTGAACACCTCTGACACATCTTGGCAGCAACCAGACTGAGAAGCATGAACTCTCCAAAGGATTCTGTTGTGTGACTTTGGCGTTTTTCACCCTTTTATGCAGACAAATGTACAGAAACATATTTGTGGGTTTGAATGAGTGCGAGATGAACTAAGTAAAAATTGTAATGGTTTATGACAACATATGAGCTTCGGTTTTGTTCATTTTGCTTTGTTTACTTGTCTTTAACAATCTGATATACTGTATGTGACCAGTGATGATGGATTGCATGTGGATTAAATGTGGCCTATATTATTCAGTGTTGGGATGATGTCACAGAAAGGTCATATCATGTCATATCATGCTTGACAGAAATGTCAATCATATACATTTTCTTTGTATTTTCTTCTTGCAGAGTTACAAAACCAGCTGAAGTCCCGTTAATATGGTGAGTCAAACTTTTTCTGCTGTTGAATTAAAGATTGAAGCTCATAGAGCTTTAAAGGTGGAGTATGTAAGATTATTGGTTTTAAAGATTATTTAAACCAATGGACAAACCTGCTTCCATCTCATATATACATATGTCTATTCAGATACAGAATAATGTAGATAATTCACTGCTAATGCTATTTTCTGACATCCCACTGTCCTCCACTCATTATTATAATGACTTATGTGTGGTATTAAGGACAGTGTTATTACTATTGTACTATCAAGACTAGACAACCCCATTGCCTAGCTCTAATAAATCTATGTAATGTATCATTATGATATTATCATTGTTGTATCTTAAAGATAATGGAAATAATCGTGCATGCATGTAACTTGAACTCCCCACCCTTCCAAGCTATCCCCTTTTGAATATAGTAACTATATAGTCTAACTGAGATAACCCCCATCACTCTTTTCATCGTTAAATTCTCTGATCCTCTGAGTTTGATATGATCAACAAACCACTTATACTGTAAGGAGGCTGTCCCCCGACTCCAATCAGGTCTGGGGGTGAACCAGAGCTCTGAAACTGGACTTGTAACAGTTGTAATTCCTGCATTATGCGCACCATAGAAAAGATTTCCACTTACAAACCATCAGTCTTGACCTCAGTGACCTTTTGTGCCACAGCTACCCTCTGAGTATAGTCTCTGACTGTCTCTGCAGTAGTTTTACAATCATTATTACTGTTATATTCCCTTTCCCCATCCTAACTGCATTTATTTTGGACTGAAGAGAAATGAGGACCCTCATACTCAACACACACTCTCACATTCACACCACACCTGTTCTCTTTACCTGCTCTGTCTTGTCTTGTTGGTTGTCACATATCTTTCTCTAAGTATCCTAATCCATGTGATGTCCTACTCCTTTTGTGGTATTCTTCAAAATAAGGTTTATTTTTAAAAAAAAGATTCAAATATTATTAAATTAACAACAGATTATGAAACAACAGATTATGTGAATTGTGTTGTAGAGATATCCACCAAAGTTTGCATGCTAACAGCACATTCTATCAGTTTGTATCTAAAGACTAAATTGAGAGCTAAAATGAGAGCAAGAAGCAGTGCAAACAGGTTACGCCTATGATGCCAGAGAAACATAGAGTTCTGAAGCATCCCTTTATTCCAGGGAATTTCACATATTTAACCTTTAATGAGCCATATTTTCATATATTGTAAACATCTTGTCATCATTGATTCACTTTGGATTTTTTCCTCATCCAAATCAGAGTCGGCGTTCTCGGGCCTCCAGGATGCAGCAGCACATCCACTGTGATTCCTGCTACAGCCGCCGCTGTAGGGCTCGGGTGGAGGCCTCTGTGTGCTGTGCGGTCACCCCCTGCCGTCTGCACTGTGGCGCCCTCTTCCACCTGTGCAAAGAAGAGGATCACCTGCTGCTCTGCCCTAATGTGAGGGTTCCCTGCATCAATGCTGCGTACGGAAGCCCCGTTCAGCTGCCTCGCTCCTCACGGGCATCCCACCTCCAGGTGTGCCCAGCCAGCGTGGTGTGCTGCACCATGGAGTGGCTCCGTTGGCCGACCGATGACACAAACCCACACAGCCACAAAGCCCTGCAGGACAACTTGGTGAAAGAAAGTGAGGGACAGGAGGAGGCTCTGGACCTTGCCATGGCCATAATCGATCAAAAAGACCTTTACAGCCGCCTAAAAATGAAGCCGCTCTATCCAGAGCTGACAGAGGAGGAAGAGGAGGAAATAAATGATGAGATGAAAGAGGAAGCAGCAGCTGGTGGAGTAGTCAATGGTGTCGTGATCGAAGATACCAGTGATGGTGGGTAATAGTGGTGCTTTTCAAAAGATGCTTTCCCTAACAAAATCTGCCTAAGAGTTACTGAAAACCTAAAACCCATGAGAGATTAAAGATAAATTCAATTTTATGAGATTAAAATCATGTTTTAGGTACTCTAAAAATAGATTTGTGATAAATAAATCCTCAACACTTCTATCAGCACAGGATATTTCTGGATTAACCTAAAACATCTTCAACTAAATTAAAACTGATATGTTTTTGAAACTCAGTAAAGTTCAGTTTCTGTCTTTGAAAAGTGTATTTCATTTATTTTTTCTCTCCAGGTCTTCCTAAAAACACCTCCTGTGAGCATAGTGGTGCTGAACAGACTGTACCAAACAGTGCTGTGCAAGGTTCAGGCATCAACAAAGATAAATATGACCTGTTCGAGATGATGTTCAGCATGGACAGAGGCGGCTGTGAGGCTGCTCAGGAAAATCTGAACAACCCCAAACAAAACCCAAACGTTGGTGACAAGGGAAAAACTCAGAGTGGTAGAAATCCAAAAGGGACTGAGAGGCAGGACCAGACAGACGCAGAGAATGACAGCTCTGCTGCCAAAAACTGTCCCCCAGTGGACACCAGTAAGACCGGGATGGCCCCGTGGCAGGAGGGAGTGCTGGACCGTTTGGGGCAGGAACTCACACCACAGGAGTACAACATGTACGTGGTGCATCATGGTCGCATGCTGCTAGCCTTTGGACAAATCGAGGCCTGTACTCCGAGGGAGAAAGACTTTGTGTACGGCAGCTTGGAGCCTATTCCAGTCCAGACACTGCGCTCATTCAAGGTGATGAAACTACATTTATTTTTTTTATTGTAAAACAGAAATAGGACAGAACAGGATGTTTAAGTGCCACTGTTGCCTTACTTTAAAAAAAAAAGAAAGAAAGAAATGCTACTACGTCTCTCATTTTTCATGTGCAAAATTCAAGGTTTTGAGGATAGATGGATAGACGCCACTAGGACGTCATTTCCATCCGTGTATGACCATTCAGACCAGTTATAAACAGTCCAAAATCTAAACTGGACTTTAAGAGCTCCTTTTACATCTGATTTTGGGTTTTAACTAAGAGCAGGAAGTGGAAAATGAAAACATTAAGAGTGAAGCACAAATAACAGCAGCTAAAAGCTCCAACCAAAGACAAATTGCACTCAACAATGTTAAAATCCAAACAGACTTTGAAATCCAAACTTTATTACCAAGTATCCAACACTCAAAGCTGAGGTTTGCAGGAAAAAAGAAATATATAGTATTTACTGAGGCTTCTTATTGCTATGGAAGCTTTTTTGTCCCACAAAAAACTGTGTTCAAAATTTCTAAACTTCTAAATTTCAACTTATTCGCTTAAACTTCTGAGAAAAGAGGTCAGAATCAACAAAAGAACTTTAAATTACAGTCCCCATTTGTGATTTGTGTCATACTTTTTAAAGTGAGTAGCTGGACGGTGTTTGAAGACAACTCCATCACTTCAATTCAAACTAATACCATAATAATACATTAGCGACCAAACCAATTACAAATTTTTGCCAACTGGCTGGTAATTCACCAGTGGTTGCCAGATGGTTGCAGACCAGTCTTCATTTTGATTGGGAGAATTGTCACATGTTCAAATTGGCAAACATATTAATGGTATATAATATACAATATAGTTAGTGGTTACATGTGTCCAAAACCCCACTAACAAAGTGAATCTTTCAAAACTTGGCTAATTGATTTTATATAATATTTGTGGGTGTGGCTCCAAAGCTAAGCATAGACTGAGGAGATAAATAAAACCCTTCTCTTGGGCTGCAGCAACATAAGTTACTGTTTAACAAACTGATAATGGTTAACTGAGTCCAGAGTCTGTTTGATTTGAGAACACTCACTATTAATTAACCGATAAGTAGCTGTAGCTAAAAGGTCCCATAAAACTACTGTTAAAATCATTAACCTAGAGCCTGTGTTCACACCGAACGCAATAGACGCGAGCGAAAACGCCCCAAACGCCCCTAATTTGACGCGCGCACATTCGTACCTCAACGTGTGTCCAAGAAAAATCCATCACGCCTCAAAATTGCATATTTTGACACGCGTGAACCGGAAATGTGGGAGGAATGTGGGAGGAAGTTGTGCCAGAGGGTATCTTTGCAAGATGGCAGCTGTCGAGCTAGAGCTTGAAGAGAGAGGTTGGCTGTGTCCCAATTCAGGGTCTGCACGCTTGAAGTACGCGCACTATGCGTACTATGTACGGTGCGTACTATAAGTACGAGAAGTGCGGAAGTGAGAGGCTTGTGAAATGGGACGGTCTAGCCTTCGTCGCGCTGTTCAGGTTGCCTAGCAACCATGATACTAACCGCGAGAAACGTTACATACAGTTTTGTGTGACAGAAATGAAGGAGAAAAAATGTTTTGTTGGTCATTCATTTTTGTCATGACATCACTTTGATTAGTTGAGTATCTGAGGCTGAGACCACAGGACTGTAAAACATGATTGTTGGTCTTCATTTCTGTACCGAACAGTTATTGCAAGATTAGTTAGTAAATAACAATTAGCTAATGTTGTTCATGAGACTAAAATCATCTCACTGTGGTAATGTAAATATAATATGGCCAATATTATAGTAAAGTCAGATTGTTATGATATATATACACCCAGCACGCCCCTGCGGGCGGTTTATCCTTCAAGCTTGGGTCCTCTACCAGAGGCCTGGGAGCTTGAGGGTCCTGCGCAGTATCTTAGCTGTTCCCAGGACTGCGCTCTTCTGGACAGAGATCTCCGATGTTATTCCCGGGATCTGCTGGAGCCACTCGCCTAGCTTGGGAATCACCGCACCTAGTGCTCCGATTACCACGGGGACCACCGTTACCTTCACCCTTCACATCCTCTCGAGCTCTTCTCTGAGCCCTTGGTATTTCTCCAGCTTCTCGTGTTCCTTCTTCCTGATATTGCTGTCATTCGGAACCGCTACATTGATCACTACGGCCGTCTTCTTCTGTTTGTCTACCACCACTATGTCCGGTTGGTTAGCCACCACCATTTTTTCCGTCTGTATCTGGAAGTCCCACAGGATCTTAGCTCGGTCATTCTCCACCACTCTTGGGGGCATTTCCCATTTTGGCCTCGGGACTTCCAGGTTATACTCGGCACAGATGTTCCTGTAGACTATGCCGGCCACTTGGTTATGGCGTTCCATGTATGCCTTGCCTGCTAGCATCTTGCACCCTGCTGTTATGTGCTGGATTGTCTCTGGGGCATCTTTACACAGCCTGCACCTGGGGTCTTGCCTGGTGTGATAGACCCCAGCCTCTATGGATCTTGTACTCAAAGCTTGTTCCTGTGCTGCCATGATTAGTGCCTCTGTGCTATCTTTCAGTCCAGCTTTGTCCAGCCACTGGTAGGATTTCTGGATATCAGCCACCTCCTCTATCTGCCGGTGGTACATAGCATGCAGGGGCCTGTCCTTCCATGATGGGTCCTCGTCTCCCTCCTCTTTCTTGGGTTTCTGCTGCCTGAGGTATTCACTGAGCACGCTGTCAGTTGGGGCCATCTTCGTGATGTATTCTGGATGTTCGTTGTCTCATCCTGGACTGTGGTGCTGACACTCACCAGTCCCCGGCGCCCTTCCTTCCGCTTAGCGTACAGCCTCAGGGTGCTGGACTTGGGGTGAAACCCTCCATGCATGGTAAGGATCTTTCTTGTCTTTATGTCAGTGGCTTCTATCTCCTCCTTTGGCCAGCCTATTACCCCAGCAGGGTACCTGATCACGGGCAGGGCGTACGTGTTGATGGCCCGGATCTTGTTCTTACCGTTCAACTGACTCCTCAGGACTTGCCTGACCGTCTGCAGGTACTTGGTGGTCGCAGCTTTTCTAGCGGCCTCTTCATGGTTCAAGGGACTGCTTTCACAGCTAGAGATTGACGAGGTACTATATATATATATATATATATATGTATATATATATATATATATATATGGCTTTACAACCAAGTTAACGCTGAAAGTACAGACATCACTAATGTCACACAACTTTGCCGACATGTGGCCAAGCGCTGGAACTTCCCTCTCTGCTGTGGAGCTCTGGATGGGAAGCACGTCCAGACGAAGGCACCCCCCTACTCAGGATCCATGTTCCATAACTACAAGTGATCTTTTTCCATTGTTCTCCTTGCGGTTGTGGATGCAAGGTATCGCTCCCGCGTTATTGATGTTGGGGGGTATGGGAGGACCCGGTGGTATTCTGGCCAACTCCACCTTTGGTCAGGCTCTTCGGGCTGGGACTCTCCATCTGCCTCCTGACCAGCCTCTACCTGGTGGAGAACACCGTGGAGCCCAGCCCCATGTCTTTGTGGCTGATGAAGCGTTCCCGCTGCGGCATGAGCTCATGAGGCCTTTCCCTGGACGCCTCCTCCCTTTAGAGAAGAGCCTCCACTTTCATCCTGGCCCTGGAAAAGGCCAGGATGAGAGTGGAGGGTGCCTTCGGTGTCCTCTCCTCACAGTAGAGGTTGTATCGGCGCTCAATGGCGCTCCGTCCTGAAATTGCGGAGAAGTGTGTGAAGGCAACGTGTGTGCTCCACAATTTTCTGTGCTGTTTGGACGAGAGAGGGGCACCTGCTGTGAGGGGTGTGGCACCTGCTGTGGTGGAGCCGTTGCAAGGCCTGGGTCGTGTAGCAGCAAACAACTCCTCCAGAGAGGCTGTCCTGGTGAGGGAGAAATTCATGGCCCACTTCTCGGCGGAGGGAGCTGTGTCTTGGCAACCAAAGGAGTAGCCTGTTTGAAGTCCGAGTGACTTCCCCACAACGGCTCTTTTAAGAGCCATCCACAAACCTCTAGAGAGTGTTCCTGTCTTTTTAAATTTTTCTTAATAAATGGAGCTCTACTCCAAAATAAACTAACCTCTTTTTACTCTCTTAAGTAACTTGTCTTCACTATGTTCCTATATACAGTGTGATGCAAAAGTTTGGGCAACCTTATTAATAGTCATTATTTTCCTGTATGAATTGCTGTTACAATGAAAAATGTCACTTGCATATATCATATAGGAGACACACACATTGATATACACTAAATATTTATTTCATTTCTCTTTTTTTGTGTTGCCAATTTATGCACTTGCTTGATTTTGTTTAAACAGTTATTGCACTCTTTCTGTAAATCCAGTGAACTTCATTTCACTTCTCAATTATCACTGTGTGTGTCTCCTATATGATATATTTAACTAACAATTTTTCATTGTGACAACCAACGATTTGTACAGGAAAATAATGACTTTTAACCTCTTAAGCCCCAAGCCTAACTGATCTCCTGCCTTTTGCCCCCGTATCAGGGGGCGTTGGGGCTTAAGAGGTTAACAAGGTTGCCCAAACTTTTGCATCACACTGTATTGGTATATTTTGTCATTAGTATAAAATGAAATAAATTCTACTTGTGTCAAGTCATGTGTCAACATTTGCTGTGTAGTAGAACAGAGACATTAGTCATTACAAATGTTTATTGGAAAAAATATATAAATTCACTAACAAAAACATTAAACATAAATATATAAAATTTAACTATTTACAGAGAGACAGGAATAAAAAGGACCCAGCTTGGAGTGGAAGAGCCTCAGGGAGAAGGAGGAGAAAAATAAGAACATTGTTTCTGCCCTGGAGAGCTGCTGCCTCATCAGAAAACTACTGATCATTAGGGTCCAATGTTTCCAAATTTAACACAGCTGTGCTGTTTTCAAAAACTAATTTATAAATTTGAAATTTCACGAATTCTCGTGTCTGAGGCGGCACGCTCTCCAGAGCAGGAACAAGGCCGAGGAGGAAATGTTCTGTTGGAGACTGGCGTGGCCTCTTTAGGGACTCCAGGATGGCCTGCTCCACCTCCGATGGACTGTCCTGGGACCCGTCCCTCGACCGCCTTCGAGCTTTCCTCCTCTGTGGGCCTGTAAAACACAGCACAAAACAACACAAAGTAATGAGAAGGCTGCTACTAGATTTTCATTTTCAAAATTGAAAAAAAAAAAAAAAAAACAGGATATAAACAGATTGGTTGTAGATATTTAGTACATACCTGCGGGTGCAGCAGCAGGAGTGGAGGGACCAGGGCTCGGGGAGCCAGGAGAAGCAACAGGGGATGACTCTGCTGCAGAATCAGTTGACTCTATCAAGACAATATTAAATGTTAACAGGTTGAAGACAATAGTCATAGAGAAATTATATACAGTGGTCTGTCATTTATTGCAGCACATGAACAGTAGTCGCAGTTCTCACAAGTTGATTCTCAAACTGCAAACCTTTGTCGATTTTAAAATGTAAAAGTATTATTATGCCAGCTTTTTCTCTGTCTATGGCGCCACTTTTGTGCGCCTTTTTCCCTTGCGGTGCAGGTGTGTATTTCCGAATGAGGGTCATAGTTATGAGTGTTTTTGTGCTGTTTTTTCTATTGGACGTGATGGTTATCAAAACCAAACATGATAAGTTTGGCAAGCGCAGGAGACACTACACAGAGATTTGTCAATTGGGCTGCAGAATGCAATGCTGTACTGCAATAAAAAAATTAGCGGAAAAGGCGAGGCAGTGAACAGCGGGACCACTGTATACTGTTTATTAATAAACAAAATATATTCCTAAATGACAACACGTATAAATTAACTGCCTACATTAACTCATTGTAAACATACCTTCTGACTGGTCCTCAGGGGGGAAGTTCTCCACGGTCCGCACCATATTGCCGCTAGTCTCCTGCAGGGTGAGGAAGGGGTCCAGAAACCCCATGACCGCGAAGAACTTCCATCTCCTCCCCGATCCTGCTGCAGACCCACTCCTCTTCTCCTTATAATACGTGTCCCTGAGGCTATTCCACTTTCTCCTGCAGATGTCCTCTGAATAAACACATTATCTTGTTAGCGGAAACGTATTTGTACATCAGTGGGAAAATAGCGGGACAGTAGGCGGGCTTGCTAGCTTTTGCATGGCTTCATCGGGTCAGTCTGAAAATTAAAAAGAAGACTGAATGAACTTACCAGGTTGCCCGATCTCCTCACTTATGTGCCTCCAAGCTAGGTCCTTTTTATTCCTGTCTCGGTAGAAGTAGTAGCTAGCATCATATAGCTCTGGATGATTAGCCACGGCTCTGATGAGCTTTTCCTCCATACTGAATGAAGAATGAAGGGCTTTGGCTGGATGATCTGCCCCTTTGACCTAGGTCAGAGCCACGTCACCAGGCTCCTGATTGGTTGTCGCGGCGCGATTTGACGCTGGAGTTCAGATTTTTCCAACTCGAGCGCTTGACGCGATATGCGGGTATGCACATATGGCAACACAAAAACTGACGAGCGTGGGGTTTTTTTCGCGAGTCAAACGCGCCAGACGCGGTACACTGACGCGCGTTTCACGCGTTTTGGCGTTTTGGTGTTTTTTACGCAAATCTGCTTCCGAACTTTCGCGGACCCGCAATGTGTGTCATCAAGCTTTTCCATTGACTTTACACGTAAACTTGATGCTCTGGCCGCCTCTATCGCGTACGGTGTGAAGACAAACTGCTTTATAAATCCATGTTTTAGACCAGTGATATGACTTAATTTGCTTAAAAAAAGTTTTGCTCTCCTGGTTTATTATACTTACAATAATCATATTTATGCTAGTATTAACTTTGATAATCGTTTGAGGGATACCTTTTATGTTTTTTTTGCTTTAAATTAGTTTTATGGACAAAATCACATTATCCCCACTACTGCTGGAGTGGGAGCTAATGGGACAACACATAAATAAGAAAAAAAAATATTATGTCAGTGTCCTGTAAAATGACTTAATAGCATTACCTGCCCTCTGTGATGTATTGTATCCTGTGCCAGCCCTCCAGGGTTGAGCAGCATGACAGGGTTTTCTCTGTACAGCAGTGAAAGATCCTGGTGTGCAGAAGAAACAGATGTTACTGATGTTGTTCAGTTATAGCACAAACCTCATACTTCTAAAGTGCTTTATTTTAACTTACAGAAACACAAAATGAATATTGGATATTTGACATGTCTCTGTGTGTGTTCCATCTTTTAGTTTCCCAAAGTTTCCCTCTTCTTCGTACTGAGGCGTCACACGTTTTGTCTCACTGAATATACGCTGAGCAGCTTATAAATGCACCATTATGGTCCTTTAACCTGCTGGAAGCTTTAACTTTTAGATAGAACGGACTGTAGAGGCATTGTCACATAATATATAGTAAGCAGAGATACAGCCATGAGTTGTTGACCTCCTCCAGTGTAGTGTGAGTCTAATAACTGAACTTTTTATCACCAAACTAAAGTGGCTTACTGCATTTGATTCAAGTGCTCATAATTGGTGTTCAGTAGAAACGAGTTCCACCCACTTCAAACTAGTGAGGCTCTCACAGCTGAAGCAGTGATCTGTGTCTATATGTGCAATCCTACCAATGAGATTAAAGCTGACATTTGAACTTTTAGTAGCCTTTTAAACAGAAAGAAAACAGTTATTCAGCCTCTGCTGTTGACCATTCTGGCTTTAAAATATCCACCAGCATCAGAAAGCACAAAAGGTTCTCTGTTCACTGTACTCGCTTGATGTTTGTCTTCCTCACAGGTCCCTGACAGCTATCACTACAGGCGACGTGTTCATCTATACGACACGGCCGCACGGGTTCAAAGTGAACCTCGCGGTGTGGACACATCGGACCTCGGAGTCAAAGAAGATGAGTGGCTCACTGATGAAGCAGCAGCCACGCTGCTGGGCTATGCAGAGGAAGAGGTCATGGGTCACAAGGTATAACATGCTCAAGCACACAAGCAGTTCAGGAAAAAAAGTGGAAAGTCTGAAAACCTTTATATGGTTTATAGTTAATCGGGTATTACAACTTACTGGTTTCCCTCCCTGCAGATCAGCGAGTCTAAAGCATATGACGGGCTCTACGTTGACGTGGGAACGCAGACATATTCGTTTCGCTCAGCTCCTTTCAAAGGGAAGACCACCCTGGCTGAGGTGATGGTGGACAGACCGCTGAAGCTTCACCTGCAGCTGCAAGCGGAGAGTGTGAACAGCAGACACAACAGAGCCAGCTGTGTCTTCACCTTCCTCTGTGGTCACACCTTCCACCGACGAGAGTTCGCCACACATGTCAGGTGTCTGTGCAAAATCTGCCCTCAGCATTAAAGTAATAAGCGTTAAGCTCTCACTGGAAGCAACTGTGGATGAGCGCATTTTTGTCTTTTTATTTTTAGACACAACCTGCAAAAAACAAAAAAAAAATGTGTATGAATGGCCCTGGTTGTGTGCTATGAATGTATAAACTGCCATGTTCTTTTTCCAGGAATGTGCACTGTGACATCCACACATGTCTGAGCGGTTGGTTCGAGCAGCGGTGTCCACTCGCGTATCTGGGGTGCACCTATAGTCAGAGGAGGTTTCATCCTTCCACACATAAAGCTACCGTCACATACAAGTGAGCACAACTCATATGAATCCACAAGGATTCATTTGTTAATGAAAATAGTCTCTGAATGTCTTAAACATTGAGTACAGTGAGTGCAGCAAAGGGAAGATTTTATTGCATATGCTCCTCCTTTATTTTAGTTTTAACTCCACCCACTCTCCTTTTTCCCTCCCGTACAGTAAGGAGCTGAGGAGTTTTAACTTGCGTCCAACATTCGAAGGATTAGTAGGTGACAATTCACCCACGAGCTCAGAACGAAGAGGGGACTCTTTGAGCTCTCTTCCCTACGAGGTGCTGTGCCACATGGCCAGTTTCCTGGACAGCCTGTCCCTCTTCCAGCTGGCTCTGGTGTCCCACCTCATGAGGCAGGTGTGCTCCACTCTGCTGAAGGAGAGAGGGATGGTCACCCTCCGCTGGGAGAAGAAAACCTACTCACACGGGAGAACCAAGTGGAGAGCCAAGCTTGTGAGATATAGAAACAAAGCCAGCTAGTTCATCACATACTCTGACAATTATTCCTCCTTTAGTCTTCTCCTGACTCTGTTTTGGTTTCTCTTCAGGTGTGGGAGTTCAGTCATCTCTTCTCCTCAGTGGATTCGTGGCATATGGCTGACATCCCTCCTATATCTGCTCACCTGAAAGTCTGTCCCTACTACGAGGTCTCCCTGCACAGTAAGCCGGTTTCCCTCCCCAGCATGGACGAGAAACAGAAGTGCAGCCAGAAGAGTTCGAGCCTTGTCAACCATTTCACAGGAAACAGATGACAACAATTCCCCTGCTGCACCTGCCCCAAAAAATGTATTTATGGCCAGGTTATTCTGCACAGATACCAAGAGTGTCTTCTATAACCATTATGTTGCAAAACTCTACAGAAAAAAAGTTACCTAAACTTAACAGAGGCTTTTGGCTTATTGGAAAATAATATGTTCTAAGTATTATCATTAATCAGACTTTTAGCTGATGATATTTGTATTGTGTGGGATTAAGATGATTAACAGAATAAAAACTGTTAGTGTTAAATAGAAAATAAGTTCATACTTTCATTTATAAATATACTATATGTTTATTAGAAGTGTTGATCAATCATATTTTAGTCATTTTAAACAAAACAGCTGAACTGGTTCAAGGCTTTTATGTTTTTATTTGTCAGAAAAGATATTAAAATTAACACCTTTGTGGTTTTTTTACAAAGATTATATGCAGAACCGTAGGACCTAAAGATGGATAAACATGATGAGGTATAGCACTGAGATATAACAAAGAGTTGTTGAAGCTTGGTTAAGAGGAGAGACTGAGCAGCCAAAAGAAGAAGATCATTGTGGTTCATCTTGGTCTGTGAAAATGACAACGCACATAATACATGCTTTCTTTGCACAACTTCTTTAAATGTGTGACTGATTGTGGACTTAAATTTTATTTCGGTTTTTGTATATGTAATATTCATATAACTGCTACCTCCTTTTAATTTCAGAGGCAAACATTGACTTAGCTAAAGCAACAATTACTGGTTACTTCTCTTTGCCAGACAAAACATCACCTGCCAAAGCAAATGCTGTTTTTTTGGGTTTTTTTAGATCATTTTTGAAAGATTCAGAGTTACACAAAAGGAAAGTACTCTGAATCTGCACGAATGAGAAACTTTACAGTAATTTTAAACAGAATATATATTTTCCATCTCTTTTTGGTCCAAGCTTTTAAAAGAGATATAATTATTTTCATTCAGTTCAGGATGTTGTCCACATCAAAGGAACAGATCAGAAAATAGGGACTTTTTAGGTTCTTTAGTTTCTTTCTTTACCAACACTCCACAAAACATATAACAAATTTTAATTTTAATTTTCTTGTCATTGAAAATAAGGTCTTACAAAAAACAAAAGTAAACCAGCCCATTCAGTATCTTGTAGAAGCTCCATACCAGCAATAACTTGAAGTAATCTTTTCCTGTATGACTTCATCCGGCTCTCACATCATTTTTGGAGGAATTTTGACATCTGCTTTTACAGAGGTCCTCCCACCTGCTGATGATCAGTTAATCAGCAACTTTTTTGCTGTTCATATGATGGCGTATTTACCTAATGTATCTAATTTTAAGGTAAATACTAAGAACCATATTTATTTCTAACAAAGAATAAAAAGGGCATACTTTCTTTTTACCATAACAGTAAATTAAATAAGGTAAATTGATTAAATGAGTAAAATAAATATATTTTACTGGATATGTAAGACAATAAAAACAGAACATAGAAGAAAAAACACAAATATTTTACTTATATATAATCTAATACAGAAAAAGCTGCTGATTGGAATTTTTTGTGAAACAGTTTTTTTCTATCCTTGTATGAAGCACGGGTTGCTGTCATATAAGCAAAATACACTTCTGACACTGTTCACGTTACAGTAAAGATGAACTGTTGTGGGCTTATTGGTGAATTTTGAGGCATTTAGAGCGGGTTAGATTTCAGGAAGCTCCTCCTCCTCCTGGTGCTGCTCCGTGGCACCGACAACCTCACACTCCGTGGTGCTTTTGTTGTGAATACATCACCGCGCTGCACGTAGCCAATAACCAGAAGGTTACGAGGAGGTTGTTTCGACTCAGCCTGCAGTAGGATTCATTCATTCCCGGAGAGCGAATGTCCTCCCGGAGAAGAAAACAAGCGAGCCCTTTTGCAGACTGATCGCTTTGCACGGGCCTTTTGTTTTCTGCGTTTCTGCTCCATCAAGGACGGGAAATAAAGAGCCAAATCTATACGGAGATCCATGACAGACGCTTTGGAGAGGATATCGCTTCAGTATCACGGTAGGCCACAGCCAGTGATGGAGATAAATGAGAGACTGAGTAAACGTGCAGAAATGAGAAAGCTCATAAAACTGATAATATTAAATAAGAGCAGGCTGCTGTCAAATGACCCAAGAAGCAGATGCATAGAAATGCATTAAAAACCCTTAAATGATGTAGAAAAACATTGTAATATAACACCAGTTATGCTATATTGCATGAAGACAAATGCATAATTACTAATGGATATCACTGAGTGATATAATCTTATTTTAAGTGTTCGCTTGCAAGTATTACTCAATGCCAGCATTGAAACTGCGACACTAATATAAACAGCTGTGGTAATAAATCTTGCAGCCAATCCAAAGACAAACCAGCCATCAACATCTGTGCACAGGTTCTGCAGGGGTTCGGCCATGGATGCCGGGAGGCTCGAGCAGCAGGTGGCCAGTGTGGAGAGAGGCATCACCTTCCTGAAGCAGGAGCACCTGGCCATGCTGACTGGCCTGCAGCTGGAGATCACACACCTGAAGAGGCGCTGTCACGGTCAGTGTACAGGTGAACTGCTCTTGCCATCTCATTATGTGCTTACTCGTCATATATTTGTCTGTCTGCCAGCCTGTTGTACTACTCCCTTTCTTGCCTGCAGAGCTGAGCTGTGAGCTGGACTCCAGGTTTCCTGACAGAAACACAGCAGGTGAGAAATTACAAACCCTTGCTGAGCAAGGGAAAAATGATATATGAGAGACGCTGAAACTTTATATCATAGCTGTAGAGATCTAAAAAAGAAAAGATGGGCAGAGGACAACTGAGAATTAACAGGGTTACACTGACAGGGCAATCTTGCTAATATTTATTAAATCTATATTTATTGTAAATTGTTACAAAGCAGAGCTACAGGTCATAATAGATTTTAAATACCGTGATTAAAATCTTGTTTTTCAGTTATCAGCTGGATTAGCTGCTGTCATAGTTAAAAATGAGCCTAGGGAAATAAAAAGTTATGTCTTTAGATCCCAGTGTTGACTTATTTGAAGCAGTACATGATGATATTGGTTTGTTGTTAGCACTTTGAGTTGCATATTTAAAATATATCAAATAAAGTTATCAAAATGACGTGAGATTATAAAGTTTTGCGACTCTTCTAAAAAAATAATTAAAGATCCTAGCTCACTGAAATTTAGCCCCTTACTTTGTAGATATACCTCTTAGGTAGCACTCTGCTTCCAGTGTGTCTGCTACTATATAGCACTGTAGTATAATACTGACAAATTAGACTCATGTCTCTCTTGATTTGATTCTTCTACCCTTAATCTTTAATTTCATTTGGGAGAGGGAGACAAAGTAGAAAGTTTTCAAACTTGGTGAGTGGGGTGGGCGATAAGTGGTAGTTCTGCTGATGTAGCATGTTTTTAATGCATGGTGTTCCCCAGTCATGATTCTGACCTGATGTGTTGCCTTTGACAATGTAGACATTCCCACTAACCCCAGTTTGGTTTTCAAATCATAGTCAAGACATTCAGCCTCATAATTCTGGCTGCATGTTTGACCACGCTTCTTGGCAGAATTGGTTTCCTGGCACAGACCCGGCTTTTCAGTGTAGTCCACAAATTTACAATAGAGTTGAGGCTGGGACTTCAGAAGCTTAATGTTAGCCTGCTTTTCCAGATATCCAAATTCAGATTTGATGTGTTTGTAATCATCATCCTGTGGGAACACTCAATCACTCATTATTCCATTCTAATGTACCGGTATCACAGCAAACAGCCCCAGAGCATGATGCTACCACCACCATGCTTCACATTTGCTACACTGTTCTTAGGTTTGAAAGCCTCACCTTTACTCCTGCGAACACACCTCTATTCATTGTGGCGAAACAGCTCAATCTTTGTCTCGTCTGACCATCACATTTTCCCCAGAAGGCGTTTGGCTCGTCTCTGTGGGCCTCGACCTTGAAGGTGTGCTTCTTTCTTGGTTAAAATCCTCCCAGTCCTTGGTGATATAAAACTCACTTCACTGTGGACAGTGATGCTGGTATTCCAGCAGTTTCCAGTTAATGGGAGGCTTGAGCCTTGCTGGTTCCTGATTATTCTTGATCAACCTAACCAGTTTCCACTAATCTGAGGGTGACAGTGTGGGTTCTCTGAAAAAGCTGTACTTACAGTTGGTTGAACTGATGTTGGAATGTGCAGATGTTTAGAACTGGCTCCAAGAGGCATTCCTGACATGTGTAAATCTGTAATTCTCCTTCTTAGATCGATCTTAATCGAATCCTTGGACTCAACTGAGGTGCTGAGTGCTGTCAAACAAATCCTTTTTATGTTGGCAAAGAGAAACTAAGAGTTACAGCTACTACACAGTGCTGGAAATGGTCCCTAATGCACAATAATGCATGCAGGTGGAGATCTGCCAAACTGAAGGTTTTGGAATTTTGTGATTGTACCCTGTACCGTAAGCTCTGATGCAAAATGTGATCTAAATAATAGATTTTTCTTTTAAATTATTAGGCCCGATTTCACCGACTGATAAGCAAAAGTAGACAGAAAGACACAGTGAAAAGTGAAATTCATGCAGAATAAGATAAGAATGAATGGTTAAGTAGGTGAATCAACAGATATTAAGCACAGAAAAACAGACCAAAGTCTGGCACTAGAAGGTAAACAGTGAACCCCTCATACTTTGTAGTGTATCTCATAGCTTTAGTATCCACTGAATCTGCATTTCTGTGTGTTTGTGTTTTCATATATGCTTCACAGAGGAGGAGGCAGAGCTGGCGGCACGTTGTGATGCTGCGGAGCGACTTCTACAGGACCAGCACTGCATGATGGTCGCTGCACGGGGGGAGCTGCGGGCCAGCCGGGCACGGGCATCGGCACTCGGGAGGAGCCTCAGAGAAGAAGAGCGACGTTTCTTAGAGGAGCTGAAACGTCGAAGCCACAAGATCACACTGCTGAGTCGTGAGCTTCAGCGGCAAAATGTCATGACCACGACCCTCTGTCATGAGCTGCACACTGCACGGTTAAAACTGTTCCAGCAGCAGCAGGGCAGTGGGTCTGCTCCTGAGGGAGAGGAGGAGGAGGCCAGAGGAAAGGAGCAGGAGGAGGAGGAAGAGGAAGAAGAGGAGGATGAAGATGATGAAGATGGTGAAGGGGAGAGCTCAGACTGGCTACTGTCTCCACCTCCTCCTGTCTCTCCCAGCCAATCAGAGGCAAGGCAGAGGATGCGCATCAGCGTAAGAGAGGAGAGGGTCAGGGCTTGCGTCCCTCAGGAGAGAGTGACATCACCACAGCAGCCACACCCCATGCCTGACCCCGCCCTCTTCCTGGTGCCACTTAGGTACCGCCTCCTCCGCATGCACCAGCCAGTTAGATCACAGGATGGAGAAGGCCTGGAGGATGAATGGGAGGATATTGATGACAGCAGGGTGCCCAGGAGGGTGGACATGGGAGCAGGGGAGGGAGAAACTGCTCTGTGATGAAGACAGGGAGGTGGAGTTGTCTTCCAACAGGTCTCAGCTAACGTCTGATGCAGTTATACTAGAAAAAGATCCAGATGAGAGCGATGTAACCTTGTGATTGTGTGTAGATTTTGGGAGGTTAGAGTTAAGTTGTGCAGGAGTGCGTGATCCAACCTACACGTAGACGTTATTAGGTGAATTTATCACATTGATGGTGCAGCATGTAGTCTGAAAGTGTGAAGAAACAGGGCAAAAAAAGCAAAGAAGATTAATGGCTTCATATGGATGCCTTTTGATTTAAACACTGTTGATCACAGCTTTTTTCCTATAATTAGTAGCCTTGCCTCTGGGTTCATGAACGCCGACACCGTGCCGATAAAGTGGCTGTCTGCTTTCTCACTGCACAAGCTGTACTGCAGGTTTGGAGAGTCACTCTGAAAGGCTTAGGGACATTTTGTAATCATTCGCACTTTATTAAATCCATGCAATGTGCCTGTTAATGGCCAAAAATTATGTGGTCATGTTTTTTGTTCTATAGTTGACTTCTTAGGCTGCCTCTAATAACATTAGCGAGTTCTCTGCCCTAGTCAAGTCTCCCACTAAGCTGTAATAATTTATTTTATATTCATTACATGTTTCCTTAGAAGATTCTTTAAGGACACAAAGGTAGTGAAAGTGCATCATCCAAATCTTTATTCCAGGCTGAAGAAAGGCTGATAAAGGCTGATAAAACAGATAGAAAGGTCAAACACAGAAAACAGAAGAATCTTAAAATTGAGGTGAATAGCTCAATCTATTCCAATGATGACCTGGCATTAATCACTCTAGTGAAAGTGATTAAGTTATTGGATGTAGAAACAGCAAGAAATTAGCAAATGGGTTGGTGTTTAAATAGCACCCTTCTTCTCAGTTGAACATTCAAAACACTTCCTAGTACTACGTCTCATTCACCCAATCACACACACATTCATACAGTGTATGGTGCATTCATATTATATAGGTACTTTGTGACATTCCAGTAGATGCATCAGAAGCAACTTGGAGGTCTAGTATCTTCCCTAAGGATTCTTTGGCATGGAGGAGTCAAGAATCAATCCAACAACCTTTTGAGTAGTAGATGACTCACTCCATATCTGATTTGGGCATATCCTCACAGATGCCCAAAATGGAAGCAAAACTAACCCGGGTGTGAAAATAAATTATAAAATAGTAACCCCACTGCACCCCCATATTTCATATTCATATTTGGGGCATATTTGGGCAACACGGTCGTTAGCATTGTTGCCGCACAGCAAGAAAGTCCTGAGTTTAATTCCACCATCAGGCTGGAGTCTCTCTGTGTGGAGTTTGCATGTTCTCCTCGTGTTTGCGTGAGTTCTCTCTGGGTACTCTCCGGCTTTCTCTCACAGTCCAAAGACATGCAGTTAGTGGGGATAGGTTAATTTGTCAATCTAAATTGCCCATAGGCGTGAATGCGGGAGTGAGTGTGAGTGCGAATGGCCTTCTGTCTCTGTGTGTTAGCCCTGCAACCTGTCCAAGGTGTACCCCGCCTCTCGCCCTATGACAGCTGGGATAGGCTCCAGCGTCCTCCACAACTCTGAAAAGGATAAACGGAAGCGAATGGATGGATGGGAGAAATATTCAAACAGTTAATAGTTAATACACTATAATTTAGCAGGTATAAGGGTATTTTACGTTTTTATTAGTCAACAGTTAACTTCTCCTGCTGCACTGCTGTAATTGTGTTCTTTATAATTTGATTATAAGTTGAATTATAAATAGTGGAATTTAAACTGAAGTAAGCTTTTATTTCAAATTACAGCACTGGGTGGCAGTATAGCCCAGTCTTCAGAGGGATTATTATAAGGGTAAGTCTTTGAGCCCTGCTATAGGTGTCATAGGGATATAATCTTACACATGAAGAGTCGCTTCCGCATGTCCGCTGTAAAGGCATTATCGTATTAGTTACCTTATTAGGCTAGTAGCATTTTTTTTTAAATGTGCTCTATCATACACACAAACACCTACATAGTTGGATTTTCTGGGCTTGAAAAATTAAAGCAGAGAGAGCATTCGGGGTCCAAACAAGTCTTTGGAGGAAAACTGTGACGACTCATAGTCCAGTTTTCAGAAATTAGTCCTTCATCTGATTCTGGAAAACTGGGACTCTACACCTTCATATACGCAAATTTTAACCTGCTAAAACAAGGTGAAGGACACATAAGAGACCAAGACCGCTAAACCATGAAACATTACTTTCTAGTGAAGCTGGCAGTTTAAATAAAATTTAATTTTGACATAAGTAATATACGCACAAATATACACACATATATGTATATACATATATATAATGTATTAAAAAGAAAACAAAATATAAATAAGCTATAGCGAGAAATTAGGTTTACAAAAATCACTAATTAAAACCCAAACATGGTTCTTTCAGTTTGTCAGTCGACACTTGTCTCCTAGCAAACGTCCCATTCTAGAACGTTCCCACAGTTGTCTTGGTGACTGTGCTCAGAATGCAAATGTACCGCTGCAGCGCTCCCATGGCAACCAGAGAGCTGCTTTCAGACTGATGCCTGAGTTTTCAGCGCACCTACTGGAGCCTCATTTCCAGCACTGAGTGTCTGAGGAGGTGTTTGCTGTGTCATATTTACATCTCACACAATGTGAAAAGGCGCCAGCCCTCGTCCCAGTCCTCCTCCTCTTCCTCCCTCCTTCTCCTGCTGATGCTATTTATACACATTGCACGTGCTCACACGTTCAAGATTGATAGAGAAAGCATGGGCCGATCTGAATACAGGAAGTTGCATCATGAGCGGCAGAAAGGTTGCCCTCTTCTGGACTTGGACGGGTACTGTGTGTTTGAGCACAGGGCCTGCCACAGTTCCTCTCCTCCCCTTGAAGGGCAGACACACACATAGTTTGTGTAATGTGGTTTCGCTGTAAGGACTGGGGAGCCTCCTGCTCTGGAGGAAAGCCTGAGGAAACTTACGTTTCTGATTCCACGAGGAGCAGGAGAATCTGGAGAAGATGAAACAGACTCACTGACTCAGTCTTTCTACACTGGATGGTAGGGTTGTAGATTTGCTACACTAATCTGTAATGAACTGATGTGATTTTCTCTGTTTTCAGACATGTGCGTTCATTTTCTGCTGTGCTTGTGTTCTCATGAGGTCAAAATAAGGTGTGCTACATGTTACATATAAAATCATAACTCTGTCCATTTCAGATCTTCTGCTGTTTTACTTTGGCTCTTTTGAAGCTTTTTAGAGGATATTTTTCTCCTTCTCATCTGTTCTCCTCCTCATTCCAGGATTTTTACACATCCAACATCACTGCTGAGTTCGTCTGATCAGAATTTGTCTCTGAGGTTTTCCAGGCCCTTCCACTGTAAGGTGACACCTCTGCAGCAATACTTCATGATTGTCCTGTCATCAGCTGTCGTCTAAGGCTCTAAGCTGCTTGCATTTACACATGACACACACACGCACGCTTGTGGCAGTGTCAAAACTTAGACTCAGTTACGGCTTAGCCGCTCACACCAGACTGAAAGTGCGTGCTTCTGAGTTTTGAGTAAGTAAATGGGTTTGCACCTGTAGCCATACCTCGCAGTGATGTCTACTAACCTCAGCCAGAAGTATGACTGTACATCACAGCTGCAAGCTGAGAAGTTAAAACATGTTACTAAAATATAATTAGTTTGTTTTTGTTTGTGTGTTTGCTTTGGGTAGCATAAGACAGCGTTATCAAATGTGCAGTCAGGAATTTGTACTGTGGGGGGAAACAGTTATCTGATCCAATCCTAAATTTGTAAGTTTGCTCCCTTGTAATGAAATCATCAGACTCTCGTTTTATGGTTGTTTCAATCTAATAGAGAGAGACAGAATATCAACCAAAAGTCCAAAAGAATGACTTATAAAAAAGTTATAAATTGTTTTAAATGTCATTGATTGAAATAGATTTTTCATTCCCAAGCAAAACATGACTTTGTAGTTTTGCTTGTTAGCAAGCACAGGCAAAAGACGTTTTTTGTAGATGGTCACTAGTTTTGCACACATCCTAGAAGAGAATTTGACCCACTCCTCTTTACAGAAACTGTGAAAATTTTCAAGCTGCCCCCCTCAGATTTTCTACAGGGTGAGGTCTAAAAGTCTGGAGATCAGCTATGCTACTTCGTTACCTTGAAGCGCTTCTTCTTTAGCCCCTCCTTTGTTGCCATGGTGGCATGTTTTGGGTAGCTGTCATGGTGAAAGAGCCATCCTATGAGACACCTTCAGTGCTCTGGCTGAAAGAAGGAGGTTCTCATCCAAGATTTTACAGTACATGACCCTGTCCGATAGTGCCTCAATGCGGTGGAGTCTTCCTGTACCCTTAGCTGAAAACAGCCCTAAAGCATGATGTTTCCACCTCCATGCTTGACTGTGGGGTTTGGTGATCTTTGGGTGATACTCAGCATTTCTCATCCTTCAAACATGGTGGCTCAAGTTTAGTTTCATTTGGTCACAGCACTTTTTTCCCTAAGCCTTCTCTGAATCATTTACATGTTTTCTGTAAATGATAAAGAGGAGTGGGCAAACTAAAGATGGGTCTTCTTCAACAGAGGGACCTTGCAGGTGCTGCAATGTTTCAATCAATTGCAGTGTAGTGTTACCACCAGTTATCTTGGTGGCTGCCTTCAGATCATTAACATGCTCCTCCCATGAAGTTATGGGCTAATCTGCCACCTTTCTTATGACCATCCCAACCCAATGAGGTAAGCTCTTGCATGGGGCTCCATGTTGAGGAACTGGTGAGAAACTGGTTTTGTGGACAGATGTGCTTTATACATAAAATGGGCTGAGATCCGTCAGAGATTAAATTATTTATTCCACCAATGTAAAGATAGAAAACATAGCCCCAAACATGTCAGGTTTATCTAGAAAAGAAAACAATGTCTAATGTTTGTGTATGATTGCGTTGTTTTCTGGTGAAATAAGGAATAATTAGGACCATTCATTATCTCTAAATAAAGTTCTTACTTTGTCAAAACTGTAGGGTCTTGTTGCTTGTGATTTCCTAGTTTGACTTATTTGTTTCCCTTTTATTGTTGTAACTGAACACAACACTGGCTCAAGTATGAAAGTATAAGTGGACTCTAATGGGGTTTGACATTAACATAGTTTTTTTTTTGGTCCTCTCTAGGTCACCTTCACAGTTTTTACTTCTTTTTAGCGCATAAAGGCACCATGGGAAACATCTTCCAGTGCTGCCAGACCCTCTCAAACTACTTTAAGTGTCAGGATACACCAAGCCCGGGTGAGGCAGAAAGATCTCCTCTGCTGTCCAGCGAAGAGAGTGAATGTGAGTCACCGAGTTTGCTGGACAACTCGGAGAACGACGTGTTAACTGTCTCAACAAACAGTATAACAAACCTGGCCCTCGAACCGGAGAACTTTCTGTTTCCTGACATCATCCTAAGCAGCAGCCTGGGAGGAGATGTGACTCTGGTGGAGCCAATGGTGTGTCTGCTCGTGTCTGAGGAGGATGAAGGAGGAGGCGAGGGGATGGGCGAGCAAAGAAGCGAAGAACGAGGAAGGAGCAATGAGATGCGAGGCAGAGGGTACTCTGAGGTTGAGACTCAGACTGAAATAGAGACCCAGATTGGTATGGGGGTGCAGACTCAGACTGAGTCGCAAACAGAAGTTCAAACACAAACAGAAACACTCGAGTTCGGTAATAAGAGGGTGGTGAGGGGAGGAAGTATGATCATTAATAGTGAGACTAGAAAAGAGATGCATGATTGGGATCAACATGAAGGTGTGGAACAGCTGCTTTTGGAGGCACAAACATCGGAGAAGAAAAGCAGTGGCATTTGGTGTGACGTTGAAGTTTCTGCTGACTTGAAGCTGCCAGGAAAGGTAGGAAGGCAGACAGCCAAAGACAAACTCGAAGTGACGGCCACCTTAACAAAGCTAACTTTGCAGACAGAAAGAAACACTGACCCAATTGAAGAGGAACATACAGATTCTGCCTTGAGAAAGCCAACAACCTTACAGTGCAACAAAAAGCCAGACGAGCAAAAGACTGAATCCAATTCAGTGATGCAGGCTGACCACAAGGTCACAAATGAAAACATTGCTGCAGTGGAGTCAGAGAAGATGACAAAATGCAGCAATAACGACACAGAAAATGTGGAAAACGTTGACCCCACTGAGGGTTGCGTGAACCTGAAACAACAGAGCAATCAGGACAATGGACAGATGGAAGAGTTAGAGCAGACTGCAAATGAAAAGCAACATAATAATATTCACATAGAAACAAACAACCATGTGGTTCAGACAGCAGGTCATATTCAGAGTCAGGACAAGTCACATGTGCCAAAGAAGTTAGAGGAAGCCATCAAGACTGATGAGCGACAGGCAGAAGGAGAAGAAGAAGGAGAGACTGAGATTGATCGAATGACCCTTTTTTTAGTTGACAGACTGTTTCTGGGAGCAAAACATGTCCAAAGTGAGTGGATTTTTTTTGTAGTCAGTATTACTGCTGGTTAAGCTAAGACTGTGTTTAAGAACTCATCTATTTAGTCTGAAATCTATCACAGTGAAAAACTCTGGACGATAACACCATATCTTCATTCATCTTCCTTTTCATTTTTTAGATTTTTTTCACTTCCTCGGACACATAATGTAATTACTTCTGTCAAGGAGGGCATATTTTTGGTATTTTTGGTTGTGTCATTGTTTCTGTCTGTAAAAACAATAACTTAAAAAGTTTTGAAAGATTTCTGGTCAAATTTCATAGGGGTCTAGATCCTGCTTTTCAAGGACTTCAAGGTCAATTCACTAGCTGGGCCTACGTCCTCATTTTAGGTTTGACATCGTTTTAGTAGGTAAAGGTGAATACTTGGACATGAATTGAGCTGCGGTTTGGGGAAGGCCTCGAAGGGGACTGGGTTTGGCAGATCCCCATGTACTAATAGGAGTGAAGAAGTTAAAGAATTGAGAACAAGGAGGGAGGGAGGGGCACGTAAACGAGAATGAACAGCTTGCAGAACTGGGGGAACCTATATAGATGACAAACAGAAGGAGCGTGTTTGGAGGCGTGGTCCTGCTCCTGAAATTCTCAGATATAATCTCCAAAAATTGACAAAAAGCTTTATAATTTAAAAACTCTGATTCTGATAAGTGTAGTGTTTGTTGGAATGTGGAAAAGACGAAATACACTGTAATATAAAATTATATAATAAGCTCAAGTTGTTCGTGTCCAGTTATTCGCAAATCAGCATCTATTATCCATTACCCGCTCCAACATAATGTTTGGGTAATCAGAGTAAACATCTGTCATGCTGCCCTTATCTGATTTTTACTCCACTACAAACTTCTTAAATTATGTTTGCAATCCTCTTCCCTTAGAAGTAAATACTGCCCAGAGAGTGAGCAGAGTGCTCTCGGGGTGCTTCCTGTATGATCAACTTTCCTTGTTTTTTTTTTTCTTTTTGAATTTGTATTTTCCTGATTAACTCACATTAAAGTGTAACAGCAATTTGTTTTTCAGCCAGTTTCATCTCAATGGTCTATTTTTGTCTTTTCTCTTCTGTTTAACAGCACATCCAAATCCAGCTACAGCACCCACTGAAGATGATCTCCCAGAGCAGTCTGATGATGATAAAAGGAAAAAACTCAGTATCCAAGACATAGTTGATCTCCAAGAGACAAGTTTTACTGTCAGAATCCAGCCTCCGGGAACAGAAAGTTTTGAGCTGCAGGTTCTGTTGTTAGTCCCTGTTTTCTCAAAGATTCACTTCACTGTGTCTTCTTTTCACTTCAGCTCTCATGTTTCTCCTCCACCATCAGGTGACCGGCCAGATGTTGGTTGTGGAGCTCCACCAGGTGCTTATGGATCATGAGATCACCTGCCACCGCACGTGCTTTTCCCTCCAGCTGGGTGGTGTCACGCTCGACAGCCTTAATGAGCTGCACTCTGTCCCGGGCATCCGTGACGGAGCGGTGATCAAGGTGGTGGAGGGTAACTGCCTCTTCCTGTTCTTACTGCATTAGTTTTGTCTTCATGTGATGATTCACCATTTGAGTCATTTCTCAAAATAGTATTAGAGTGAAAGTCCATACCTTCTTATACTGATGTTAAATTATTTAGCATTGCTATTTCTGCATTTCCACTTGATAATCTTATTTCATGAGCATCTTCATATGGAAAATGCTTCCATTTAATCCCGCACTCGTGCAAGATAGATTTGAATCCTTTGTGAGCGTTGTTGCTCCTGTTACAGAATCTTACTCGGTGCGTGATGCTCGTCTTCATCTCAGACATGTACGTGATCTTCTGAGGAGCCTCGACCCCACCGATGCGTACAACGGCGTGAACGGCAGCTCACTGTCTTACCTCACCTTCTACACCAGTAGAAACAATGGTAACGCCTCTCTGTCATACATTAGGATCAGCTTCCCTGTAAGAAAGCGCTCAACCCTTTCACCTTTACATTCAACCCTGCAGATGGTCAGAGCATGGGGAAGAGGCGAGCTTCTGAAAGGGAGTCTGTTGACTGCAGCCCTCCAGAATACGTCCTCCCCGGCTCTAAGGAGCGACCGCTGTGTCCACTTCAGCCAGTCAGAGAGGACTGGAAGGTGAGCTGTCAGTTTTTCTACATGCAGTTAAGGCTGGGTAAATGTGCATTTAGTCGTGGTTAAACAACAGTGAAATGACAGCCTTTGCAGTGCCTGCGGGTCTTGACCCTCAGCAGTTGGAACCCACCTCCAGGAAACAGGAAGATGCACGGCGACTTAATATACCTGAATGTCCTGACTATGGAGGATAGAGAACTCAATATTACATCCTCTACACGGGGTTTCTTCCTCAACCAGTGAGTTTTACATTCTATAAAAAGGTTTTATCCATCCTGGCAAGATATTTTGTTCAGATGTTTCCAGTAGGTTTAATAGTTATAATTATAATTAAACATTGGTCTTTCCCCTTGAGTACTGTAGTTACTCAAGGGTATAAACTTGCCTTGACTTGGCGTGTGCTCTTTTCTGACTTCTCCAGGTCAACTGCCTTCAACTTTAACCCCAAACCTGCAGTTCCTAAAACCCTTTGCCATTCTCTAGTGGAGCTGCTGAGTCAAGTCAGCCCTGCTTTCAGGAAAAACTTCACCGCCCTGCAGAAGAAGAGGTGAGCCAACTGTTAGGAATTGATTTAGAACTTGTTTTAGCATGAAGCTTGACAGTAAAAATATTTTCCATCCTCTGCTGTGAGCCAGAGTTCAGCAGCACCCTTATGAGCGCGTTGCAGCACCTTTCCAGGTGTTCACCTGGACTGCGCCACATGGAGACCACACCCTTGACTGCGTGAGAGCGGAGGAGACGCACGCCAGCTACATGGGCCAGGATGAGCATACGGTAGTGGACGCAAGATCGAGGGGGCAACCTAAATGTGGAAATGCAGGACACGTAAAAATATAGGTTTGATTTTACATTTCGACTGATGGCGATGATGATGCTGATATTTAGGTTGTGTGTCATGATCTCAGAGTCGGGACTGGAACGAGGAGCTTCAGGGATGCAGGGAGCTCCCCGGGAGCTCCCTGCAGGAACGACTGCACAGAGAGAGGAGCATTTTCAAGGTGATGATTCCCAACATCATCTTTCCAAGTCTGTCCTTCATTACTAATGAAGCAAATCTGTGATAATCAATTTAAAGCCCAGAAGCCATGACCTCCTCTTATGTTTCCTCTATTCTTCCTCCTCTGGGACCAAATTGTTTTATTGAAACATAAACTCATTAACCAGTATTTGAATCCCTCCTCGCAGACCAACAGTGACTTTGTGGCCGCTGCGACACGAGGTGCTACGGCTGTCATTGACGGCAACATCATGCCGATAAACCCAGGGGAGTCGCCTCATTTGCAAATGTTCATGTGGAACAACCTCTTCTTCAGCCAGGGGTTTGATGTGTCTGAGCACTACCGACCACTAGGGGGAAACACTGCTGCTCACGCTGCTGCCATCTGTGACCTAAGAGGAGCTCAGGTGAGAGATCCTGATGGTATGACCGGGGAGGTGTTTGGGAGGAAATTATCATTTCAGATATCTTTAAGGGTGTAGTTATAAGGATATTAACGGTCAAACTGGTCAAAAAATAATCTCCACGGCTGCAGGCATATGCATCAGTGGACATAGAGGGGCTACACACAATCGGCACAGCTGTGGTGGATTATCGCGGTGTCCGAGTTATTGCTCAGACGATCGTTCCTGGGATACTTGAGAAAAATCAGGAGGAGAGTATAGTGTACGGCTCCAATGACAATGGCAAGACAGTGTTTACTCATCCGAGGTAACATTCCTACAAACTCATGCCAAAACAGTGAAATCTTATGTTGTAGATCTTGATCGAAAAGCCGGACGTGCCCTTTTATTTTTTCACTATTACTGCAGCTGAGCAGGAGTGTGTTTTATGGCAGGTTTCTGGAGCTGCTGGATAAAACCAGTAAGCAGCTGAGAATCCAGCGTCACCAGGTTTTAGACCACAACAACAGACCGGTGGAGCTTTGCTCTGGCATCGAGACCATAGGCATCCTGGGTAATGATGGACGACCTTACATCTTGGACCTCCTGCGAACCTTCCCCCCAGATCTTAACTTCCAGTTCTCAGAGACAGAGAAGAGGAGGGAGGAGGTGCCAAAAGAGTGCCAGAGCTTTGGTTACCCATGTCTCCATTGTCACAGTCTTGCCAGCCTGAGACCTGAGCTGATTGAGGCCTTCATCCAGCACAGGTGAGGGAGACTTTCAGAACTGAACTACTAGACCAGCAGGATGAGCCAATGTTAGAAAATGAGCTTTCTCATCTTCTTATCTTTTATTTTATGATGTAGGTATGAGCTTTTCATGAAGATGGTGTCGCATGAGCTGAGCCAGCTTACTGAACAGGATGAAGCCACAGAGTGGAGTGAGAAGCCCGTCTGTGATTCAGATACTGGGGAGAGACCTGCAGCCAGTGCTGACATGGGTGAATAAGACCTTATACAGTAAATAAAGTGAATATGACATATGTACAGAGGTGTCATGCTGAGAAAGAGCATTGCAGATGTGATGTTTGATTTTAAACGGTTGATGGAGAAATCTACAGAAGGTCAGAAGAAGCTGGAACACATGCAATAATCTGCACACACTAAAGAATTTTTATCATAGGCCTGAATCACAGATGATAGAGCCACGAAATGAAAATGCAAATATTAAATGTTAACTGATGTGTGAGGGCAAAGAAAGCTGATTGTCTTCACGTTGGCTGACAATACTTTCATATTTGATTTTTGTAGAAATAAGGAAAAGAAATGCGATCCTGAAAGCTTGTAGAGCCGTCGGCTCAGTGAGTGACTCCTGCTTTGACATCCGCTTCAATCCTGATGTTTGCTCTCCAGGTACTGAACACCCTCGTGCTCACATACAAATACTCAGAGTAATATATATATGTGTATATACAGTGTTGGGAAGGTTACTTTTAAAATGTATTCCATTACAGAATACAGAATACATGCCCCAAAATGTATTCTGTAACGTATTCCGTTACGTTACTCAATGAGAGTAACGTATTCTGAATACTTTGGATTACTTAATATGTTATCATGCTGTTTACAACTACGTGAATGTGATTTATTACTGTTACTGAAGGTCCGCGGCTCCGAACCGTAGTAAATGGACCTCTGGCTAATACGGTGGGTTCTGTGTCGGGCTCGTAGCCGAAAAATAACTTTACTTTGTTGTCTGGGTCAACTTTGCTAGCCAGAGACAGAGAGAGGCGTTGAAAGGCTGCTCCAACGGAACTTATTGTTTCGGAGGAAAACACGAACAGTGTCTTAATAGCTTACTTACAACTGGGCTCGTCAGGCACTCTTCTTGGCTGCAGTGGTTATTATTATATTTACATGCTTCCAGCTCCCGTTTTTGCTCGATGACAGCTCGTACTTTTCCTTTTTCTCCCTCCCTCGCTCACAGACACATAACGTGTATGGCAGTCCATTCTCCCTGCAGCACGGACTACACTGCCTATGATGCTACATTCTTTAGAGCTATACCGGTAGCATTCTGCCTATTAGCTTAGCACAACAACAACAGGCGCTCTCTCACCCAGGAAACACGCAGAGAGAGAGTAACCATGGCAACCGTAACGCTGCCGCCTGGAACAACAGAACGTAGCTGTCAAACAAAACCCAAACAGTCCTGACCCGCCACAATATGAAACAGGGAACTACCAACGTGTAATCCATTTATTTCAACAAAGTAACTGTATTCTAAATACCACCCTTTTAAACGGTAACTGTAACGGAATACAGTTACTCATATTTTGTATTTTAAATACGTAACGGCGGTACATGTATTCCGTTACTCCCCAACACTGTATATATATATATATATATATATATATATATATATATATATATATATATATATATATATATATATATATGTATGTATATGTTGTCAGATTAAAGGTGAACTGTGTGTCTTTCCTGCAGGTGCTCGATTCCCTGCTGAGTGTTTAGAGGAGGTTCAGAGGCAAAGATGCCTGCTGTGGGAGGCAGCTGCTTTTCTCCTGTCTCATCAGATCCCAGCAGTGGTCAGTTGTGTGTGGAGTGATAATGTTTAAGTTTATCGTATGCATAAAGTGTAAGATGATGTGTGTGTGTCATTTCTGTTATAGTTGATGGACTGTCTTGACCACACAGCAGTGCCAATGGATGGCGCAAGTCTGACCTCAGCGCTTCATCAGCGGGGTGTGAACGTGCGATATCTGGGCACCATACTGAGGGAGCTCGGCAGGGTGGAGGAGAGAAGACGACTCGGCCATATACAGGCACTTAATACAGCTATTAATAACCATACCACATAAATGCTATTATTCAGCATATATGCATAAGGCCGGTCTGTTAGGCACGCTGGTGAAGCGTGCATTTTATTCCACTGAATATACCACATTGTATAAGAAATCTATTCCTAATCATTATTGTTGTTATTATTATAAGCTTTGTTAATTTTGCAAGAAAATAGAAAAGCGTCATATCAAGAAATCAAGAAACATCTCTTAAATCCAAAGTTTAAACCTTCATCAAGCCTTTAAATGTCTGTTCATATAGTGTGAAGCAGCAAGAGCAGCCTTCTCAATATTAGCCTTCACGCATGGATTGTGAAGACTGAGCTAGTCGTGCAGTTTGATTACATGAAGGCAAATTATTTCTCAAAGTCTTCTCTCCTCTTCCCTTACAGAGAATTTGCGTAAGTGAAATCATCCTCAGAAGTGCCAAACACATCTTCAGGACCTACCTGCAGGTGCTCAGATTAAGAAAACACATGTACTAATCACTACGCAACCTATCATTGTTTTTGATTTATCAGCAATTACCTTATTTTCTCCCAGGATGTGGAACCTGCAGCTTTCTCTGCAGCTGTCAGTCACTTCCTAAACTGCCTCCTGACCTCCTCCTCCTGCTTCCCCGACTCCTGCTCAGACGAGCTGCTCTCCCGTCGCAGGAGCCGCCGACGCCGGAGTCACGGGAGTCGCGTCGCATTGTTGAGTGACAGCATGTGGGCTAGGCTGACGTCCGGCGAGCTGTGGGGCAGGATCAGGGCTGAGGCTCGAGATTATTATCACTACACATTTGACAGGTGTTTGCGTGCGCGTGTGTGTGTGTGTGTGTGTGTGTGCCTATGTGTTCCTGGATATGTGCAGCAAGACTTTTACACTGTCATCTTCTCTGTGTTCAGTGAAAGTATAGATGAAGTAATAGAAAAGCACAACCTTCAGAGGATCTCCCTGCTGAGAGAGATTGCCATCAAGACAGGCATCCAGGTCAGACATCTCTTCATAATACAGCAACCTATAAGCTTAAATTAAGTCTCCATACCGGCAATGCTACGTGAAATCACAACATCTGTATCACAGAATACCCAACACGCTGCTTTATTTGGTCAAGACATAACAGACGGGACAAAAATATGGAGAACAAATACATAAAAATGCTGATCACTGACCATGAGTCAAGATTTCTACCCCTTTGCAGAAGCTGACGTGAGGTAATCTAGTTTATTTTTTTGCCACACTTCTGTTCTTTCAAGGTCAAAACCTTGAAAATAAACTGAGGCTGGAAAAAAGATAATATCTGGATTCAATGTTATCCTACATTTATCCAAGAATATTTTTTTTAAATTAGAGAATACATTTTTTAATATTTGAAACATTTAAATTTCAATAACAATTAAATGACAAATACATTTAGATTTTATTAATAGCAATAAGTTGACAGATGATTCTCAGCCAACAAGGCTGAACAACAAGATGATCAGCCTTAGAAAAAAAGAGATAGCATACTACCAAAGATTTAAATTCAAATAATGACCTAGATTATCACTGGACACTTTGCTATGTACATCCTCAGCTTTCAGCGCTACCTTAATTTTTTGTGGCATTGATTCAACAAGGTGTTGAAAACACTGCTCAGAGATTTTAATTTTGGGTGCACTGTGGACATAAAGGGATAGACATGGTCAGCAACAGTACTCAGGTAACCTGTGGTATTTAAATGATACTTAGTCGGTAGTAATGAGCTCAAAGTGTGCCAGGAAAATATCCCCAACAGCATTTCACCACCATCAGCCTGAACTGGTGTTAAAAGACTAGATGGAGCCATGGTTTCATGTTGTTTACTTTAAATTCTGACCCTACCATCCAAATGTTGCAGCGGAAAACGAGATTCATGAAATTAGGCAACATGTTTGAATTATAGCATCTATATCCTGTTCTATCCTGTTCCTATTAGCCTGAAGCAGTCTAGACATTCTCCTCCGACCTCTGTCATCAGCAAAGCATTTTCACCTACTGCTCACGGGATATTTTCTCTTTCTCGGACCAAGATCTGTAAACTCTAGAGTTGGTTGTGTAGGAAAATCCCAGCAGATCAGCACTTTTTGAAATTAACTATGTCATGTTAAAGGTCACTAAAATAACATTTTGCCCCCATTATGATGATCTTGCCCACGTCACAGGTTGCTGCCATGTGACTGGTGATTTCTTGTGGTTTTTACACAAGAAATAGAATATTGACATCAAGCTTCAGAGTTTTTGGTGGCTGAAGTTCACAATTTACTGTGCTTAGAGCAGAAAATCAGACCAAAAACCACAAAGTTATTAAGTCCAACGTTTAAGGTGCATCTGCTTTCCTCCTCCATTCCCTTTCTCTGTGTTCAGGTGCAGCTGAGGGAATATGTGTTTGAGTCTCGACACAGGCCGGCATTTGGTGAGGAGGACATCGTCAACATGTTTCCCGTGGTCCGGCATCTCAAGCCTACGTCATGGGATGCCACGCGGCTTGTTCAGCAAGCCCAGCTGGCAGTGCAGCAGGGTGAGACATAAGCACAAATATAGACATAAACAGCATAATATGTAGTATTACAGTGTATGTGTTCTTCTTTTTCTTACAGTAAAATTAAATGTGGCCCTCGATGTAAAAGGAGTTTGAGATCCCTGCGTTTATACATCCTGCAGCAGCAGGAGCTGCTTCCCTCCAAACATCAACACAAACTCTAAATGTCACTAACTAAAAATATCACACATCTGATAGGGGCAAATGTGTGGCGTGGGAAGAAGCGTTAACAGTATGCTTACACAATCAACAGGAAGTTTTAACGCGTTATTTGTTATTTGTTTGCATTTGCATTGCAAGAAAGAAAAATCACTGTTTTAAAGGTAACTTCCTAATGTGCTCTGTGTGTGAGGAAGTTCTCACATGCAAATTGAAAGAGTATAGTTCTTTGTTCCTGTTCATAGTGGCGACACTGACTCTATTTTAATGCCAGTGATACAAGATCCACACTTCTCATTCTGTAATAAAATACATTCTTAATCTAATATGGAGCTTCAGCAGCCAGTCAGTCACAAAAACCAAGCAAATGTCTTTTAATGTTGCACTCACCATAAGTTACCATGGTGATATAGCCAGGTAAAGAGACAGCCACTTTCATACGCCAACTTTAAGCTCTACATGGCTTGCTATAGTGCAGGCCACAGAGCAAGGTAGGTGGATGCTGGACCTCATCACCTATATGGAAATCATCTCAAGAAGGCTTTCCAGCTTATATAAGAAGAGTAAGCAATCAATAACCTGTACAGTCATCTCATCAGTCTACACGTAGACATGTGTGGATGATTTTATGACACACTTAAATATGTGCGTTTATACCAAGCATGTGCACATATTAAACATGACCGCATTTATGCTATATGTGCTGTATTGTGCCGCTCAGTTCCTTGTATTTAACACGATGTATGATGCACATTGTCAATACAGATCCTGATAATGGATCTGCTCGAAGGCCAGTCCTCATATGAGGAGCAGATATCCATTTCTGTTTATTTGCTGTGCATTAATAGTATTTTGTGTTTGATTTTAGGGCTTCTCAAGGAATGCTACGACTTGATTAGTCAGGCCCTGACTCTATTCAGCAGTGTGTGTGGGGTCCTGCATGAGGACGTGTGCATGTGCCTGCGCCTCCTCGGACGGCTCAGCTACATCTTGGGAGAAAACGCAGATGTAAATAATCATTATGTTAATTTATACAATGAACCAGTACTTAACTTTCTGAATCAAGCAGACCATAGTAATGTACAGCAATGTTTCCTGTAACGTGTCCATGCACTGCAGGCCCTCAGCCACCAAGAAAAGGCCGTAATGAGTTCTGAGAGACTGCATGGTATAGACCATCCACAGACCATACAAGATTATGTGAGTTTCATCACTTTTTCATTAATTTACAGACAGTCTTGTTATGTTATTTGTGTTGTCTTCCACCCTAATGATCTCCAGTCCACACATCTTATTAATATATATATAGTGATATTTTTCAGTGGCACAATCCCTGATTAGGATACCTAACATCACTATGACTAGAATGAATATAGCAGTTGTGGTGCTCTATTTACAGATCTGCAGTTAAAGAAAAAAAAGAATAGTTTCATTAACATCAGCATCATTTTTGTTTTTGTTTTTCAAGTCTTGACCCTGTGATGTGGATAAAGACACTTATCATGTTTTTTAAAATCCATCTATAGAACCCAAGTTTGCTCATATTGGCCTCACAGTTCTGCAGCTGTTACCAACTGGATCTGGGGATTATTTTTTCCATGTACAAATGAAAACAAAAACTAGCCAAGCGCTTAACTGTATTTATTAAAATGTGTCTTTGATATATTATTATTTTATGCTTCAGACCTTTTTGACCCTCTACTGCTTTGCTGGAGGCCGCCACTTGACCTCTCTACAGCTGCTGTATCGCGCTCGGTACCTCACCCTGCTTGTTAGCGGAGATGATCATCCACAAGTTGCATTACTGGATGTAAGTGAGATCCCACCTGATTTATTTATTTATTGAGCAGGTGACCACATACTTTAAAAGAAAAAAGGCCCCAAAAAATAATCTTTTTAAAAAAAGTATATTAGCGTGTTTGGTTTGGCAAAGATTTTATGGTGGGTATCTTTCCTGACACCACTCTCCCCATGTATCCGGGCTTGTGACCGCCACTAGGAGCACACGGGCTTGTGTCCCACCTGTGGTTAGGTTAAGAAGAGAGGTGATGACCAAGAAAGAACACTACAGATGTGACGTTTGTTTTGTGAGTGTTGATGGAGAAGTATAGAGAAGGCCAGAATTAGCTTCACTGTGTCTGTGGCTCTAGAGAAAGCATATTATAGGGTGACAAGAGAGGAAGTGTGGTACTGCATGAGGAAGTCAAAAGTCACAGAGAAGTATGCGAGGGATGGGAAATCAAGACAGTGGTGAGGTATACAGTAGAAGTAACACATGGGTTCAAAGTGGAGGCTACGTCGGGGATTGGCTCTGAGCTCCTTCTTGTTGACAATAGTGATGGACAGACTGACAGATGACATCAGGCAGGAGTCTCAATGGACTATAATGCTTGCAGATGATATTGCAGATGATCTGTAGTGAGATTAGAGAGCAGGTGGAGGAAAGCCTGGAGAGGTGGAGGTATTTACTGAAGAGACGAATGATGAAAGTTAATAGAAGCAAGACAGAATACATGTGTGTGAATGAGGGGAGGCAAAAAGAAAGGTAAAGACAGTGAAGGTAGATAAGTTTAAATACTTGAGGTCAACTTTTCAAAGGTGGGGACAATACAGACTGAAGGGGAAGGTTTACAAAATGGTTGTGAGACCTGCTATGATGTACCGTATAGAGACAGCAAAAAGACGAGGTGGAGCTGGAGGTGGCAGAGATAAGGATGCTCAGGTTTCATTGGACGTAATCAGAAGCGACAATATTAGATATGAGTACATCAGAGGGACAGCTGCGGTTGAGCTGCTTTTCTAATGTAAAAAAAACCCTCTTACCATCAAGATTTTTTTATTTGGACATTCAAAACAGTTGAGGAAGATAAGAACTCCGAAAAGCAGAAAACCTGTTGGTGTGTCAGTGTTCCCAGGCCAGCCAAGAGATGTAAACCCCAGGTCTACCTCAGGGCCTCCTTTCAGTAGGACACGCTTGCCCAGGAGGCATCCTAATCAGATACCTGAACCACCTCAACTGACTCCTTTTGATATTTTAATGAGTGAAATATAAAGTAAAAGTCTGAGAATATGTAACACATTATATAAGAACCACAATGTTATGTGACACAGTGGTAGTCTATGTGATATTGCACTGGTCAAAAGGTCAAAGTGGGTCATATCTATGAAATACTCAAGAATAAGAGCTCATTTGTGCGTTTGTGTCCCTGTTTTGCTCCTCTGTGTTAGAGCATGCTAGGTCTGGTACTTCATGGACTGATGGAGTATGAGCTGTCCCTGAAGTTCCTGCAGAATGCCTTAACTTTAACCTCAAAATACCACGGTGTCACATCCCTGAAACACGCACACAGGTACGTGACACACTTTGTCCTCACGCTCCTTTTTCTTGCATAAAAAAACATAGATTCAGTTACAGAGAGTTTGAGAGACAACTGCTGTGATCTTCCTGTTCACATTTGAATTTTCTTTGCCAAAAAACTGCCTTTCCATGTCTTTCTTCTGCACAGTCATCACCTGCTGGCCACTGTGTATGAGAGTAAAGGAGAGTTTCGATCAGCTCTGCACCACGAGAAAGAAGCTTATTCAATATATAAGAGCCAGGTGTGTTTTAGAATAAAGTGTTTTCTGGTGTTATGTCCATGCTTTCTGCTCTGGATTTTAACTGTTGCTGAACATGTGTAGGTTGGTGAGAACCATAACAACACTAAGGAAAGCTCGGAATACCTGCAGAGCCTCACTCAGCAGGCTGTGATCCTTCAGAAAGCCATCAACCAAATATACAGCAACACACCTGGTGCCTGTATTCCACCACCAAAGGTTTGCACAGTTTGGATGCTATGTGAACATACACAGATATGCAGTGTGTGCATTTCTGGTTGTGACTGTCTGTTTTTCTCTAGTTTTCCACACCGAGCCTTCCCACAATACTCCAGCAGCTCAACCTGACATGCGGAATCATTCTCATCCCCCTCAGGTGATTACTGAAACAGACACAGGATCAAAAGTAGGCACTAATGTCCCAGTTTAACACTCCCTGATTAAAATTGTTCGTGTAAATGTGCTTTTCCCTCTCACTGTATATATGTTTTGTTTTTCCTTTCTAGTGGAAAAGAAATTGACGAGCTCCGGGCTGAGTTTAAAGGAAAAGTAAAAGTGAAAATGGAAGAGCTTGAAAATCAATTGTTAAGTTCTGTGGAGTACAAACAACAATACTGACTTATGAACTAAAAACACAACCACAATGGGACACCTGCATGATCTGTGAAAGTGACCGTGGACAATGAGCAGCAATGGCGGATGAAAGCAAGGCAAAACAATGCCGTTATTAAGCAGGTCACCCAGGTGCACCTGTCTCCTGTTAAAAGAGGACTTTGCTCTGCTGTTGTCAGTAGACAGATTATCAGTGCCATAATAAAGCTCTTGCCGAACTGTACAGCACTGTACGTGATGGCAAACACGTTCAACTCACTTCCTTTTTGTCGTGAAAGTAGATGAATAAAACCAAGAATTGTGCTGCTAGATGAATGGAAAAGCACAGTAAGTTTTACACTGCGTATACAGAGAAAAATATATATAGCCACAGTGTTTAATATCTCAGATTGTGAAATGGCATGTCGTCTTCTTGCACTACCCTGAGTGTCCACTGGGTTTCACACTTGTGCCATGAGCATTTCTCAGAACAAAGTAGAGTAGATGAGTTCCCATTATGCCGAAGAAATAGATTTTTTTAAAGTAACTATTTTATAGGCTTATATTAAGTGTGTGTTTTGTATTGTGCGATAGGCCACAGACCTGAAAGTCCAACATTTATGTTACTTGTGTGAATCAAGTAACATTCGAGTGAGAATAGGTAGAAAGGCTGGGGGCACTTTAATGAATACATTTTATTGTGTGAGACTGATTTAGATCTGAACCACAATTTAGTTGTCATTAATATCATCTTATTTTTTTATTCTTCTATTATATAATAACTGAAAGCTTAAAAATGAGAGGATTAGGCTTTGAAATTGCATTTCTACTTCATAAAAACAGCGAGTTTTATATATTTTATATATTATTCCATCTGAAAACTATCCGAGTATTTCTGATATAGCTTCCTGTGAGTTGTTTAGTATAAATAAACATCTGTAGAGCCGAAGCATGGCGGTGTAATTTCATCTATTCAAATCAAAACATGGATGCAGCTGACAATAAAAATGACTTATAACGCCATGGTGACTATGTTTTTTTTCCTTTAATTTAGAAAAAAAAATTAAAGCGTGATATTTAGAGCGTGATATCTGTACGCTGCGCGCCACCATTCATATGAACGTGCGCGCTCCCGACATCCAACCGCGACCGTTAGCTGGGCCGGGCGAATGCGGTGGTACCAAGAGGAGAAAAATCTGACCGTCCGTGCCGGGTGATGCGAAAAGTCCCATTATCACATCAAAACCAGGGTATTCCGTCGCATGCTCGGGCCAGGAAAGAAGATATGAGAATGAGATTTGCCTTATGGTAAGTTATTAGTTGTAACAAATGTGTATTTTTGTTTTGGCACTTAGTGAGACTTGTTATTTTGACGACGAATTGCCTGCAGTGTCTGCGCTTTCCCGTTCCAACCTCAAAATGGCGGAGAGGCCGAGAGCTAAGCTAAGTGGCAAAAGTTCGCCCGCATAAGATCATCGACTCGAAGGTTGAACGTTGAGACAGTCTCACGGTGAGGTTATTCAACGCCCCCGAGTGTGACTGGGATTTTTAAAAGCAAGTGTCGCGACTCTCGGGCTATGCATGACTTGCATCGGGGCGCTTGTTGTGAACCCTCCCTGTAGATCGAGCTAACGTTAGCTACGCCTATTTATGGAAGTTCGGATGAGCTAACGTGGTGTGCTAGCCGGCTGAGCTAACCTGGGTGCTGTCATATTTCTCACGGTCAGCTGCAAAGGATCTGATGCGGCTGGAAAACGCCTAAATTAAGGTTCTGGATTTTGAAGTTGAAGCCTTTTGTGTTGTCTCGTATTGGGAATATTGGCAATAACATCCCAAACTTGGGGCTCATACCCTCTCCGCCTTCACATATATCGGGTAGCAGTTATTTTTTGTCAAACAAGCGACTGGATGTTTTAGCTGTTCGTTGGTGTGGACAGACGCCCTTTGTATATTTTGTTATGTTGACGGTGTGGTGGTCCAGGAATCCAGCGTGTGGTTATTAGCGGACTTGGTGCACTTGTCGTGCTAAGCTAACGCTAGCTGGAAAGGGCGTTGCTGAGGCTGTACTGCAACTTTGCCCTTGTGGCCACAGAGGCTTAGAAAGACGTCACCCTATCCAGATTTTAAAACTCGTCTATAATTTGTAATACATAAAGCAGTCTTGGGACATTTGGTTGTTTTCCTCTATATTTAAACCTGCATTTTAGGAATTTCATTCAGAGTGGAGTCTGATGGAAAAATACTATGCAGATTTAAATTGCTGTGCACAAAACTGTCTTCTAAGCCCAATTTTGCTAATTGAATCACTATTGATTTGTCTACCAGTTGCTATTGCATAACACGGAACGCGAAGGCCAGTGCTTGTTCAATAGACTGTACATCTTATAGCGTGAAATGATATTTTATATACTAAGGTAAAGGTTCAATTCAGTGCTACATTTATGCATGCATTTCTGATTTGTTTATAATATGTTTGAGATGCCTGCATCTATTAATATTCAGGTTTTTGTTGTAGTTGTTTGGGTATTTTTTGGTACCATTTTTAAGATTGTTAAATAGTTTGGATTTTTTATGTCATGGGCTGTCACTGATGGCAGCACTTTGGTCGCGAGAATAACTTTTAAGCTGAAGTTCTAGACTAATAGAATAAACTTAAGTGACATAATTAAGAAAATCTTAAGTATCAGGGCTTGCAAGTGGAATAAAACAGATTGCTTTGTCATGATGTTTGGTTAGTAAGCAAACATTACTATATGCTTTAGTCTGTGCAAGAAGGGACTTGTTTGGCCTGAAGGTCATCCATAAGGAGGGGCATTGCTCAGCAGTTTGACACAAACTGAACAAATACTAATGGGTTTGGTTGGTTTTTGTCACCTTTTTGTTTCATTGGGTCTGCATGTAAACATTGTGAAATTATGTCTTATCTAAATAACAAAACAACATATGCCCCTCTGTCTAGTCATAAACTCAGTCGGGACACGTGTACCCACAGGCTGTACATTTTATCAAGGAGTTAAAAAGGCATGATTAGTTCTGTTTCTAATCTCTGCCTGTAGGCTCTGTTATCATGGTGTATAACTAATAGCTTAAGTGAAGAACCCAAACCTTTCTGAAAGTCTTTATTTTAAACAAATTTCAAACAAACAAATAAAAAAATGTGATGGTTTAACTTGGCTATAAACCATGCCAAGTCAGTTTTTAGGATCATGCTTTTGATTCAGCTTCTCCAGTGTATTTATTTTATTTTCCTGTTTTATAATGTGCAGAGTTTTTTTTCCCCCTGTCTATACTTTGAAGTTGAAAAAAAGAGGCTTTGGTTGTCTTCCAAAGCAAAATTACCCAGGACAGAGAATTTAAAGTTTTATTATTCATTGTCAAGCTCCTTTGACTATGTTGACCTGGATGACTGAGAACCTTCGCAGACATTCATTGTTATTATTTTTTTGTAAATGGTGATTAATTTACTTGGTTGTAAAATAGAATAGATTTTGGTGTGTGAAGTGACGAGAAATAACAGGGAAATGCATAGACTTCTTTTAAGTAGGGTAGCTGAGACGTTGGCCATAACTGTATGTGGACTAGTCTTGCTCACGTATGTAGTCTCCTTCTGCAAAGTCCCATTTTGAGCCTGGGTAAAATCTTGCCTTATCATTGTAAAGTAGTTTGGTTGATAAGAACATAGTGAATGTAGGAGTGCCTAGCAGGTTCAGTGAAATTATTCTCATGATTGCATCATTACAATTAGTAATGAATTTCTACACCGCTTAGATAGCGGTGCGTTTATACAGTGTTCATTTGACAAGTGCGGTAAGGTCTGGGTCACCTGTGCATGTTGCTTGTTAAACTGAACATAACGCGTATTTGAGTCAGGAGGAGCTGAGGCGTAGTTGACATCACTGCCTGTTATTGTAGTCTTAATGGGGGCTTAGTCATCTTTCACCTTCACGGTTTGAGAGTATTTCATGGGTACATTTGTAGCTCTTGGTGAGAGGCGTGAAGAGCTTTGTGGATGATGATGAGCGTCGGGAGCAAGATGGGAGGACATCTCTGTCCTTTTCACTGACTGCTAAATTGCAAGTGTTCGGTATGCTGTGTACACTCTACTGATCGCCTCATGGATAATGTGCCGATGACACCACGTTGGCTTGTTTGTCCATCTAAAGATGTTGGCATTGGTTTAATAATAAAGGTTTAGAGCAATTGAATCACATAGGGCAATATCATAGTATGATTATATTCTTTTTATGTAAATGCACAATCAATTGCTTGCAGAAATCACCAAGTATCATAGAAGTGTCATTTCTCAGATATTCTTTAAATCTTCCACAGTCAGTTGCTGGCTGCTGTGACCCATGGCTGCACACCTATGGACAGTCACAAGGTTGTTTAATTTGACTTTTCTTTTCAAAGGTTCCTTCTTTCTATAATTGTAAAAAAAAAAAAATGAATCCTGCACTGTAGGAATTGTGTGTTTTAAAGACAGAAGAAAAGGGACGCTGTCTTTTCCCTTTGTTATTGTAAGCTCAGCCATGAAAAATCAAAATCTTAAATCCTATGATTATAGGATTGCATAAATGCACTTAACTAATTATTGGGCTGGTTCTTTGAACGCAGGCTTATTTGTTTAACCGTCTCACTGAAACCGTTTCAGTTTCATATCTAATCTGAATTGTTCTCTAGCTACTTCTGTGTATCAGACAGTATGAAAAATGGACCCGCTACTATGAAGTTACCCATTGGTCATTCTGTTATACCTCGAACCAGATCTTGGGAAAAGTGAGGGAGAATAATAGATGGTATAAAAGATGGTCGTATCCACCCACTGAGTTTGGACTACACATTTTGAAGCTTCAGTGTTGGTGCTTTTTCAGCCACCTTATTGGGTTTCTTCAAGCCATAAGTTGACATATTTGAACTGAGACTATGAAGTTATTATCCAGTGCTACTGAAGTTGGTTAGCAAGCTGCATTCATAAACTTCATGAATTCACATGTAGAGGCTAGTTAGTGGTAGAAATAGAGGTGTGTCTTAAATAAATGTTGCATAAACATGTTTCTAATAGCTTAATGATTATGTGAATGTTTACAAATGATACAACACCCGGTTTCTAACTAGAAAATAAGCAGTTATGTTCATACACTAATAAGTGCGTATGGTTTTCCTTTTTTATTTGTTTATATCTTTGTGTAGAAAACTCATTAAAATAATTTTTGTATTTTATTTATTTATTTTTTTCATTTAAGAGAAGGGAAGGTTGCAAACAAATCGCCCCCGCATGAGTTCCTTTTGTCCTAACCTTGTAACTAAACACATTTGCCTCTCAGTGTAATAACTTAGAAGATTTTAAAAAGGTGTTTGTGAATTTTAAACCGTTCTTCAATTTTTATTTATTTATTTGCAATAACTTTTGCCTGTGTGGTCTTTTAAAATATTTTCTCCTTAATGGTGATGTTCAGGAGTGTCGGGCAGGTGCAGAAGTAACAGAGATTGTCTTGTTCTGTAATAGATGGAACATGGTATGTTTGGTCAAATCGCTGTTTTTACACCATGGTGAGAGATGAGATCAGCTAAAATCATTTGCTCTGTCCTGTCATCTCAGTCAGTCTGTTTACAGGCAGGAGAGAGGAGCTCCTTCTAGGATATTACAGGCTAAATGTTTGCAGTGGTTGACTGCTTCCGTTTTAAGCAGATGCTCATCTGTAAAATATAAATATTATTATGAACAGTTTCCAGTGAGGCACCTTGCAGTTTTCATTTATCTTAAGGCGGTCTAAAGGGTGAAGTGGACGAGAACAATGCAGCAGACTGTGACATAAACAAGGGTAACATGCTCTTATGGTCCTCTGTCGGTGTCTGGGGTTAATCCTTTTAGCGACCATCCAGTCTCTTCTTTACATTGCACTGTCAGCTGTATGAAGGACTTGTGGTCTGTGTCACGACTTGAAGTCGTCTGGTCTAGGCCACTAAGGAGCTTAGTGCTATCGTGGCCCCAGGTGCCAGCAGCATTGAAGCTCACTAAGCATGTGTTCATGTTAGCTTCAAAATCACAGAATAGTGAGAGGGTTTTTGTTTAGTTTTTTTGTTTTTAAACACAAGATGCTGACTTACTCTTTTTTCAAGGTGGTTATGTGGTTCCAAAATCCAGAGTAATGTTGTAAGCAAGAACAAAGAGCGATGGTGTACATGGTAAAGGCCAGTGTTAACCTGACACAGTAAACATGGCGGTTGGTCTAAAGTGATGCCGGTAAGATCAACAGAATCAGCTGCTAATTGTTTTAAAAATTAAACATGGAGTAGTTTACAGAAAGGCCTAAACTTCAATGGTCTTATATTTCTTGTGAATTTAAAGGCATTAAAAGAAAACGACAAGGGTCTGCTAGAGTCACTAGAGTCAAGTTTTTGTTTTGTGGCTATTTGTATATAGTCAGGGGTGCACATAAGTGGTCCGCAGGTGCGCATGCGCTGTCAAAATAAAAGACCCGCACCAGATAAGTTGCAACGTGTGTTTGCGTACATATAAAAGGCACTCTTTTTGTCTGCTAGAGTGGGATTTTCACGGCATATTCTGCACTCTGTGTGTTCATCATTTGTTTGAAGCCAGCTCACCTCCTGCAACTACTTTTCTGAGAATACGCGCTTCTTTTGCGGTTCGGACTCTTTCTGACATTTCTTTGGAGGTGGAGGAACACCAAAGTAACTGCTTAAAGGAGCTTGCTTCTTCAACAGCTTTAAGAGTTCTAAGCAAATGTCTGTCCTCTTCCAGAAAATCTTATGTATGCAAACGCGCGTTGCAACTTCTTATATGGTGCGTCTTTTATTTTGACAGCACATGCGCACCTGCGGACCACTTATGTGCACCCCTGTGTATATAGTATATCCTATACTGTGTCTCGCATGGCTGTTACCTTGGTCACGTCAAAGCTTTAGGTCAAAGAGATTTGATTTCAGTGGGACTTCCATGTAAAATAAAGATAAATTAATACCAAAAATCATTTCTGTGGTTGATTGGCTGAGCCTACAATGCCTTCCAAATCATGTGACAATCTCTTGGCTTTCATACTTGCGCTTCGCTGTTCCACTTGAACGACGTATTGTTGTTCTAGTTAGCAATTAGCCTATCGTTCAGCATCGCCTCACTCAAAACGTGCAATGGGTGCTTCGACTTACGAAAATTTTCGAGTTACGAAAGACCCTCGGGAACGGATTAATTTCGTAAGTCGGGGTTCCACTGTACTAAATTGCGCCTTTAAGATTAGCATTCTGCAAAAGTCAAATTGTGCAGAACACATTGCTTTGTATAATCAATCAGTCATTTTTCTACGTCAGACTACTGCAGAACATCACTCATTAACACAGTTATCATCTATAATCTATCTTTTTTTGTTGTTGTTGTTTTCAACTCCCTATCACAGAGTGGGAACAGTGCCATCGGAACATCTTAATAACAGGAAAAATTTGAGTAATTTGATTAACAAACCAGTAGTGGTGCAATGGATCACGGTTGATCCGTAATCCGAACCGATCCCACTCCACGGTTCGGCACGCACGTGATCCGAAGATTCAAAAAAGAAGAAAAAAGTATGTGTATGGTGCACGTGATCAGTCTGTCAAGTGATAGCTATGATCAGCGCTTGAGCCACGCTATGATATCCCGTCGCGCGTCCACTTCAGTGACAAGATCGCTCCTAGCATGTATGAGCAGGAAAAGTTTAAAGTTATGGCTGAGCTGTCCCAGGCATCTTCTGTTGCCCTAACTACAAATGGGTGGACCTCCAGGGCAACGGAAAGCTACGTGACAGTGACCGCTCATTAAATCACAGCGAGCAATGAGTCTTGAGTTGAATGTTTTTTTAATAGGCAAAAAGTACTTAAATAAGTAAATGGCGAGTTAAATTTTTGTCGTCTTTTTTTTTTTTTTTTTTTTTTTTTTTTTCCGCTGATCCGAAAATTGATCCAATCCGTGATGAAAAAAGCGTGATCCAAACCGTGAGACTTTTGATCCATTGCACCACTACAAACAGCAGTATTTAAACATCCAGCTGCTCACATTCCTATTCTGGAATCACAAATAAAATCTGCTTTAAAACAAATATTGGAAAGTTTCTTGGCTCCAAAATGTGGTGTTGAAAAGTTTCATATTCTTTTACCACTGACTTTACTGTTGGAGAATTCTTCTAGATTGTAATTCATGTATCCCCTGTTTCTGTATGTCTGAATACTGCATATATGTATGTTTAATCCACTGCTCTTCTCCCTCTCCTCTCTTCATCAGGTGATGGGCTCATCTGTTCAGTGAGACAGATTTGGACCTTTGTAAGAACTTGTGGAACCTGATCCTGACATTTGTGTGACGGCAGTATCTCAAGATCATCTTGCTCTGCCCGGCACCTTTACTTTCCCCACCTTTGCACCTCTGGAGGAGAAAGTTCTGAGGGATCGTGCACCTCACCACCAGACACTTACGAGCCAGACTTCCCCCTCCCTTCCCACATCACCTCATCCTCACCTCCCTGAGAGGGAGTGAACAGCAGCCACCATGGTGCTGTCACAGAGACAAAGAGATGAACTGTGAGTGCCCTGATGTAAATATGTGGGAATGCAGCCTTCTTAAACATACAAACAAGAATGGACATGTAAACTGACAGGACTTGAGGAGAGGGAGGGGGGCACTTTCTATAAATGAGCCTTTTTTTTTTTTTTTTTGTAAATTTTGTATTTTCTAGTCCTGATACAAAACACTGCCTTACAAGAACGTATTATAGGAAGTGTGAAGAGATGTGCGCTTTATGGTGCTTCACTTGTTAGCTGCTTGGTGAATATTTCATAACCCCGCATGACAGGAGCAAATAAATGAGAGTGGGGTGTGCCAGGAGGAGGAACTGAACAAAGTGATGGCTGTTTAATGTGGGCAGCCTTCTTCCGTGGTGAATGACTGGCTGATCTCACAGTCCAGACAGTACAAAAAGTATATTTTTAAACATGTTTTAGGAGTTTAACTCGCCATTGGACTTCAAAATGTAGAACATTAAAAAAAAAAACAGGTTTGATCATGGCTGGTTTAGCTCATGAAAAACCTGAAAAACCCCTATGCTTATTAAGTGGGCGACCCATATACCATAACACCAACACAGAGGCTCAGGTTTGAATCTGGCCCAAGAGTACTTACTGTGCAGGGGGTTTGTTTTGTTGTTGTTTTTTGTTTTGTTGTTTGTTTGTTTTTCTGTCCCCCACTGGTCTTTCTCCCAGCTTTTCTGTCTTCTCTTTGCTGTCTTGTTGCAATAAAGGTCTGAAAAACCCCGAAACGAAGAAATCAGTGGAAATCCTGTTGAAAGGCAATAGCAGACAGGATTTATCAGACATTCGAAGTAGCCCCAAAGCTGCAGCCTAAATTTAGCTCACTTACTCATGAAATATTCACCCCTCATCTTATAAAAGAGCCCTTACAATCATTTATATAACTCTGTATGTGTGTATTTGCATGCTCGGTATGCGTTTCCATGTGCTTGCGGGTTGTGGGCTTCGTGTCATCCACACTCGGTGTTCAGGACTCTTTCTGTGGCAACTCTTTGGTTTCTATAGCAGCACAAAACACAGTTTCCCAGTGATCGGGTCCTTACGTTTTGTTTTCTTCAATGAAGGGTTAGAATTTCCTCTGGCACCTGCTCAAACTGCCCAACTTTTAAGGGGAGGGGAACTGTGAAACTTGAATCCCAAAGCCCCCATCATAAGACGGAGTGCAGTCTGCCCTCTTTCAAAAACCAGCATTTCGGTTGGGGTATACTTGCTACTTAATAAATGTCGACATCACCTTGACTTTATCGACATGTGTTTGATTTGGCACAACTTGGCTCAGGTCATGTTTGTCACGTAAGATTAGAAATGTTAGAGTGATATATGATACAATACTTAATTTTCCTCTCGCAGAAATTTGCTTTGGACTCTAGTGGTTTCACAGAAACTGCATTTCCAAAGAGTTGGTTAAATCTTGAGATTAAACCTTTAAACAAAAGAAAAATGACTGTGGTGTTGTAATTTTTTTTTTTTCGTCAGAAACCGGGCCATAGCTGACTATCTTCGTTCCAATGGCTACGAGGAGGCGTATTCCACTTTCAAGAAAGAGGCAGAGTTAGATATGGTATGACGAGGTCGATGCACAGAAATGACCAAAAAGTTGCACATGTTATTTTAATGAGGGGGAACATTTGTTGTCTTTTACTTGGTTCACAGAATGAAGAAGTAGATAAGAAGTATGCAGGGCTGTTGGAAAAGAAGTGGACCTCGGTTATCAGATTACAGAAGAAGGTAACAAATGAAAACACGTTTGAGATTAGCTGTACATTTTTAACATGGCTGAATAAACTTGTAAGCACAATGCATTATGTAAAGTGATAACTGTGTTTAGTCATGGCCCCCTGTACAAAGAAGCTATAGGTAAAGTGAGTTTTATTTGCATTAATGAATTTGAAAACTTTTTTTTTGTTTATTGGGATAAGTGTTGTCTCACTGGATTTCTTAACCTGTTGCTCTTCCTTGCTTTACTTCAGGTGATGGAATTGGAGTCAAAATTGAATGAGGCTAAAGAGGAGATGACACACGGAGGGTCTGTGGGCCAGAAGCGTGACCCCAAGGAGTGGATCCCTCGCCCCCCAGAGAGATACGCCTTGAGTGGGCACCGTGCTCCGGTCACGCGTGTTATATTCCACCCCGTGTTTTCGGTCATGGTCACAGCTTCTGAGGATGCTACCATTAAGGTTTGCATCTGTATTGCCAGACAACGTTTGCATACTGTTAAAATATTAGTAAATACAGTCAGTTGCATTTGAACCTTGCTTACAAATCCTGCATGCAGTTCATTCATTTTATGGTTAGTTAAATCCTTACATTTATATCACAGTTTAAGAAAACAAGTTTAGAGGAGAGCTCTTACATTGTATTAGACAGATATGGGCAGCGTGAAGGTGTAGTTTCCATATTGAAAAATAGAACGTCTCCTTTTTCACCATATCAAAGTAGAGAATTGACAGCTGTATCGGCCATTCACACATTTGTCCATCTTCTTCTTATTTAATTCAAGGTCACTGAGGGGCTGGAACCTGTCCTACCTGTCACTCTGATAAATTATGCATTCATTTGTCTGTCATAAGTTGCTGCTGTCTTTTTTTTTTTTTTTTTTCCTTGTTCACATCACATTTTGTTCACATCTTTGAAATGCCTTATCTGAAGTCAGTTATACTGCTTTGAAAATGTCTCTCTGAGGAATTTCAAATCAGTGGTGTCTGTGTTGAGCAGCATTTCATAAGCAAAATTAGGGAGACTGTTGCAGCACAGCGAATCCTCTGCAGCTCTGACCCTTTAGATCAAAGCCGTACTGCAGATCTGAGGCTGCTCTCCCTTTTTATCCTCTGCGTTTCGGCTTCAGCACACTTCCCCCTCCACCCTCCTCCCTTCGTCCTCCTCCCTTCTTCGCTGTTTTATTTTTTTCTGCTTTGTCACTGCTCATCTATGTGGAGATGGGCTGATGCTTGTGTTGTCAGAGGGAGCACTCCCAGAGCACAGCACTATGGGAAATGTGCAAATCTTTTTCTTTCCAACATCACAGTTCATTCTTGTTTTAATGAATTTAACTGACACTGTGGTAGTAAATTGTATACTTTTTAATTAGGCTGAAATGTTTTCTGTTTTTAGTATTTTTGTTACATTTTGTAGCCCAACCCTGTGTCATGATTCTGTCCAATAATGACCAATTTAATCACTTTTGATTAAATACACATGCACTTTTGTGTGCATGTGTTTTTTAGGTTCAATATTAAGTTCTGTTTGATCATTATGGACTGGCGTTCCTCACTGCCTGCATCTGTAATTTTAGGTGTGGGACTATGAAGCAGGGGACTTTGAGCGAACCCTCAAAGGCCACACAGACTCTGTGCAGGACATCTCCTTTGACCAGTCAGGAAAACTTCTGGCTTCATGTTCAGCTGATATGAGCATCAAACTTTGGGATTTTCAGGGCTTTGAGTGCATTCGAACAATGCATGGTAAGAAATATTTACAAAACACCACCTGCAAAGGCTTTTAAGTTACACCATCGTAACTTGTGTTACACACAGTATTTTATTAATCTTGCTGTAATTATATTTAAATATGTGAGTATTTCTGAGAGAGAATTTTGTTAACACAACAGACAACAGAAAGTTTCTGGTTTAATCTGGGCCTTGTGGCCTGAGGCTTGCCATTCATTTTGGGAGAAAATTGTGTATGACTGATTGAGATGTTTGGTTTACAGTCTCACTAAGGGTTCACTTCTGATTTTCTTTTTCTTTTCTTTTTTTCTTCCTAGTGAAGTTTTAGAAATCTTACACATTGACGGTCTTATTTGTGAAGTATCTGCCTTATTAAGAGCAGACCCACTAATCTTTTGACTTTGTCCTACAGGCCACGATCACAATGTGTCATCTGTAGCTATTATGCCAAATGGTGACCATATAGTATCTGCCTCCAGAGATAAGACTATCAAGATGTGGGAGGTGGCCACTGGGTAAGTGAGACAGAGGCATGTTTTAAGGTTCTTAAACTAGGTTTAAAGTTAACTTTAAACATTTCATTCTTTATTCCAACAATGCTGTTTTAGCCCTCTGTAGTAAAGCATTTAGGATAAGTTGAACATGCTCTCTGTAGATCACCTTGTACTTTCTTCTGTAGGTACTGTGTGAAGACATTTACAGGCCATAGGGAGTGGGTGAGGATGGTGCGTCCCAATCAGGACGGCTCGTTGATTGCTAGCTGCTCCAATGACCAGACGGTGCGCGTCTGGGTGGTTGCCTCAAAGGAGTGCAAAGCTGAGTTGCGGGAACACGAACATGTGGTAGAGTGCATCGCTTGGGCCCCCGACAGCGCTCATCCCACCATCCTAGAAGCTACAGGCTCAGAGGTGAATATGGCAGCTGCAGGACCCAGGAGGATGTTTATGTACATTGGGTTCTATGAAAGTGTCTGCCTCAGTAGCAGCACAATTACTGTAATAAACCACTTTACTTTGGTGTGGTATAGCAGGGTTTTGTGAATAAGAAGGATCTGATGATATTAATGATTCAGACAACCTCTCTTATGAGTTACTACATAATTATTCTAGTGAATAGTGTAGAATTATTGCCCTCATTTACAATTTGAGCACTCTGCAAAAATATTCATTAGGCTGGACTGTTGTGCAGGCTCAGACCGACTCACAGAGCAGCGTAATCCTGCCTTAAATCATGTTGTCATAGCTGAAAAATGATCTCTTCATATCTTAGAAGGAATCTTTACACATACCAAACTTCACTGTCGTCTTTGCTGCAACCAAACACTGTTTCTCATGGCCTCGTCCTATCTCTGTCTGTGTGATAGAATAAGAAGAGTGGAAAACCTGGGCCTTTCCTGCTCTCTGGCTCCAGAGATAAAACGATCAAGATGTGGGATGTGAGCATCGGGATCTGCCTCATGACTCTGGTGAGTAACGGAAGTGTCAGCCCCAGTGTCGCTGCACAGTGGGTGAATAGTGAGGAGTGTGGTAGCTAATCGGTCTTGTGTCTGCAGGTGGGACATGACAACTGGGTGCGCGGGATATTGTTTCACCCTGGAGGAAGATTCATAGTAAGCTGTGCTGATGACAAGACCATTAGGATCTGGGACTACAAGAACAAACGCTGCATGAAGACCTTGAGTGCCCACGAACACTTTGTTACCTCTCTTGGTGAGACGCACTTTTTAAAAATAAATAAATAACATATGACAAAAGATGAAGCTGTCTGTATATGAAGCTCTGTAACCTGAGCTGGAGCTGATGCTCACTCTGTGATGTGTGAACTTGTTGAATGTATCTGAGCAGATGTTTCCCTCTCTTGCAGATTTCCACAAGACTGCTCCCTACGTGGTGACGGGCAGTGTCGATCAGACAGTCAAAGTGTGGGAGTGCCGCTGAGATTGCCTCAATCACCCCCAACCTCCATCCCTAAAGCCCAACCCTGTCCTGCACCCTCTTCCTTGTGCCCACCCCCAACCCTCTGCACTTCAAACCATAGTAGACCAAGGCCGCTTTCCCCTCTCCTCGCTGCCCTCTCCCTCCCTCCTCCCCTACATCGGTCCAGCCCTATTAAGATGACTATTGTCCTTTTGTGTAAATTATTCTGGATGTAGGGTACGCTTAATAAATGTCACGCAATCTCTGACACATAAACACACTCAAAAAAAAAAACCAATAAGAAGTATCCTTGCATGGTTAATTCAACAAAAAAAAAAAAAAATTCTCTACTGTTAAATTTGCATACCGTTTCATGACTTCCCGTCGGGTCAAAGGGTAAATATCTGTGTGCTGGCTTAGGTGGGTTCTGGTTAACAGTGCACGAATACCAATAGCACCTCTTTGTTGGAGGGGTTTAGTTTAATTTTATTTTACTCCATGCCTCCATTGTTGTGGTCTGTCACTGTGTGGTTGGTGATGGAGAAAGTGTGAGGGAGGTGGGGAAAAGTGGATCCTGTCCAGGAGACGACACTGACAATGAAGATGAAAAACTGAAGCAGGCTGCGGCTCCCTAGATGAATCTCATGAGTTTTGTTTTTTTGTGCAAGTGCACATGTACGTGTGTGTTTACGTCGTGTGAGTGCGCGTGTGTGTGTTTGTATGTCACGACAGGAGAATCTCTCCAGCGTCTCTGCTCTGATGGTCAGAGGAGAGAGGAGGCAAAGTTTCTCACCCGCTGTGTTCATTCATGCCGCTTTCATCTCTTTTAACGAACTTGCTTTCTAGTAGACACTCACAGGACCTTAATGATCCATAAGCTGCTGAGAGCACAGGCACACAGCCCATAGCGAGAAGTGTGTTTAACAGAGGAAAATAAGCCGGCTCACCTTTTTCTTCCTGAGGTTTGTGCGTGTGTGTACGTCGCCCTGGAGAAATCGCCCAGTGCCCTCTTTTTTGCTCGCTATCTCTGCCTTGTTAACCCACTGAGGGCTCCCTCACACAGGGTTTTCATTCTGCTTTCTGTGGTCTCACTGCTCTCTTTACACACACACACACACACACAAACACACTCACAAATGCACATACACGCACAGTAAAAGTTGTGTATCAATATATCTGGATGTCATTGTTTGCAACATAATAAAATTCTGTAAATATAACTTGCCTGTGTGTGTGCTTTCTTTGAGGAGGAGGAACAAGAACTCAAGGAGTAAGTTTGGATGCTTCAGCACATTGTTCAGTCCGTTTGATATTAAAGGCAACTGATTGGATGCTGCAACTGCTGCACTTGTTGCTTTTAATAGTCAAAAAAAGCGGGCTAGTCTGCATGTCAAAGTAAGAGCTTTGAAGTCTGTGTGCCGAAGAGGCGTTTAAGTGCTTTCTTGATAGGATTTTAATTGATTTAACACAAAGAACCAATTGTGTAGAGACTTGTTTGTGCTATTGGTTTTATTTGTAACATGCGCGTTGTTTAATCCAAAAAGTATTTTGGCTCTTGGAGAGCAGTTGGTGCTTGTAAATCGGCAAGCTTAGATTTTAAAGCCTGTCTGCTAACTTTAGGTCGCCAGACTAAAATCTTAAGAAAGAAATGGGTCAGTCGAGGAAAAACTGCAGCTGTAGACAGCCAGTATTATTTATGTATAACTATCAGGCTCAGGAGCACTGATGTTAGTCTGGCGCTGCAGTGCAACCTCTTCAGGGCGACTTCCATCCAGTGAGGAGGTCATATAGTCACTGTTGCTGATGCAAATAGAAGGAATAGATCAATCTCGAATATTTTCTTTAATGAAAGATAAGATGAGAGACATAAGATGTGATTTAAAAACGAGATGTTTGGGTGCTGTGTGTGTAAAGGAGTTTAAAGTCCAGTTCCTTACACTGAAGAGTTCAGGGCCTTTTTTTTTTTTTTTTTAATCAATTATGTACGGCACCTCAGCCTACTTCTGTGCTCTCTCACACACACCTGCTCACTCACCCACACAGCAATTACTCTTCCTCTGCGCCTCCTGGTATCCTAGCAACAGTTGCCTGGATGGCAAGAGCAAACCACCACACCTTGCTCTGTCCTGCAGCCCTGTGAGGGTACTCAAATACTGCTAGCTATACAGGACTGCAAAGGGTAGGTGCAAATGCCAAAATGGGGATTGATCACCGCACGAGTTCATGCAGTGATTGTGTCTTCGTGGGATTTAATGAAAGAATAATGAAACCTGTCTCAGTCTGAAACTGGCGTTTCTCAAAAGAGGCACTGGAGTAGAAACACTGGCCTACATCCGCCCCACCACCTCTCTCTCATATATGGCTTTTGCACGCTTTCTCCCTCGTGCAAGCTGAATACTTCATGAGATGGTTAGAAGAAGGGAGACGGGGGAGAAGGCTCACTTTCTCATTTATATTGCTTCTAGGTCACCCATTTCTACATAGTTCTGTAACGAGACTGTTGATATGGATTCATGGCACAGAGAGAGACAGTGAGCTACAGGGAGCTGTGAGCCAGCATCGATTTAAATAAGCTGGCATGATAAGAAAGTGCGGAGAGGTTTCAAGGTCAGTGTACAACACAGACACGTCAGATGCTGCAGTATTGATTCAACCACGGAGAAGTAAACTGTTTCATGCATTTGTCTGCATTTGAAGATCTCCGCACTGTCCACTTGCACATGCGGCTGCCGGATCGTGTAATTTATAGGTTTCTGTGTCAGCTCAGTGTAGCTTAGATGAATCCCATTTTAGTTTACGTGACCGGTGTTATAATCCCTGCAATGCCCGGTGAGAGCGTTCGGGAAAGCTTCAGAAATGGATATGTTACAGGATGTGGCGCCCTCTCGTGGTAGCATACATGAGGAGGCGAAAACTGCTGCCTCCCAGCACTTTGCAGCAGCAAGTAAGCAGGGGACACATAAATGTAATGGAAAACGGAAATAGAATAACTTTTAAAGGTTGTTTTTGTCTTCACAATGACAACAACAACAAAAAGGTATAAAGAAAGTTTCAGATTAAACTTAACGTTTCAGGTGATCAGCATTAACTGACGACATAATGTAATTTTCTAAGATGCTTGCCAGATAGAAGTTTAAATTTCTATCATAGGAGTAATTTTTCTTCCCCTATGTTGCTTCCTTTTGGTCTCCAGTCTGTAGATCCAGGAATGATGCAACACTTCTAACTGGGTCAGCCTGTGCCTTCCTCGCATCCCTCCCGCCTTCCCCACCATCGCTTCAAGTCACCCCTCCTCTTCTTCCTCCTCCTTTCCTCCCACCCCTCTATATGCAAACACTCCTATAGTTTTTTCACCATGCAGCTCATGTGCTGCGGCCTCTTGTCTCACTCTCGCCCCCAGCCCCCTCCTTTTTTTTCTGCCTGATTCATTTTCTCCCGTCCATGCATGCTGTCATAGTGTCTCAGCCTGTTGCTAAATGACTCCCATCCCCTCGCACGCACACACACACACAGTCACTTTACGCTGGCTAGTTGTTATTGTGGTTTTCCCACACAAACCAGACTCTTAACCGTGTGGATCGTAATGGTGTCAGTAGGTTTGTATGTACAGGAAGGGCACATTGCGTGGCAATGTGAGCTCTAAATGTATTTCTGAGCTGCTCTTCAGATTGGCTGATACTCTCAGACCTCGGTGCGGTGGAGAATATATATGACTGAGCAGTGTCCAATCAAAGATAGTTACCATGCAGCCACATACTCTACATATGTGCATCCATACACAGCATACATCCATAAATATCGCTGTAACTGTAATATATTTCAAGCACTATGAGACTATTAATCGGTCCCCTGAGAGAAACACACTGCATGAACCTTAAAGCATACATTATAGAACAAAAGACATTGACATAAATCTATCATACCAAAGGGCAGGAGCATGTAGCTACAGAGAGGGAACATCCCCTTTCTTTATTCCAGTGTGTGGCACAGAAACAGCGCGGATGAGACTTTAAAAAAAGTGAGGTAAATGGCAGAAAGGAAATATAATTTACTGTAAAAGGGGTTTTATGGGCAAATAATTGCAACTACTTGTATGTTTTTTTAAATAATAATTAAGTAACATTTTTTACATCACAGTGCATTGTGGTCAGCTGCTTCTCCTCTGATAAGTCCCGCCCCCTGGTGATTTGACTGACAGCTCTGATCCGGAGACGAAAGGGTGGCCAGTCACGCTCTCGCCATGCAAATGAGCTGCGCTCAGGCCGGGCGGGTGCCCATGTGGACCAGCACCATGCCTTGTTGTTCTGAGTGCTGATTGGCTGGCTGGCGCCTGATCGGGCTTCATGCGCTGCGGGCCAGCGGCGGAAAGAAAAACATGGAGGGACGTTTACGGCTACGGGGGTTTCCTTTCTCGAATCCTGCGGGGATAACGCCACTACACGAGGAGCCCCTTTGTTCGCGGAGCTTGTAATTCATCTTCATGCCATTAGGAATATTAATAAATGAACAATGGAAGGTGCTAACAACCTGGTAAGTTAGAGAGCGGAGGAATGGGAAGTGGTTCGGTCGCCGGATTTTGTGGTTGGCCATAGTAACAGGGCGGGGCAGTAATCCGGGAGGGGCGGGCCCTAACGAGAACACGACTCGCCTTGTTGTGTGTATTCCCGTGCTCGCATCGCCATCTTGTTGCCATCCTATTTTTTACGTATGCGAGGATCTACTTTCCGTTCGGCCGGATTAAAAATCGCCCGTGTGCTTTCAGGAGAAACCCAAGGGACGAAAGGTTTGGGAGGGCTGGTGTGAACCGTGCATACGACGCTTACTACTGGGACGCTACTTACCTCCCTCCCCCCTCCCTCGGTCTTTTTCCTCCTTCCGTCCCGGGCTACCGGGTCTCCTGCCGTGAGGTTTTACGCGCAATGAGCATCGATACGCTTCTGGAGGCGGCCAGGTATCTGGAATGGCAAGCCCAGCAGCAACAACAGACCACACGTGGTGAGTTGAACAGCAGACCAGGGGGTTCGTGCTCAACGTGCAGGGCAGTGTACAGTGTGTGTGTTTAATACCATACTCCCTTTTGAGGAACCGACACCCGTTACTACCAGCGGGTTGCATTTGTAATCGATCCGCCTATGAGGCGTTTGTTTGGGTTCCTGTCAAAAAAAATAAAATAAATAAGAAGGATTCACAGAAAACCACCACCAAACCCCAGGTGCTTACTTATTGCACAGCCTCCCCCGCATTAATGCGGAAACGACTAAAGTTGTTTTTTCGAACAACTTTGCGCGCTCTCGGGAGTGTGTGTGTGTCAGTCATAGTTTCACCACTCCAGTGACTCACCGTACGCGCGCGTGCGCGCGTGTGTGTGGGTGAGAGGCAGGAACAGGAGACTTTGTGTGACTAACCGTGGTCCATTTATAAATTGTGTGATTGTCATAGAAGTCCTTAATGTGTGTGTTCAGCTCATACACGCGCTGTAACTGTGTAATACCCCCACGCGCTTTTGGAAATCTGTAAAATCGGCAGTGAAAAGGTTTATTATAATTTTCTTTTTTTATATTTTTCCAATGAAAAATTTCCCCTGGATCAGTTTGCCCCAGTTTTTGTCCGTCGAGCGCCGGCAGGGCGGTGGCGAGCTGAGGCTGCTCTTTACATAATACCCTGACATTGCTCAGCTATCTTATGACACTCACTTGGGCGGGCCCTCGCGCGCTAACCCCGGCCCTCATTTGTATATCAGTGCTCAAACTTATGCATATTGGCTCGTGCTCCTCCGATTAGTTGTCAATCGACGTAAAGATCACTCACTGAACTGGATGAAGGGGGTTGGGGGTGTAGAGGGTGGGGGAGGCTGCCTTTTTGTGTTTCTCCCATCAGATGACGTGTCAGGCAAACCAGCCCCCCGCTCCCCTTCCCCCTCTCGGCGTGCTTCACCCTACCGCGTGCTAGGGCCCGCCCACAGCTACCACGTGCACACCCCCTTCTATCCCCCCCAATATACAAACTTACGCTCATGCACACACACCCTCCTCGTCCCCGCCCTTCCCATTCAGTGTGCTGACAGTGGCGGGTCAAAGAGAGAGAAAAGGGGGGTAAGTAGGGCAGCTCACCGCCCTTCTCCTCGGCCCAGCCTCAATGCAGAAGTTATGTAATTTACGTTTGCGTGCGACGTAAATTATAATAATTTACGTAATAATAATACTATTATTATTATTATTAATATAATAATAACAATGAATAATGTAATTAAGTGCTTTTTAAACTGTTTTGTATTAGTATTATTATGCCTGTAACAGAGGGATTTCCATTTTCTGAGTTACAGTGTGACTTATCTTAACTCTTTCACTTTCAGTCTTTGTCATCACATAGCAGCTGTGTGAAAGCAATCATGATGATAAACACCATCTCTATGTTATATAGAGTATACTGTACTGAAAAACATTTTGTTACTTCAATTTTTAGTTTTAATTATTATATTATTGATATATAATTTTTTAATGCAAAATTTGGCTTTTTTATTTCAGAAGCTGTCTAAAAACTTGAAAATGTTCAAACTGCAACTATGCATGTTAATTTCTATGTGATATGTTGAAGGGATGGAGCCTAAATAAGCTTACACTGAATTAAAAGCGATATGTAGTAGGTACTTTATTAAATCCATAAGTTAGGAGATCCCTGTTATTTTATCCAGAATTCTAACAAATTAGCTGAAATAAAGCTCAATAAGATGCACAAAATAAATGAGCTATTAATATATATAATGAGTAAAGTGACTAAAGATGCAAATAAACAAACATTTAAATACAAATTTTTCTGTGTTCACATGTGACACCACTATGCAATATGTTTTAATATTTTTACGTTCAAAATATTACAAATTTGTTACAGTTTAATTTTTTAACATTGACTAATCAACAGTTGATTTAGTGATTTTTGCATCAAAGGAAGGACAGCCTGTGCTGTTCAGAAGGAGTCGGAGGATGATTTCTCAGTATATAGATAACTTGATTATAACTCTGTGGGAGCTCTCTCAACATTGTTGTTATCAAATCCTATTGTTCAAAGGAATATATTCTTCCAGAAGTGATTAGAAATATGTCTGTGGTCGTGATCGTATCATTGACTACGCAGGCCTTTTGCCCGGGTTGCGTCATCAGGAGTTTTTATTCTCACGCAGACAGGAAACGAAAGTGTTACTTAACGCACAGCTAGGCATCTTGGCATGTGCTGTTTCTGTTTTGTTGGAGGTGGCTGGGATGTGTGTTGGCGTTGTGCAGGTTTGAGGAATCCCTGGGATCTTCTAATGTTGCTGTTTCCATGGTGACTGAGGGCTTTCCACATTACTTTCTAGTCTGCCTGCTACAGTGTGCAGTAACTACTCACTCATATCATCACTCACTGTGTGTATGTGTGTGTGTTTCTTTGCCTCTGCATAATGATGTCTTTGCCTTTGTTTGCAGCACAACAGTGCTTCATTTGTATGTTGTCACGCTGCCAGCTCTAGTTATCCCAGCCGAATGGCTCCTTCACAACAGTCCTCAACTCTTGGTCAGACGCCCTGACGCAGCCCAGGACGAGAGGCTCTCTCAGTGCTGGACCGGTCCAATCACAGGGCAGACTGAGGGGTGTTCTCTCCAGTCAGGCAATAGATTCAGAGACAGTTAATGTGGTTATTTGCCCCTCCTCACTGTCTCATTCTCTGATGACATCATTCTTTGTACGTGTTTGTGTGCAGGAAGTGTTGGTGTGCATGATACAGACAAAGTGAAATCCATCATGACAGATTCGGTAGCGTAGCAGTGAAGCTGTTAAGAGGACCTGTAGGGAACATAGGTCATATGTTGGTTGATGAAATCAGAATTTATGAAGAGTGCTTTCTGCATTTAGCACAGATCACTTTTTTTCTAGATTTTAGGAATAAAATTGGCTTTTCATCAAAGGAAACTCACCAGGGCTGTAATAAAAATGTAACAGGAGGTTAATTTACTCAGGCATTCAATACATTTCTTTTTTCAAATGGCCAGAAATGAGAGAACAATGCAATACCTCCTTTTCTGTCAGACACCCCAGACTCAACATCTTAATTGTATGTGAACCAGTAGTGATAAGGAGCATACCCCTCCCACCCCACAGAGGTCCATTGTGCACTAGGAGACCACTGCAGATGTGGTCTCCTAGCGCGTTTCAGATATGATAAATGTCTGACATAGGTGAACATTAAACAGATTTTGTCCTGCCAGATCCTTGCTACACAGTCAGTGTGACGTCTGATTGTGTTGCAATCCACAGTGAATGAGTGGGCGTAGTGTGTCCTGCCTCCTGCATGCTCTATTCAGACAGCACCCTCGCCTAAACCAAACGAAGTATTTCCAGTAGTGAGAACCAATCTGATGTGGACTATTTTGTGTTGTGTGCTACGTTTGGACAATGACGCAGCCTGTTAATGAGTAAAATGTGCAGAAATACTGTGTGAAAACTAGTTTTAACTACTGAAAGGCCAGTCTTGCCAGATTATCATATACATCACATTCCTGCTTGTCTCCTTACATACTACTGTTGTCACGCTGATTCTGAAATCCTGGGCTGATGTTATAAAAGCTTGGCTCATAGTCGGCACTGATGGCTGCATTTTATTCTGTTTGATTGTTTTATTTTTATAGTTATTTACTCTTCTTTTGTGCCAGAGAATCTTTATTATATCAAGTAACTAAAGGTCTTTTCAGCTCTTTATCACACTGTCTTTGAACAGAGAACAGATGCATTTCAGTTGCTGACATCAGTAATTGTAGACGACAGTCAACAAGACTGTTATCCGCCAATAGTGATAGTCATCCATCCTTGTTCTTCTTACTTGTTTGATGTTATTCCTTATTTGACTTTAACTTACTTCTTTTCCTCCTTTAGAAGAAGAGCAACTTGAAGACAACGAGCTCATCAGAAGGGAGGCGGAGTCAAAGCATGTGGAACTTGTGGCTTCACCATCTCAGCCAGTAGGAGCCAACCATGTCACCTGGGGTGATGAAACTCACCGTCAACAGCCGCATCACCTTCCTGTCCTACCGCCCCCGTCTCTACCTACTCGTCAACTCCCCATTGCCGTCATCCCAATGGTACCGGTTGTCACCGCGACGCCTTCAGTCCCGCCCCTTCCGCTCAAAACGCCAATTGCTGCTGCAGCAGCGACGCTCAACAGCTCCCCGCCAGTCAAGAACTCTTCCTCCCCTCCACCTCAGCCGGCGACTCGTCAACTGTTGTGCTCCCCTCAGATCAAAGTGGAACCCAGTGAGCAGCTGATAGATGTAAAGCCTGGAGCATCACAGCTTCAGGTTCAGATCAAGTACCCGGCCCCCATCAGCACTAATGGCTCCCAACACGCACTGGTTCCTCATCAGGCCCCACCCATACCTCAGCCACAACCTAACGGGGTGACCATGGAGGAAATGAAGGGAATGGAAGGGAAGAGGAGACCAGGAGGGTGAGTTTGTTTGTGTGTCTGTCTGTGTGTGTGTTAAATAAGGTATAAAGAGTGATTGGCTTATGGTTGATTATTTATTTTGCCTTTCCAGGGCGGGGACCAGAGAGGTGCACAATAAACTGGAGAAGAACAGGTTAGTCAAAATGATGGTAACCCCTCTCATGTTGAAAGAAATTGAGGAAAACTTGCCTTCCACATACACACATTTTCTGGGTGTTTTTCATGAAAACATTTAACGAGGGCAAAGGTCACGGCAGTTCCTGAACTAATATAAATCCATGAAATCCTTCATCAAAAATGCAAAATTGGAGGTTTGAAATGTGTTGGTAAAAATCCCACGCAAAGAATCGACCTTCTTAAAAATGGTGAATATTCACAGTTGAGCAAAGACTACCATATGAAGTTCGACTCTTACATTTCTGCCTCTTCAGGCGAGCGCACCTGAAGGAGTGTTTTGAGACACTGAAGAAAAATGTTCCGAACATTGATGAGAAGAAAACGTCCAACCTCAGTGTTCTCCGCAGCGCTTTGCGTTACATACAGGTAAGGACAGTTTCAGCTTTCCCCAGCAAGCTCTTCATGTTACTTTGTCAGGACTTGAATTAACTGGTTGAGCTCTGGGGACCTCATAGGTCATAGGTCCAGTGTTATTGGTGTGGTTAGTATCTTGTGACGGTGATACAGTGTCTGCTACATGCTTGTGAATCAGTCAGTATAATGTAATACTTGGAGGCTTCTTTGTTTCCAAGACCTTGGTCTATACAGTGGTAACCAGTTGTTCCAGCACTGCCCTGTAGTCATGTAGGGATAGAAAAGAAACAGGCTGAACTAAATTGGTGGTTTTCAAAGTTTTTGTTCCAAGTCACATCAGAGGGGAAACTAAAAGTTCAAGGCACACCTTTATCCATGGATGTCTTCTTTAGATTGTCTTGTTAGATGAAGGGACTTCATCTAAAGCTCATTTGTGGCAACTGGACCTCGATTGATGCCTGCAGTTTTTTATGTAACAGTGTTACAACTTTATTAACATATTTCTTGCCTCAATCACCTTTGCAGACACTTTGGTTCAGCTCAAGCACTCTTCTACTGTAGGCCAAGTTTCTCTCATTAGCCCTTTTCCACTAGTACCTCCTCAGCTCGCCTCAACACAGCTTGACTCGACTCGACTGTTTCAGTCGGTTTCCATTACAACTGAGTACCACCTAATGTGCGTGGGGTCGTTATAGCAACATGGCCGAATGTCCCGTGCTGTCATTTGTATACCACAGGAATGCCACAACAAAGGAGGACGTCGAGGCGATGATATAACTGCTGCTCAGTGTGTGGCTTTTTGTCAAACCCAGTGGCCATTTCTGTCGCTCCGAGGTTTTAAAAAAATGGGGGTTTTGAGCGTCTCCTTTTTGTGAAGGAGACGCTCTTGTCACTCATTGAGTGATGCCACTGTCCAGCCAGTCAGTGACGTGCAGTCTGTTAATGTCATATTTTCGGATTACCTCAGATTGCTTGGATCCTCAACCGAGTAGGGACTAAACCTATCTGGTACCAGCTAAAGGACACAAGCCTAAAAACCGAGTAGAGCTGTGCCAAGCTGACCCAAGTAGGTACTAATGGAAAAGAGCTACAAGTGTCTTTTTAGCCTGGTTTGGCACAGTGTTAACTAGGGCTGCCACAAACGATTATTTTGATAGTCGACTAGTCACCGATTATTTTTGCGATTAGTCGACTAATCAGATCATGCATCCATTGGACGTAAAACGTACAGCTTATTGCACCAGCATGCATCTGCTCTTATATTACTATCATTAGCTTACAGCTTTAAGTGTTTAAGGTATGTGCTAACTAAAAATAAAGACAAGATGATAGTTTATTAAATTTTAATGAAATTTGCAGATTGTTTCGGTGAAGTTTAATAAACTCCTTGCTATCTAAAATATAACGGGACACCGGAGTATATTCTCCAGCATCTCACACTTCTGATAATCAGTTGTCTACTTGACGTTTATTCAGCTGTGTAAAAACAATAACTTTAATCTCAGCCAAACCGATTTACTCAGGAGCAAATAAAATACTAAAAAAAGCCAAACAATAACATTTTGAAGTTATCTAAGTGACTTATATATATTTAACCTGAGTAGCGAAAGACGGCGGTGGGTTTGAAAACGATTTGCTGGGAGTCCGGTGTTCTCACCGGCTCTGGTGAGCCTTGCCCCCTGCTAGCTATCGAGCTAGTGGGTAACAGACGTCTCCGAAAATGTCGGCGCACTTTTGAAAATATGTGGTGTCTTGATAAACTGAGCAGATATTTGAGGTTTACACAGCTACATTCTCGCTTGAAAATATGTTAAACTTTATTTTGTGACCCAGAAAGAATAATAAGAGTAATATTAAAACTAAGTAGCTGCCGCCATTGTTGGAAACTGAGCAGGGTTGCGCTATGAATTCTGGGACACAGCTTCTTCTTCTTCGGGGTTTAACGGCAGCTGGCATCCTTGTACATGCAGTGCTGCCATCTTCTGTTTCACTCTTAAATCCTACTACTTATTCCTGCGTCTTTTGTGATCTTACAAAGCTTCAAACGAAGCGTCGACTATTAAATCAGTCGTCGTCGATTTTGATAGTCGACAAAATCGTGACTAGTCGAAAAATCGTGGCAGTCCTAGTGTTAACACCCGGCACTTTCTCTGACAGATGGCGTTCTTGGGCTCAGGGTTTTGCCTTTTCCAGTTCAGCTGAAGTAACACGGGTTGCTGTCTCCAGACTGTTCACTGACAGTTAGTTTTTTCTCATTTGCAGTGGCCAATTTGCACTGTTTGTTAGTTACACAAAAACATCACTCTTATTACTCTCCTCCTCTCAGTCAGGGCCTTTGGTGTGTCTTCTTCTAATTCCCTTCATTCAGCAACTGAATGAACTTATTTTTATGCTTTAAACTAAAAACTACTGGTACAACCTCTCAACATTTCACTCTTAACTTTTCGTGTATATTGTAGTAATAATGTATGGCTGTCACAAAGTCCCACAGCACACCTGGACTTGCATCACATCACAGCAAATCTTGTGGGAACTACATAACATGAAAGGATAAAATGGCAACTTTTTTTTGTTAGAAGATCTAACATTGCACATCGAGGCAGGGGGCTGATGGTACTTGGGTGGAGGGACGACTGTATAGCCCCAAGAGGGAAGTATTCAGTCTGCAAAAGTAGACGAATGAGGACTTCTGTACTTTTTTTTTTTTTTTTAGCAGAAATAGATGTCAGGGTGGAGCTACTGTCTATGTAGGGGGTTACTTTATTGCAGTGTAAGCTTTAAGATTTTGAGTCCAATGAAATACGCAGTGGAAAGTCAGTGGAAGGAGCTAAATTAGGGCGTGAGATGAGGGAATTTATTCAAAACAAGATGACTGCAAGTTCATGGGCTGCTCTCTAGGAAGCAGAGCGCAGAGGGATTTCAGGCCATCTTTAAGATGATGATGGTTGTTAGGCAGAGCCAAGCTGCGGTTGAGGAAACACAAACAGCACATATTAGATACACGTTTCTTGCTTTAGAGGTAATATACAGTGAAAAGTGTCTTGTTAGTATGGGTGAAAGGTGAGTCAGTATGTCTGTAGTCTAACCTTTCATGTGTGCCCTGTTTGTACAGCAGTGTTTAACCTCACTGCACACACAGTTTGCAACCTTTCACCTCCAGTTTAACTTGTCTCGATATTCTGGCAGTAGTTATACTGATGGGAAGAAGAAGTTGAATAAACTTTGTTGTTGTTTTTTTATTTTATTTTAATTGCAGAACTATTTGAAAGACCATCCCTCTAGGTGATCGTGTAACATTCAGTGATATCAGTATATTGGAGGGGGTGTGCACAAACAGAAAAACATTAAGTATCGCCTGCTTTTTATCCATTTTTCAGGATTATAAATTAGATATTTTAGGATTTGGGGCTATTTGGCAGACACAGCAAGACATTTGAAGTTTTGTGGAGAAGCAGAGTAATCATTAGCTTAACAGACACACGGCTAGTGTATGTCAGCGTTGCTTGCAGTATTTTCCCCAGCCCACACTGTACTGCGGAGCTGGTTGGGTAATATCTTAGAGGGATGCTTTTCCTTTATCACACTATGTTGAGGCTGATGAATTGCTTCACTTTTCTTCTGTTTTCCTTTGATGGTTTCATTGTGGCATACTCTCCTCTGATTTATAATATTTGCTGGCTTTATTGTAGGTGAATGACTGCGTTTAGATGCGTACAAACACCCAGTCTTCCCTTTTTTTTTTCTTTCTCCATGAAGCATAAAAAGCCTGATTATTCATATCCCTGCGTGCACGCTCATAACAGTTTTCAATTTTCTGATCGTCTGCCTGCAGGCAAGTCGTGATTTTATCTCAGCTTCAATGTTCTGAGCCAAAAACAGAAACTGGAGATGGTGTTTTAGTACTCCGGGTAGCACATCCAGGTTTCTCAAATGATTGATGATGGTGTTTCCATGCACTGCAATCATAATCAGGACCTTAATGCACATTCGTCCTTTTCTCTTCTCACCTCTCCCCATGTGAACCTGTAAACCTCTTCCCCCTCCTTCTCGCGGAGCCATGTGAGACCTGAGCACATGGCTAGCGCAAGGCCGATGATGTCACCACAGCTTACCCACTCCAGTAGCTTTGCATCCCTAGATTGCAGAGAGAAGGAGATGTGCAGTGATGGGTTCAGTGTTTACGCTAATGGAGCGGGGCATGCACTTATATCAGCTCTTCTTTGTCCCAGCCTTTTCTTATCCACATCTGTGTCCGTCTCGTCCTGTGTCACCCCGCTGTCTCTTGCCTTTAAAGCACTTGGTAACTATGGCAACAGGCGGCAGGTGGCCGGGGCACTGTAGTGAGTCCGTTCTTCCGTGTTTGTCTGCATGAGGGAGTGTGCCAGATGCAAGACTAAACGAGTCAAATTCTGGTCATATTGGTCTTTCTGTCAGCAGGTATGGATGATGGAGCACTCATGGGTGCTTTCAAGACATGGATAGTCCTGCTGCCTTGTCCTCATATCAGATTACAGATGCATATGATTAAGAAAAAACCTTCCAGGGCAAATTTCATCTCACCTGAGTCATTTGCACCTTTTTTTTTATTACAGGGAACTTTCTGAAATGAGGATGGATAAAAGAGCGATAGATGAAGCACAGGAGAATAAGGGGGGAAGGGTCTTGAGGGAGTGGTGGATGTGGGGAGGAGGAGGAGGAGGAGGAGGAGAGGGGAGTGTGGGATGGAAGTGTGGAAGAAAGAGGAGGAGGAGGGGGGTTGGGAGGGATCCAAGAGCACCCGACTGGCAAACACCCAGTCGCATCACTCCTTATATGTAATTGCCCCTGCGCTTCACCCAATTAGAGGGCTCCTTATGTTTTTTACAAACTGCTGCTCAAGCAGCCAAATCCTCACAAATGGGGTTGCCAAGGAAACAGCTATGGGTGGCAGCTGCTTCCTTGGTGATTTAGTGCAGGACTAATGGTGTCTGGGTTGATGCGAGTAGACCTTGAAATGATGTTCATGGACACACTTGCAGTTCTTCGGAAGTCCTTGTGTTTTAAAGAGTCTGCTGTGTCAATTAAGTGTCACATCTCCAGCACTGGAGTGCGTTAATGCTATGTGGAGCTCCGCAGATCTATGGTTACATGTTGTATGTGTGTAGTAACACTTTGCAGAAGTGTCAAAAATACTGTTAAAACGGACGCATTTGATTAAAGTGGGTTACTCGTGCTTTTGTTTGTCTTTTAGTTTAGTGCATGTAGTGGAGAAGACAGGCGCATTAAAAATGTCCACTACAGCTATGGATTGTTTCTCATCCCGGCATCTTTTGAGCTCCATGTTTGTGAACTCCATGCCGATTCAATTTCCTTCTCAATCAACATCTGACCCACTATGCGTATTGCACATAGATGATATGCTGCTGGGTCAGGGGAAGACCGCCTGCAAGTGCATCTGCTTTGGTTGGCTTCTGTAACGTTTCTCACTGCACAGCCAGAGATGCTGATCCATCCAAAATCTGTGTTAAAACAAGCTTCAAATTTGTGACGACAACATGCATTTTTATCAGAACAGAAAGCTGCCCTTAAATTTGCTCTATTTAGAGTTTTTTTTTATGTATCAGATGCTTTTATGTTTCTTTGGATACTAATTTTAGCTAAAGGAGTTCACTAATGACTAATGTCAATAAACAACTCGACTCCTTGTGAAGATAAAAAAAGAAAAACTAATGAAGTTAGCTAATGACAGTCGAGCGAAGCCCTTCTGGCCAAATGTAAATGTTAACGAAGTCGGGTCAAAATGGGAACAGCGTTATGATTCATGGAGGGACTTTTCTTTAGTTTTCTGGATCAAAACTGAGCCTGAGTAGTCTTTCTCCTGGTTTATTTTAGCTACCACAGAAGGTATCAAACATAGCAGGTAGTTTCTCCAGTGGAGTACTTGCTATGTGACAATGGTCAGCTAATTGTTCTGAGCTGCTGGAGCTGGTAACCTTTTTCAAATAACTTTATTAGCTAGATGCATACTTGTAGCTTAGCAAAGAAGCATATTTATGGAGGGGATAGCTTCAGCACGTCCAAGTTTGTTGTAAGTACACTGATAATGAGTATGCAGTATTTATACTGGTCTCACCGCTGCTCTACAGCATGACGTGTAGTATTTACAGTAATCCCTGGTTACACTGCATGCATATAAAACATTATGTCATGTAATGTTTCCACTGTGTAATCACCATTTATGTTTTGGTTAGTGGGGTTTAAAATATCAATAAAAAGATGACGATCCACTTTTGCTTCTCAAATGGCTAAAAACACAGAAATCCACAGACTTCTATGACGTTTGTTAAGGCAGCGAGTCTGTACTATCTGTGGACCGTTTGTGCTTACGTGTGTAGTTATGCCTTCACCTTAGAAGTCGGATGTCGTAGCTGACTTCACATTCCAGTAGTAGTTTGAAAATCATGGAAAAACAGGTTTTGGTTTACTCTGTAGTGCAGTGAAACTATTACTGTGTCACTCATGATACGGTGCTTGGTTTTTGTTTGTTTGTTTTTGCACTTAAAAGCACATTCACAGACAAACTGGTCAGTGCTCTGCATATGGTTTATTTAGCTACAGCATTGGTTACAGATAAGTTTTACTGTTTTGCTAATGTTTACTTTAACAGTCAATCTTGGATTGCTGAGTTGGGTTCGGTAGGGTTGCGCTGAACTGACTTCAATTCAAAATTGGAGCTGGAAACTCATAAATCGTTACCTCAACATCAAATGAAATTCACCAGTACCTCCCAAAGGCCTGCTTTGAAGCCCAGATCAATGTTTTGATTGATGCCAGCTCGTTCATGTTAACATCATTAATAATAATTTTACACTGCGTACACAGAGAACCTCTAGTACAAAAGCACCAGTGTTGTTTAACTGTGTGGTTACATGTGGTTTGTAAATGTAACCTGGTCCTATGCTGACAAATCACTGGAACTGATTTGCTGTAATTTCCAGCACTGCCTCCTCGTCACTTATGACCTCTAAAACTGCTCGCACGATCAGGCTTCACACAACTGCGCGCGTGGACGTACAAAGAGGGGAGGGCGTTGGTGTGAGCGGTGTTGAGCTGTTAAGTGATTTGAGTGCTGCTAACCTGCACCATGTGAACTGTTTAAGGAGGGCTGTGGGGAAGGTGGGTTCGTGTGTGAGGCCATCACGTGCCTGCAGAGAGTAAACAGCTTTTCCTGCAGTAAGATCATCGCTTGGATTTCCAGCCTTACCTCAGTTCCCTTTTGTTTATTATCCTTTCGGCGGTTCGCTCCGTGTTTGCGCTAATTGTCAGATAAACACAGCCACAACAAAAAAGACAGCACAATTACACCCGTGATATACATTTATCAGCAATGTCTTCCATAACAGCGGCACAATTACCAGCAATCAGACCACCACAAACAAGCCTATGCTGGCTCAAAATGGGCCTCGGGGGGTGAATGCACACATAATCATGACAGGTCTGCATACATTTACCTTACTTAGCAGAAGTCTGTTATTTCAAGCCATTTGATTAGCTGTAGTATTGTAATTTAAAACCCACCTTAAGATTTGATTTGTCTTACTATCCTTGTGATTTTCCTTCTGTTTTCAAAGTTAAAACCCTCGTGGTGGGTGCCAGAATAAAGTGCAAGTGGCACGCGCCTAATACCTTCTGGATTTGTTCAGCAGTTATACTGGAAGAGGTGGCGCTCTGAGACAGTCTGATACATCACTGAGGATCATTTGCACCCTCATTAGCACAGGAAGCCATTTTCTGCCAAGCCTTTTTTCCCCTCCAAGTTTTCATGCTGGCTATTCAACATCTCAACCAGATATTTAGTTTCCAGAATTAATCATCTGCACACAACATACTATTCTACTTTTCTCCTCCCATTCCCCGCCCGTACCTTCCCCTCTACCTCCTCCCATGCGTCATTCCTCACCAGTAATCTGCCTTAATGTCCTTAGCCTGTCATAGTGTTTGGAGTTCATGCGTCAGCTGACCTACACAGAAACTAGGTCACGACGATGGTGTGGCGGGCTGGGAAAGCTCTGCTCTTTCTTCCTAAATCTTTCCATGAAGCTTCCGTTCTTCTTGCATTTCCTGCCATGTTTATAATCATTTCATTTTCCTCCACAAACACATTCAGCTCACTCTTGCTGCATGGCGGTGCTCTAGAAATTAATGCATTTATTATTAACAGATTTCAGTAATCCAGTGACAGAACTGTAGCAGTAATTAGGAACTATTATCAACCCCAAAGTGATTTGGGGTTGATAATAGACAGGAGGGCGTTTTCTCTCACTCTGGCCTCACTCCACTGGAAAAAAAAACCTAGCGTGATATCTAAGAAATGGGAGGAGCTTAGGTAAATGACTAAATGCCACTAAAGCAGTGTGGACATGCTTGAATTTGCAGGCGTGACTTCCCGCTGGTGTATGAATCTGGGATAGCATGGATAATGTTTGTTTAGAAGTACAGGGAGAAGAAAAGTTGTGTTGTAATGCTGTTTATTTACAGTATTGGGTTTATTCTGAAAAAGCCACACGGGTTATTAGTTAAAAGAGGCAAAATGAGGGAGTTTCCCTTTTCTCTGACCTTTCTTTGCTGTTAGCTGTTGATTAAAAGTCCCCCGTCTGTTTCATATTAACACACTTCCACTGTTTCACAGAGCCAAATCCCCCCACGCTTCCCTCAAAGGCACAAACTTGAAACAGCTGCTTAAAACCAGGCAGCATCAGTCAGAGCTAACGAAGTAAGGACAGGTTTTTCTTAAAAAGAAACTCGGCAACAGGATTACTCATCGTCATAGTGATGTAAATGATTTTTTAGATAGCCTCACTTGAGACTGCGCTACTCGCCAGTTAGCCTTAACATTAAAAGCACCCGCCTGATGCTATGTAGCATCCCCCTGTGTACCTCAGATAAATCTGACCCAGTGCATCCTTTAGGTTCTTTGGGTTGCAGGATGAGGCCTCCTGGTCTTACTTCACTTGTTGTTGGTAATTGGTTAAGACATTTTTCTTTTTTTGTATCATAAATGCAGATATGACGACATATTATATTTTTATAACAGTCTACACCTGTTCTCTTTGTCATCCTTTAAGACTCTGAAGCGCAAGGAGAAGGAGTACGAGCACGAGATGGAGCGTCTGGCTCGAGAGAAGATCGCAACGCAGCAGCGGCTGGCCGAGCTGAAGAACGAGCTCAGCCAGAACATGGACGCCATAGAAATCGACAGAGTCCTCAGACAGACCATCCAGCCAGAGGACGACCAGGCCTCCACGTCCACGGCCTCAGGTAAGGAAACAGACTGCAGCAGTTTGTTTTCAAACTGAATCGCAGGAGAGAAGGGTGATGAAAGAAGTTTGTTTTTTGATGTAGCAGTCTTTAAATGTGGTTTGAATTTCACTTTTACGTAAACATTCATATCATGATTACTGTTTCTGCTCTAATCTGCAGAAGGAGAAGATAATTATGAGCAGGATATGGACGAGGACGTTCCCGCCCCTCCTGCTCCCACGCCCCTCCCCAAACCGGCTCCTCCCATTTTACAAGCTCAGCCGCTCATCACCCCTCACCTGGCGATCCAGCACACCACACTGCCTATTCTCACCAGCGCCTCCCCCGTGGGTCCCCCTCCACCTCAAGCCATTGCCCCTGCTCCAGCCCCGGGTCAACCCCCACCGCCACCTCCTCATCCTATCCAGCCCCCAGCCATGCAGGTCCAGCCCACCGTCATCGCTCACGCCACTGTGTCCCATGCTTCAGTCATCCAGGCTGTCAATAATGCCCTTCCCGCCAATCACAAACACCTAACGCATATCGCCCCATCACCTGGCCCCAACTCGTCCACCCCTCAGCCGATCACAGCGGCTCCGGCTGCCCCTGCCACCGCCACTCACCAGCCAATAACTGCCCAGCCCATCGGACACATCACCGTCCATCCGGTGGCCCACCTGGGCTCTCCTTTGGCATCCCACCTCCCAACTCTCTACCCCCAGGGCATGTCTGTGTCCCAGCCCACGATGGTGGGCCACATCGCCCACACCTTCGCCCACCACACCCTTCCTCACGTCCAGGCCAATCCTCAAACTAACACTAACGGCGCCCAAGTGAACAGCGCGACTGTGGTGAGCCAGGGAAGCCCGTCGCTAGGGAAACCCACAGCAGTGCTGGCCCCTCACCCACAGCTGGTTGGACAGGCTACTGTCCTGAACCCTGTCACCATGGTTACAGTCCCAACCTTTCCCGTCAGCACGCTCAAACTGGCCTGAAACAGACAATAACAGACAGGACGGAGCGATGGATGTGAGACAGGAGAACGAGTTTTCATCTCCTGTCAGTCGCAGAGTCTCTGACAGACACGTGAACATTTGAGCATCAACTGTTTCTGGACTTTGTGTGATGAATATCTTCTGAGATATTTCAGTCACAGCTCTGTTAGTTTGTGAACAATTACATTAAAGCTGAGTCAGCAGGTCGGGCCATTGTTTGTGAAAATGCGACTGTGACGTTTGTCTCCCCCGCAAACACAGGAACTCTGTTTTACCTTTTTATCTTCCTTCCTTTTCTCTTTATTTTACTGCCAGAGGCACTAACACAATAAGCTCAGTTTGCACTCAGGCATCAAGGATTTACCTTAACTGGTCATTCAGTCATTTAGGGGAAATGATTACAGCGAGACAGAGAGAGGACTTTGAGCTCGTGTGGGACGTGTAACGTCACTCCTGTGTTTAAAGGGTGGAGCTGGAGTTGGATTCAGTGGTCTCATCCAGATAAATCACACGCAGGGCCGTTTATCAGTTAATTACATCACATAACATTACATAGTTAATTAGGGCTAAAACATTGTCACTTACTGATGCAGTAATTTAGTTTCTTCTACCAGGAACACGACAGGAAAGTTTTTTGTTCTTCCCCTTTCGCTTTTGCCATGATCTAAGTTCAACACGTGGCAGACGAAGTCATTCTTTAAACATCTTGCAAATAGTTTAAGGAAAAGAATTTGAGGATGGTAGTGCAATAAAAAAAACCTGACACGCTGCAGTTCAGAATACAAAAAAAGGAGACGGCACATCTTTTTAAAGGCAAATTCTGCAGTGGAGTTAATTTTTTCATTTTCTTTTTATCCACTACCTCAGAAGGCTTTTATTTTGGAGGGCGACTCCAAAACAGCGGATTTGCTCCAGAGAATTGGGGCAGTGTTTGCTCGGTTTGGTGAGCGTACAGTAGTGTCTGTTATTGATGGCCCTGTGGAGAAGTTGTGTCACGTTAACCACAAATAAAAGTAGGGCAGTAAGTTTGAAGCGAGCAGGAGCTGAGTCAGAAAAGCAGCTGAGGATAGAAGCTGGCAACTGGGATTTTCCAGCTATTTGTTGAAAAAAATAGTTAAAAGTAGGAAGAGCGTGCAGTGCAGTCAGCTTTGATCTGGTTACCTACACCCACAGTGAAAAGCTTGCCTTCGGCTGGGTTTTTTTTTAAAGAAAGATGTTAAAGGCTGTCGGCTATCTTTCACTGCCAGATTCAAAACCTGAGAAGTTGCCCAGTTACCCACAGGTCATTTGAGTGCATCAACTCCCGTCAAGTCTGCACACACTGGTGGTTATTGAGGCTTAAAGCGGCTTAACGAGCCCTCAGGAAACCTCCTAGGACTGCTCCGAAGCTCGTGTTTGTGCGTTTTAATAGGATTGCTTATTAGCTAAGACATTTTGAAACCAACCAAAGGCCTGAACGAGACTGTACGCAGAAAATTGTCTGCATACCTGCTCTCAAACAGTCAGGCAGGTTTCCTTTTGTCCCTTTGATGAGTGATGTTTCCTCAGCACACTGTGGGGAAAACAGGTTTCCAGCCTCTTTAGTGTAACGCAACAGCTCCCTCTGCTGTCGTTACCCAGGCACACACAGCACATACGTTTCCGATGAGGCTTTTAAAAATTGTGAAAATGCTTTTTTTTCTTCTTTTTTTTTTTTTTAACTTAAAACGAAACAAAATTATATGACCGTACGGAAGCTTGTTTATGCCACTAAAATAAAAACAAAAAACACAATGTTGCCGTTCAGACTTCTGAGAACATAACTTTAAATGGTTAGTATTTCAAAATTTCAGCTTTCTCAGAAGTTTCGCTCAGCAAGATGACATTTTGAAGAAATAAAAAAAATTACATTCTTCTAGTGGCAGAAACAACCTTCCATAGATTGAACTTTATCACTTTATCTACTTGTTTTGGAGGGCGATGCAAGGCCAAAAATACAGCTTTTCATTCCAAGAGAAATTTGGAAGAGATGTCCGACAAACACTGAACACCAAATCTTCAGCCCCAGTCCAGAAAATTTGTTTAAAAAAAAAAAAATCAAATGTATTTAAATTAAAAAATCCGAAAGTGTGTTCGTGTGTGAGCGCATTCTCACAGCCTTCTCGCCAGCCTTTTCATCAGATTTCTCTTCGGTATAATGTCGTCAGTCTTGCGTGGCTCTGCTCCTCACCTCCTCTGCTGGTTTCCGTGTGTTACGTATGTATATGTGACTGTATTCAGTATGTTTTATATTCTGTACTATAGCTAATCCTATTGTACCTGTAGCATGGCTCTGTTTTTTGTTTAGGTTTTTTTGGGAGGGGGGTGTTTACCCTTTGCCCTGTGCATGATTGAATGTGTGTGTGAGCGTGTAGCTAGCAGGTTATTTTTTTACACAGAGGTGATTTATGGTATGAGCCTGTTTGGGTGCTATCGTGTGTGCCTCTACTCAGTTTTCCTGAACACTGTGACAGCTCTGGCAAAACACGTACACATCGAGCGAATGGAAGAGACAAAGATTTACTGTCACACTCGTTTTTTTTCTTTTTCTTTATTCTCCTTTTTTTTTTAACATTTAAGGTTTCCATATTTGTGAGTTGGACTGAGACATGAAATGTAGGGGAGGGGGGGCAAAAAAAAGCTGTTGATCCTTTCTTGATAACCTAATAATGTCTAATATTTGAGTTTTTGTAATATTTGTATGTATGTATGAAAGTTTTGTAAATTTGTGATTGTATGCACGTTTTGGCAAATGAGTGTATGTATCTTCAAAATTTTAAAAATGCTTGTTTCTTTTTTTTTTTGGTTTTGTTTTGCATGTAGATTCTGTTTAGTTTCTTTTGATTAGAAGTTTTGTTTTAATGTTTTATTTCTGGGACCATGTACAATACTATATAACGTGGGCAGAATCTTGGACCTCATGCTACATTGATATTATATATGAATATAAAAAACATCTTTTCCCTATGGAGAAAGTTTTAAGTTATATATCGCCTGTACACTTTGGGCTGCCTTTTAGATCTAACTGTCCACTGTTTAAGATAACCATGATAATAATGGATTAAAAAAACATATTAATGAAGAATTATGCTGATGAAATAATAAAGATTCTTAATAAATCTTATTACATTTACAACATATTTTGCTTCTGCGTGAGTGGTTTTCAGAAGAAAAATCTAAACGGGCTTAAGACAGTTATTTTTAACATTTTTTTTCAAAACTTTCTTTACAAAACAGCAAAATTGGATTTTAAAAATTACAAAAAAGTCAACTTACAAGAAATAAAAGCATGAAAAACTGTTTAAGTTGAAACATTAAAAAAAACTTACTTTGCTACAGCGAACACTAGATGGCAGTATTATATGGAGGCCTAAAACTACCATGATCAAAATTAAATAAACAAATAACTTGTTAAATAAAAACACCATAAAAAAAACCCAAAAAAACAACTGTTTTTTTGGTAATGTGTTTCTGCGTCATTATGCAAATTAGAAAGGTTGTCGATCGAAGTGGAGCAACTTTTCACCTACTGCACATGTCAGAGTGATCGTGTGTTAGACGCAGGGGTTGAACCTTTTTGCTTTCAGTAATTTAGAAGTGTGAGGGCTCATTACAAATTTAAATACGGAAGAAAAGTAAAATAAATATCAACATATTTGTTTTTAATAATTTCTCAAATGAATGATGTATTTATTTTGTTTGTGGCAGCTTTGGTCCATTAACGAGGTTGCTGATAAAGGGATCATGTTCACATGATAAAGAAACAAATCTACCAGTCATAAAAAAGAAATGCAAGTGTTATGTGGTGAAATATGTTTTCAGTCTTTGCTTTGCAACAGATGTCTGAAGACGAGGTGCTCCAAGCTGTACTAGAGGCAGCAGTGCCTCCTGCTGTTCAGGAGGACAATGTCAGGGCAGAGCTGGTCTTTCTGGATCAGGATCGTTTTCACACACGCCCTTATTATTTAGCACCAATATGTCTCCTATCAAACATGTCTGGGACATTCTGGGTCAGCGTGTTCATCAGTGTGCCTTTTGCATGATGAACACACCCCAACTAGTCAAACCAGCCCCTCCCTGAGCGTGGTTCCGCCAGTTAAAAGAGGGGTTTTCCTTCCCACTGTCGCCAAAAGTTTGCTAATAGGGGGTTTTCTGATTGTTGGAGTTTTCTCTGTATTACTGTAAGGTCTTTATCTTATAATTAAAAGCATCTTGAGGCGACTGCTATTGAGATTTGGTGCTATATAAATAAACTTGAACAGCAACAATCGATTATCATTGTACAGCTGCAGGCTGCTCATCCAGGAGTTGGTGACTGCTTGCATTGGATCACATCTTATATTTACATATGCCATAGTGTTGGTCTATAAACTCTATTTAAAACACTGACTTGTGTTCTTTTCTTTAGCTAGCATGTGACTAAAACAGTTGGAGCACTCTGGTTTTTCGAATGGGTGACTCATTCCACAGTCCAAATCAGTTATCCTGCTGAGATGCTCCCGAACAGCAATACTGAGCTTTTGACTTGCATGTCCTTGCAGTATCCTTAATAGTTATAGAATGTTTTAGGATAAAGTTCATGATTTTTCTTTTAGGATAAGGAGGTTAGATCGGGAGTTAGATCTGGAAAAAACAGTGAAATCCTTTCTAGTATCTTTGGAAAGTCGTGATTCCAACTATGATTCTCACTGCAAGTTATCCTAAGTAAGAACAATTAGAAATAGGCTCAGTTTCAAGCTTGCCAAATGCCAAGGCCTCCTCTGTGACTCTGGGTGCTCCTCGTCTGGCTCCTGTTTCAGGGATGTACGGTGAGAATCAGCAGCCACCTCTATGATTGTGCTGCATCTGCTCCTGAATCCGCTCCAGCACCTCCTGCATCTTTCTCAGCTTAAAAACAAAATAAGAGAGTAAATACAGGTCTGATTACTCATAAGCTAAGTTGATGGATGAATGAATGAATGAGCAAAAATAAACACACCTCTTCATCCTTTTCATAGATCAGTCTTTCCTTCTCAGTGTCAGCGACGGCCAGAGGCAGAGGAAAGTCTGCCTCACTACCGTCCCGATATTTCTCACGCAAACTAAGACCAAACCCACACACACAAAGATATTTAAAAAATATCTGACCTCACTGTGCTTAACAGGGTTTTTTTTAAGGTTTTTTTTAAAAATATTGGTTTGTGGTGTTGTGCATCCTGTCTCCACCCACCTGCGTTTCCTCTCCAGCACCACCATGCGTGTCATGTTCTGGATGCACTGAGCTCTGTAGTTCTCATAGTGAATTTCCCGCGTCACGTCCTTCAGATCCTGCATGTGCGTCCTCACCAGCATGTTCCTCAGCAGCAGGAAGTCGGAGTGAGCCGGGTTCTCCACTGACCATGCAACAGCAACATTGTTACCGCATCATACTGGATTCTTTGTTATCAAATGAAACAACAGCCAGGTGCGCAACTGACACAAAATGTACTCTAAGGGGTAATGATTGAGTAAAAGTAAACCAAAAAACATTTTAAAAAAACGAAAGTAAAATTAGAATTAAAAAGCTTGGGGTAATACCTTCTACCACGCCCCAGGGATAGACGCGACCCCTGAACTTTCGACCTTTACTCTCCACCTGTACGTTACTCCCAATCACAGCAAATGGGATGCTGTTCTGCAAGAAAACAACAACAACAACAACGACAAAGAAAAAAGCCCAAACCAAAATAAACCGTCAGCCTTAAAATAGACCAGACAACACATTTCAACCATGACAACTTATGAATAAAATGAGGAACCTTAAGTATCTGTTCCTGTGTCTTGAAGTCTTCGTCCTCATCTGAATCACATTCAGGAAACTGGTAGATGTTTATCCCAAACTGCTTGATCTCCTCCCTGATCTGGAGCACATGAACAGTCATTAGGACAAGATGTGTAACAGAAATAGATAAAATATATAACAGAGATTGGCGATCAATTACAGAACAGAACTGGGTTGCCAGAGGGTCAAATCGGCCCTGCTGGATAGCTTTGAATAGTTTGAAATTAAAGGAGTCATGAATAATTCCAACTTTGTGCACTGCAATTCCTGCTGTGTTGTGATACAGGGCAGGATGGATCCATGCCTACACCAAACTCTGACCCTAACTGCAGAAATCAAGACTGCTTCAATCTGATCAGACCAGGTAATGCTTTTCCAGTCTTTTTGTGTCTGGTTTTAGGACCCTGTGCAAATTGTAGCTTCAGTTTCCTGTTCGCAGCCGACTGCAGTGCCACCTGGTGTGATATCCTGACATTGTTCTTCAAAGTTCCACATGTTGTTTGTTCAGAGATGCTCTTCTGAATACCTTCACTGTAATGAACGGCTATGTGGGTTAATGTTGCCTTCATGTTAGCTCCAAACAGTCTGACCATTATCCTCTGACATCAACAAAGAGAACTGCTGCAGGCTGGATGTTTTCTCTTTCTCAGACCATTCTCTGTAAACCCTAGAGATGGTTCTGTGGGAAAGTCCCATTTAGATCAGCAGTTTCTTAAGTACTCAGACCAGCCCTTCTGGCCCCCCAAAACTATGTCACATTCAAAGTCTTCTAAATAATCTTTCATTCCAATTTTGTTGCTCACTTTGAACTTCAGCAGGTCCTCTTGACCATATCTACATGCCTAAATGCATTGAGCTGCTCCTGTGTGATTGGCTGATTAGATATTTGTGTTAACAGAGAGTTGAACAATACCCAGTGAAGCAGCCGTGTGTACATATTGGTATAACTGAGCTGTTACCTTCATCTTCTTTCTGCAGACCTCTGCCGGTGTCAGGCTGTCAGCTTTGGCCAACACAGGAATTATGTTGACTTTTTCATGAAGCGCCCTCATGCAGTCCACATCCAGAGGTCGAAGGCTGATAAGAGAAAATAGTCACATACAGAAATATGGAAAAATAAGCAAAAGTTTAGCTGATGCTGTTGGAACAGTGTTATCGCTGTTTCATCAGTGTACCCATGTCCGAACGGTGAGATGAAGTAGAGGCAGCAGTGGACTCTGTTGTCCTGAATGTTTCTTCTGTTCAGCCCGCTCTCGTCTCTGAAGTACTGTTCAAACTGCTGGTCGATGTAGTCGTCTATGTGCCTCCAGCTGGTGCAGAAACAGAAAATGAATGAGTGAAACCTGGAGGCACACTTTCAATGTGAGCGATGAAATCAAGGGCTACGTATGTGCTTCTGAAACCTCAATTCAAATGCCACCAAAATACCAAAGTCTTGCTCGAGTTAAGCTGGTTTGACTGTGAGGAGGAGTTCATGACCTCACCTTTCTGTGTTGTTGACGGCATCTCCGAACCCTGGCGTGTCTATGATGGTGAGCCTCAGTTTGACTCCTTTCTCCTCAATGCCAACGGTGTGTTTGATGATGCCGACTGTTCGACTGATCCGCTCTGTAAGCGCACGCAGTTTGTTCAAAGACGCATGAGATCACACACGTGACATCACGTTGTTGTGTGTCTACCCCCTCCACAGAAAGTGAAAAACTAATGCTTACCTTCAGCATTGAGAACCTTTCTGTCCTTGTAAAGATCCGTGAGGAACAAACTGTTGATTAGTGTGGATTTACCGAGACCGGACTCCCCTACAGAGACGTTTGAGTAAGGTAATAAATCATCTGTCTTCCTCGGAAGAATTTGTGTCAACAGATAAAGTTACAGGGATTTATGGACGCCACGCTCCCACTAATCAGTGGCGTGTTTTAATGATCGCTGGCAGAGCAGTGATTTCGTTATCTCCACTTAAGAAGATATTTTTTTAAACTCTGTTTTACTCGTTTATCATCAGTTAAGTTTTTTGATATTTGATATTTTTGACTTGTTGTGCCTTTTGTAAAATCCTTCCTCCTCAGGAGAGAAATCAGACTCACCTGCGACTATGAGTGTGAATGTGAAGCCTTTCTTCACAGTTTTTCTGTGGACCTGGTTTGGTAATGTGGCAAAACCTACGTACTCCTTGTCCTGATCCTAAAGAAGGAAAATACAAAGATAACATACACATATGTGTATGTTTACTGCTTCAATTAGAAATTCTCTCTACATCCTCGAGCTTCAGTGCTCCTTAGTTAATAAAGCAGTCAGATATGGGCCTGAAATGTCCAAACTGGTTATCAGTAACCCTGTCGTTGTCCTCATGGATACTGTAGCACTTATTATCTTGAATAAATAAACATATATTGTGTCACAATAACAGCCATGACTCTGGCGTCACAGGCTGATCCCTATTGGGCCACAAGCTGGACTTCACTTTGCCTTTGCCCCAGAAGCTTCGGTGCACAGACAGGGTGAGCAGACAAGAAAGGAAACCATAGACGCGTCTTAGCTTTAGAGCTTAATATGCTCTTTAAGGGCCAGACAGATGTGATAACCAAACTGGCTTGCCGCTTTTTTTTTTCCTGTGTGAAAGTTGATGTCGTAAACTGTGTTTCTTTGAAAGCTGCATGAAGGAGTTGCAAACTGTTGAATGGGTACTGAAAGTGGGTGTAAGGTTTTAAAGATGTACTACGAAGCAAAGTAACACAGAGGTTCAGGCAACAAACATTTAGAGACATAAACAGCCAGACATTATATAAAATAGTAAAAACACACCTCAGGAGAGTCGTAGGGGTCAAAGCGTCCCCAGGGGCTACGTGGGCGCATGGAAGGGCTGAGCGGCGAGTCCAGAGACACCTGAGAAACAATTTGCCTCCTCAGCGGTAGCTGCTGAAATTCTGGATCCAGTCCCATGTGATTATGTCTGGGAGGGACTGCTGGAGAGCCCCCGGGGTGGAAGGGGATGGTGCGGACCAGAGAGGGAGTCCCAGGAAGGCTGAGGTGTCTCACATTGATGGGGCTCCCAATGCCTTCTGCTCCATAGTGGCCTGGTCTCTGGTGCTGTTCACCAGAGTGAGACATGAGAGGCAAATCCCTCATGGCATAAGGATACTGCATGTCCTCCTGGTCCCTTATGGACAGACTGGACAACTAAAACAGAGAGCAGCATGATTTTTCCTCTGTCTGATATTAGTTTTTTTAATTAGGCGCAGCAGACGAATATATCTCTGCTGACAGGACTCTTGTGAAAGCCCCTCTCTAATTATGAGCGTGTGGCAATATGTGGCTGATAACCGCGCTCTCCTGAAGGTACCGCAGTGATGCTGGGCTGAGGCTGATTTTGGTCATCTGATAGGGGGAACCAGCTCACTTATCTGCCTCTTTTTCCTCATTGTGGCTTTGTGTATGTGTCCACAGCCTATGTATGTGTCCACAACATAGACGGGTTATCACCACACTCACTCAAGATTGTTGTCTAAGCCTCGTGTTTGCAGTCAAACAAAAAGATGGGTAAGCTGGAGAAACATCGAACCCTAAAACCTGAAGAAAAGTCACACCATGTTTAAAATACTCGTCATTCGTGTATCAATCATTGGTCATGGTTGTACCTCTACTGTCTGTCTGACCTCAGCGAATCGATGGTAATGCTGATATTTTGGCTTTAACAGCTATAACTGGAGGTGTTTTTCCTCTAAGATAAGCACTAACTAGGCTTCCTGTTAATCTCATAACATTACACACTCCAGACTGCCTGTTGTGAGAAGACAGAAGGTTTCTCACAACAGACCAATAAGATTGTCTTTGTCCTCAGAGGAATTAACTTAATAACTTAAATTTCCAGGGTAGCCACCTGTTCCAGGAGCTCTGTGTCACAAGGCTTTGACAAGGAGATATAAGTAACTTAACAAAGAATAGAATCTGGAATTTAATAAAATGGTAATTGAAGGAGGCCATGAGGGGGTGATCTGTATTCCGGTCATGCAGTAAATGAATCATAATGCTATTACAGTAAAACCATGATTTTTTGGTGTTCCACTGTAATTTTCCTCCCGCCCTTTAGATATCTTTAACACTACTAAAATAAAAAAAAACAGGAAACTAAAAAGTGTGATTGTTTGTTGCTCTCTGAATACATGGCATAATGACGTATCTTTTCTTGCAGTGTTGGACTAAACCCTTCACTGATTAGGTGTGACCTGTGATCTCATTATACCGTTACAAATGCCGTCGTCCATCTGTCCAGGCAGGATGTAGAGACAGTTTGAAGCTGGAGGTTAGTAAACAATAGGGACAAACCGGATATACCCACAATGCTGTGAGTGCCGGGTTCGTTCAGCATGAAATCTATAGCTAGTTAAAAATAACCTGAATTGTATGTTTTTATGCTGATTTTGTAGTTTTCCAAATCTTCACTCCACACCTGCTTCCACACAATATGACTGTACCCTATGATGAGGAGCTAGGATAGGGAATTTCCACCTGCTTTATCCAAGATAAACACACTGGGCTCTTAAAGTGGTTAAAGGAATGCAGAAAAGCACCGGCCACGGTGCTGCTGGATTGACCAGGGTTTATCTGGCATTCCTCTACCTGTCAGCTCTCATTACCCACAAAACTTTGCAGTAGGCTTAATCCAGCTTCTAACGCTCTGACAGGGTTGGGGTTTGGAGATTTAACTCTTAAACACACACTTAAGCTCAAACAAGCACTACATCTATTGGCTACTCTACACAATTGTCCTACCTCCTTGCCCGAGAAAGTTGAAGCTTTGTTTTGAGGAGAGAAAATTGGAAAAAATATATATTAAAAAATTATTTATTCAGGTTTGCTGCATCCATCCTGTACAATGCTACTAAAAAAAAAAAACGTAATCAATTTAACTTTACTACACACCCTGATGTCTAAAAAGGAAATCTGCAATAAAATGCAGAACTGAAATGGAAAAAAATAGCAGAAAAATACTAAATAACCCATAACCCCCCATTGTTTATACAAACAGATAAACGATGAACTTACAGTAAATAGGATGAGAAAACATTAGCTTAAGAATACAATAACCTACAGAGATACAAATCCTTGCAGGATTGTCACAGGCTGCAGCTTCATTGAGCTTTAAATTGGCTGAGCAAATTTTTTCTGCTGAAAGTACCAGTGTAGGCCAATTCCAGTTGATTTCTGAAGGAGTCTTGTTCTGCAGACTTGTATATTAACTGGATTATAGACTTACCTTTTTTATTGCCGCGAAATCTGACGGGAGAGGACATGTGCTCCATGCTGCCGGTATTCAAGCTGTCCCTGGATCAGAGGAGGGCAGCGCATGGCTGCAGCACAATGCTGCAGATGCTCTGTGGGCGTGTACGTCCCTGAATTATACTACTCAGCTCCGGGTGCACCCTGCTCCATGTCTACTCAGTGTTACCGCTTTTCTGTGGTTACACAACAGCTTAATACAGCTCAGCGATCATCATCATCATCATCATAATTATAATAATGTCAATGGATCGATTGCGAATCTTTAATATATTTAAAAACACGAATTTCGTGCAAAAGTTTGAGTATGTTTTGCATTTTCTCTAATCCACAGAGGGTCAAAAGCATACATACAGAAGTCAAATGTAATATTTGGTTAAATGTCCCTTAGCAAGCTGCTTTTAGTAGCTATAAACAAGCTTCAAGCACAATTCTGGCTGGACATTTGATCAGTTTTGGTAAAGTTCATTTAAATTAGTTCGTTTCCTGTCACAGACACAGATTCAGTTCACAAATTTTCAATAGAATTGAGGTTGGTACTTTGGAAAGGCCATCCCAGAAGCTGGATGTAAGCCTTCTTTCCAAAACCAGTTTTGATGTGTGTTTGGGATCATTGTCCAGGTGGAAATCCCCAATATTTTAAAGTTTCATTCATCCAGCTGTTGATTTGAGGTAAAGTTGAAGAATTAGAAGGTACTCTTAATTCTTCCCAACTTGTGTAAATCTACAGTACAGCGTCATAGATCTTCACTGAGATCCTTGGACGTCCTCATTGTTTGGAGTATTGGTCAATCTGAGGCTCTATGTATAACTCTAAACTGGTGTGGATTATAGAAAATACTGTTTAAATTCTAATTTGTGACCCATTGTTTATTTAAGTCATTAAAAATCTATGATGTACAATCCTTCCACATAGCAAATAGAAAGCTCAAAGAAACCACTAAAAGCTCACAATTACCATGATATTTATGCTCATGATGAGTTGTTATAAACCTCTGACCACAATGAGTTAATTTTACACAAAAAATATGTTTGGAGTATTTAAGATTGGTAATCCAAGCTTGAGATGGCACAAGATAGAAATAACTTCCTATTTATAGGAGAAACCTTAAAAAAAGAAAGAAAAAAAGGAAACATTATCTTAGCAGTAGATAATACCATAATTAAAGATCTAGTAGTGTGTAACATTTCCAGCTTTTCTATAGAGTGGCTCAAAGTGTGTTAAAATGAAGAAGAGTGGAGTCTATCAAAGCAGTGTTGTGGATTTTCTACTACCGGTAGTTGTTTTGTAAGTATGCTCCCTGGAGTAAGTCCACAATCACATGTGGGCTAGCCCAGTGTTAATACTGAAAGTCCATAAAATTCTCTTCGTTTAATCTTTGTGAAGCCAAAAAGACATGACATGTATAGTACTGTAGACGTAAGCAAGGTTAGCGCTCATATTGGAAAGCAATTCAGCTTACTTAGCTATCTATGCTTATTGAGTTATATTTATGCAATATTTTTAAAATTTTTTGGCAAGCATGAAAGCTTGAGTCTGAAAGTTGCTGCCATTTTTATGTTTTAATATTGTTGTATTTAGGTACATTTAGTCAAGATTAGCCAGTTTAACTAAGCTAGCCTAACAGCTTTTTTTGTATAAGAAAAGTATGTTAAATATTTTGGTAAGTGTGTACACATTCATGTCGTTATATAGTAAAGTAGTCACATTTAGACAATAAATCAATCAATAACCAAGCAGGAAAACGATTGGATTTAAATTTATGCTAACACGTGTGAGGCTAATCTTAAAGTGTTTGTTCATCTTTTTCTTCCAAATGGTTAAAAAGTCGTCACGATATATTTCTGGACTAAACTTCTTAATATCAACTCTGAACATTATTGAGCTGCTTTATTTTTCAAATATTGCTGGTTGATTTTACACCTTGTTGGCTACAGTAATGTTTTTGTCAAGAGAGGGCCACCACTCAAGTCACAGGTGGTGAGTTTATATTAGCTAGGTCATGGGATTATATTATAATTTATTCAAATTTGTTAAGAGATTTAATATGAAGAATTTGGAGGTAGTCCTGCTAAATTTCAAATCAATCTAAGATTAGAGAGGGAACAAATGTGATTTTGAACATGGCATGGTTGGTACTGACAGATGGGATGAGCTGAGTATTTCAGAAACTGATCATTTAAATGGGATTTTCCTATGCAACCATGTCTGGGGTTGACAAAGAATTGTCAGGGAAGAAAAGAAAATATCCAGTGAGCAGCAGATCTGTGAGAGAAAAGGCCTAGTTGATGCTAGAGGTCAGAGAATGGGCAGAAACCCCCCCCCCCCCCCCCCCCCCCCAAAAAAAAAAAACAGTGCCTGATTTCTGCTGCAACATTTGTATGGTGGGGTCATACTTTGACCCAAACAACATGAAAGTATGAATACATGCATCCTTGTATCAGTGGTGATACAAGGATGCATGTATTCATGTTGCAGGAGATACTTCGGGCCCCAACTGAGCATCATTTAAATACCTCAGCCTACCTTAGTACAGCTGCTGACCATTTCTATCCCTTTAGGGTTTTTATGCTGTAGATGTTTTAACCTACAATATAAAGTTCCTTGAGGTGACTGTGAAATATATCTTAAAAAAAAAAAAAAAAAAAAAAAAAAAAAATGGGGGAGACTCATATTGAATTAGGACTGCAGTGCACCACTTCCAGCAGAATGAGATCATTTGTCCCAAAGTTCAAATAATCTCAAACTGGTTTCTTGAACATGTCAATGACTTCTTTGCATTCAAGTGGCCTCCACAGTCACCAGATCCCAATCTATTACAGCACCTTTGAGATGCGGTGGAACGAGAAATCCACATCATGGATATGCAGCCGACAAATCTGCAGCAACTGTGTGTTGAGTGGATCTGAGAAATGTTTCCAGACTCTATGCCATGAAGAACTAAGGCAAAAGGGTGTACCTAAAAGGTGAGTGTAAACAGTCCATCATAACAAAAATGTGTGTGCAATCCTTTAAGAAGAACAGTGCTGATAATTCTGGCTAATTTGTCTTTAATAAGGTCAGCATTTTAAAATATTAAATAGTTTTATATTTAATTTTGTGTAATGTTTGGTAAATAAATCTTTGCTACATCGTAGTTTAAAATTTTGACTTGCATCTCTTTATTTTCTTAATTATAGTTTAGTAGCAGTAGTAGTTTTAATGTCCTCAGTTGGGTTAGATTCGGTTTGACACTTTTCCGCAGAAAATACATAAGGCGACATAAAGTGACATGTGTTCCACAGCTTCTTGGTAAAAGTGAAACTAGAGCCCAAATGGTAAACAACCAGATTTAGCTTATGTTGTTGGCCAATAAGTAAAGACCAGCTGCAGTACACAAAACAAAAACAAAAAAATCCCCCCAAAAAGCAATTGAGGTAAATTATAAAAAAGGATTGTCTTTACTTAATCTGTCCACTGACAATTTTTATGGAATTTAAATAAAATTTAGGTTTTTTTGTGCGTTTCCATTAAGATCTCATGGAAAAAAAAAAAATGGAAACAGTTGATTTCAATTTGGATATTTGCTATTCTCAGTGTCAGCTGGGCTCTAGCTGCAATCACATAAATACTGGTTCACAGTGGAGTATGAGACCAATGTGGGCAACATACAAATATTTACTGCTTTGCATGTTGAACATCTTGCATGATTCTGCATTTACATATTCCTCTCACAAATGCAGTTTCATGACTAATTTACTTGACTGAAAAGACACAAATGTCTCCACAAACTGTCTTATTCCTTTAACACTGGGCTTTGTAGATGTGGCCCATCTTGGTCATCAATCAAAGAAATGAGCCATCCTCTTTAGATGTGTCCCACAATGCTTTGTATATCCTCCTGGACCTGTTTAACTGCTCTGGTACTGGTCTTGACTGCTCACGCCGGGCTCCTAGTTGTTCTGCAGGGTTACTGTGTTCATAGGTATCAGAGCCATTATTGCATGAGTCTGTGCTTATCGACCTGCGGCACAACTGGTTTCTACCCTCTGACCCAGTCCTCACAGTAAGATCAGCCTGAGCGTTCTGCTCGTGGTTTGTGTGGCTGTCAAGTCTGCCATTTTGGTCTTTGTTTTCAGTAAATTGATTCGGCTCAGTGTGGTTATTTGTGTTTTCAGAGCATTGGTGGTTATTATTCTGCCAAAAAGCTTTGCAGAGCTGCTCTAACTCAGAGAGCAGAGGCAGACCAATATCCAGGTGCATCAGCAGGTTCTCCAGCCACTCCTCCAGCTTCAAAAAGGACGGACTGAAAGGCAAAAGTTGCATTAATGAGAAGTTTTAAGATGCTCTGCCACATATTGTCAGAGGTCATGAGCATAAATGTCATGGTAATTATGGGCTTTTAATAATTTATTTTTGTTTCCAGGGTATAATGATTGTACAGCATGCATCTTTAATGACATTAAAAAAATATTTTGAAAATAAGTAGCCCAAACAGGGTCAAAAGTATACATACAGGCTCAAATATATCCATACCCCAAAACTAATGTTTAGTTTAATATCCCTTAACAAGTTGAACCTCAAGGAACCCTTTTTTGTTACTCATCAACAAGCTTCTGGCATAATTCTGGCTGAATATTTGACCACTCATCTTGGCAGAATTGGTAGAGTTGATTTAGATTGGTTGGTTTCCTGGCACTGACCTGGTCTTTAAGCATAGTCCAAACATTTTCAATTGGGTTGAGGCTTTGGAAAGGCCACCATTTGCAATGTACCAGTAATATTGGCAGCAAAACAGCCCCAGAGAATGATGCTACCACTGCGATGTTTGACAGCTGGTACAGGGTTCCCAGGTTTGAAAGCCTCACCTTTACTCCTCCAAACATACCTCTTGGCGTTGTGGCCAGATAGCGCAATCTTTGTCTCGTCTTACCATAAAAGTTCTCTCCAGAAGGCATGGCGAGTCCATGTGGGCAAATTTCAGTTGAGCTTGAAGGTGTCTATTTTGGAGCAAGGGCTTCTTTCTTGGTGGGTATCATCTCAGTCCACGGTGGTGTAAAACTGGCTTCACTCTCCACAGTGATGGTGGTTTTCCAGCTGTTTCCAATTCATGCTTGAGGCTTGGTAGTTCCTGGGTTGTTCTTGAACATCGTTATCAAATGCCTATCATCTGATGGGGGGCAGTTCAGGTGTTCTTTGGCAAACTGGTGACACGTGAATAACTTGTACTGATGTACAGCTGTTTGAGGATGAGGTTGAGGATTGTGGAATCTGCAGTTGTTGGTTTCAAGAGATCTTCCCAACTTCTATGAATCTACAATTTTCCTTCTTAGAGCTTTGATCTTTTCCAATGTTTAGAGTATTGATCAAACGAATGAGTGCTGCCAAACAAATTTCGTTCGTTTTTATGCTGTTAAAGAGAAACTAACAGTTGTAGTTGATCATGTTTGCTCATGAGACGTTAATAGAGCTGGGCTTTGTCAATTTAAAAGACACTGTCGAACCTTGTCACGAAACGTTTCTCCCACAGAAAACACTTCGTCCAGATGAACAGAATAGACCTTTTAGGATTTACTTACCTGGATGACTCAGCATGCATCAACACTGTAGAACCTTCTTAACACTTATTAAAATGCTAGTATGTATACATTTCAACTTGTATGTATACTTTTGACCTTGTGTGAATAGATTGGTTTTTTTTAGAGACATTAAAGATGTGTGCTGTACGATCATTTTACCCTGGAAAAAGTTCAAAGAATTTAATAAAAGCCCCAAAATCATTATGACATTCACACCAATGATGAGTTGATGTAAACTTTTCGCCACTGGTAGGCTATTCAGCAGCTAGATTATTTACTGAATTACTCAGTGAAGTATTCACTGTTTGGGTAGCAAAAAGAACACTGGAAAAGTATTTATTGTTTCTGTATGTACTGGTGAAAAAACAAAAACAGTAATACTTTGCCTATTAGCTTATAATTGTCAACAACAGACACAAAACAGACATATTTGAGCTCCATCTAATTTACTTGTGGTGCAATCTTACCGTTTATCAGCGTCCATGTCACAGCAGAGAACAGCCAGTGGCATGAAGGCAGAGGGGCACTGTGGAGGGTGGTACTGCTGCAGGAAACCTGCCACATTCAGCCCAAAGTCATTTCTTCTCGGAAGGTAGTCAGGATCTGCACTCACTCTCCCTATTATCTTAAGACAGAGAGAGACATACTCAACCTTAAAACTGTTAAAAGTTTTAGAAACGTGGCATTTTCAGAAATCTCTTTAGCATTCCAGATTTTCTTACCTCGCATAACATGATGCCAAAGGAAAAGATGTCTACCCGTTCATCATAGGTTTTCCCTGGGAGGAAAATGTGAAGAAGAAATTCTTAGCCTGTCGTGGATATTTAGTGGTTCTGCATTCAGTATGTGGAGCTACTTATCCTCAGGCCATTATTTAAATATCTTCCCTGTTTAATATTGAAGATAGCAGCTTTTATAAATCCTGAACAAATTTAGAAAATGTCCTGTGATTCCCATTTCCATTTTGTCATAATAAGAAATAATACACGCATGTATTTTTTATTTTTTTTAAATCTGCACCCACCAATACCAAAAGTTTATTGCAAACTACGTTACGAAAGGCGTGAAGGTTTAGGAGCTTGATTCAGAATCTGACCACCCCTCAACATAAGTAGTAGTGTCCTAGCTTGTGTACTCACCGTGGATCATCTCAGGCGCCATCCAATAGGGGTTTCCTACCACAGTATACCGCTTCCTGCGGTCATGCTTGCGGAGCTCTGACAGCGTCCCTTTTGTAGGACGTTCAAGCGAAGATGTTCTGCTCTGGTTTCTCTCCTCCATTACCAACCTGGCTAGTCCAAAATCTGCCACCACCACAGACTGATTCTACACAACCAAAGAGGGGTAAAGAAGTAATAACAATCAGCTGTGAAGTCTTTATTTATTTGAAAGTGGTATGTATAATGAATTTTAATAAGTAAAATTCATTAGGATTCAAGAACTGTTGATCTTACACCATTGGCAGAATAATAAGAACAAGTCTTGGAATTGGATTAGAAATGTATCAGGACCAAAGTTTTGCTTGTTTTGTTAATATAATTTCAGATTTAAATATAGTAACACATTCAAGTAACAAAGCAATTTTTCAAGTGGAGCTATATAATGGAAGATACTGTAATTTTTGACGTGTGCTATAAAACATCTGTTCACCTCTCTGACCAGGCAGTTGTATGAGTTTAGATCTCGGTGGATAACATTCATGGAGTGTAGATAAGCCTGTGAAGGAGAGATGATATATATATATATATATATATATTTGACAAGTTTTTTTTTTTTTTTTTTTCTTACCAAAACAGCTTAATAATTTTGCAATAAAAGGTTTTTTATTCTTAGAGTATTGGCTTGAAAGACTTACCATCCCAGCTGCAATGTCTTTAGCATACCCAACTCTAATTTTCCAGGGAAAATCCTTGTCCTGCAACAGAAAGATTATGACCACCATGTTGTGTTTGTGTATGGTTCTTGTGTGGTTCTCATGACGAAACATAAAAACTTAGTTTAACCTACCATTTTTATGATAGTCTCTCGAAGAGTTCCTCCCTGGATGTATTCAGAGACAAAATGTATTCGCTTGTCCTTATAAAACAGCCCAATGAACTTGAGAACATTGGGATGGTCCAAACAGCGCATCACCTTTACCTGTAAAATTGAGAGGGATGCTGGTTAAACATGTCATGCTCTCTTCAGACACGTGGCCTTTTCTGCGCCCACGACCACTTACCTCCTTTAAAAATGTCTTCTGCGTCTCTTCGTCGAAGCGTATCAACTCTTTCATCACCATGACCTCCCCAGTCTCCTGATGCGTTACCTTTAGAGAGAGAGAGATAAGTTCATAACAGTGCTGCTGATTAAAATCAGCGTTACAACTAAAAGGGAGTTGCAGTCAGGCAACAAAATGATGGAAACAGCAAGGCACCTTGACAGCCTGTCCAAAGCAGCCCTTGCCCAGCACTTCTCCGTGGATGAGGTCTGAAGGTCTGAAGATACGGTGCGTCCGGTCTCCTGGATCTACTCGAAGAGACTCTGAGCGAATCATTTCTTTTTTTTGAGATAAAAGCGACAGCATTCCAGGAGACAGGGGGCACTTATCTATACTGCAGCTGCGCCTGAGAAAGAAACAAAGACTTAGAAAGGGGAGAGTATTGAGTTAAGGCAAGCTGTCAGCTGACATCACTTACGAAATGTTTCTGGATCGGATTCCTGGGGTCCCTTGGTGCTGAGATGGTGAGAGTCTCATCCTAATTTGTTCATTTTGCTCATCTGGTTCTTCTCTGGGACTTGGCTCTTCCTCCAGACTTGGGAGTTTCTGGGTTGAAGATAGTTTGTTGCGGACAGGGGGCTCAGGACAAGAGATGTTATCCGAGGGACTGTCTGAGTGAAAGAGGTCATGAGGTGCCTGTGGGTTGTGCTCAATGGTCAGCTGCAGTGGTCTGCTTGTGTTCTGGATTACACGGTTTATCTAGTGGAAAGGACATTTAACATTATGGTCACGTTAACATTTTTGTCTCTTCTCTCTTAAACTTGTGATGTTATAACTGAAGCAGTGCGTAGTTTGAGGCCTACCTCCTCTGGAGAAATATTGAGCACTGGGATGCCGTTAACCTCCAATACTTGATCACCAGTGTGGACAGAGGACAGCAGGTCAGGGCTGAGGACTGATGAGTCCAGCCTGAACAGAATGACAGTGATTGAATAGGTGGGCGAGATGTGAGGGTCAGAATTGTTAATGGCTAAATTCAGAAACTCACTCTGTCACAGTCACAAGAGGACTTTTGTCTTTGCTGAAATCAATGACTACACTCAGGCCTCGTTGTCCGACTGCACGTGGAGGGAAAGAGACCAGCGCCACCATGTGTGGTCTCTTGGTAACTGGAGAAATTGGCTCCACGTCCGATACAGCACCCTGACAATAGCAGTGACCACTGCAGAGGCAAATCAAAAGATGAATACTATAGTCACTTGAAGGAAAAAAAAAAAGTTTACACAGTGTACTCAGCTTCCTGTGAAAAACTAAGTACACCCTTATTGCTTCAAAAAGAATTAAAATGAAACATCAGGTCCTGCTAATCAAGTGCACTTTATTAATCAATCTTCAGCAAATGTAAGCACCTCCATAAAAGCAGAAGTTTGGACAGTTTGCATATCTGGAGCATTCACAATGCTACAGTCTTCCCAAGAGTGCAGAGAACCTCTGTTGCAGGGTCGACTGTGCAATGCTCAGTGAAAATGTAGAAATTTAAGAGCCACATCTCAGAATCCACAGGGCTCAGTATGTTAAAGGTTAAAGTTCATAACAGTAAAAAAAAAAAAAAGAACAAGTATGGCTTGTTTGGAAGTGTTGACGGAAGAACATGGTAGGATAGCTTAGGATGGCAAAGTGGCATTTGGACAGACCTAAAAGATTTCTGATGTAGCATCCTTTGGCCATAATGCACATACAATGTTTGTAAAAAACCAAAAACAGAATATCAACACAAACGTCTCAAAACAGCTGTCAAGCACAGTGGTGGAGGGGCGATGATTTGGGCTTATTTAGCAGCCACAGGACCTGGTCACCTGACAGTCATTAAGTCGACTATAACCTTAGGCTTGGCCGAAACTGGGACAGGACAATGATCTCAAGCACTGTGGAAAATCTACAACCGATTGGCTGAAAAGAAACGACTCAAGGTGTCCAGTAAAAGTCCAGATCTTACTCTGATAGAAATGTTGTGGTGGGACCTTAAGAGAACTGTGCATAAACAAATCCCTGCTAACCTCAATTAACTAAAGCAATTTCAGAAAGAAAAATTAGCCAAATTTGTCATACAGAGAACATTTACTTCAACTGCTGCTAAAAGTGGTTTTACAAGCTATTGAATCATGGGATCTACTTAGTATTTCCATAGGACCGCCCAGAGTCCCTAACCTTTAACATAACTGTAAATCTGTCAGAAAGAGGTTGTTTCCATTTCACTCATTCATCTCCAGCTTACACATTTGCTAACACACAAGACTTCTTTACATTTTTCCTTTCAGAGTCTTACTTACCAGTAGAGCTTAGAGCGTTCGATAAGCGTGTAGGTGTCTCCATCTCCAATGACCATATCACAGCTCATGCAAGTGAAGCATTCAGGATGATACTTTTGCTCTCCAGCAACCTGTTTATATGCAGGGCAGTAGTGTATGAAAAACATAATACAGATTTACCAGAACGCATTTATTTGGGCCACTCTGAACTGTGAAACACTCGAGCTGTTTCTGTTCATTCTTGCATAAAGGATGTTTTCAGAGGATATCCTCTAGCTTAGAGTCAAAAGAGAAAATAAATGCTTTCTTATCAGGAGGAAACCAAAAGTCGGGAAAGCTTTGAATTTATGAATAATTGGTGGAGCATGCTGAGATTTGGTATTCCATATTCTGTTTCTGAATATTATATAAAACTCTTTTTAACTTGTTAGTCTGAACAGCAGTAAGCTTTGAATGATCAATAAGTGGGATATTTTTAAACTAGTCCAATTGATTTGTTGCTGACACAGTTCAGACTGCTTTGGACTAAGTGAGTCAGACAACAGAGAGGGCAGCTAGTCAGGCTTTCATCTTATGAGCTTAGAAATCCATGTATGCTAAAGTTTTGTAGCCAAGATTATTAAAAAAAAAAAAAAAGTTCAGTGAGGAACTTGTGAATTATTTGTGTTCCAGAGGGATAGTTTCATCAGATCCATTTTTTTTTTTGTTAAAATTTTGAGTGATTTCGATGTTACCATTATGAGTCCTGTTGCAATGGTCTCCTTGCAACCGTGGCAGTGTCCTCCATAACGGCACCAGTAGTGCTTTTTACAATACAGCTGCCCCTCTCTTTCATAGTACCAGTGAGACAGAATACAGCCACATTCACAACACCTGCAGAGACAAGAGGGAAACGGAAGAATATGGCGTAACAGAGTGAGAAAGTAGAACAAAACCTGAGCAAAAACAAAAAAAGAAAAGATTTAGATATGCAGACAAAGTAACATGAGCCTAATCACGGATGGAAGATGTGGGACTTGAAATCCTCACAAAGAGTATCACATTTCAAGGCCTGTGAGACAACAGATTGCCTTCTGTTTAGCTCCTTTTTATGAACGCAGTATACGATTCCACTCACACTCTACTAATTTCTTCTCTTATGTTGGTTAACAATATGATCTGGTCACAAAGAGGCATCACGTTGCGGCATACACCCAAAGGAAATACACTTATCTTTACTTCTATGCTGACATCACCATGACAATCAGCCCGGGGTGACATTAATATTGGTTTTTACAAAAAAAAAAAGACTATTCATGCAAAGAGACTAGTCACATGTTTTCACAAAAACAATGTTCCCCATAGAGACACACCCACTCAAGATTGCACAACACAGCTGTTAAAAATTAAAATAGCATGCATTCCTTAAATGCAGAGCACGATGTTCAGTTTCAGGCCTTTAAAGTTTGCAGATTACAGTGAGACTCATAGTTACCTTGCTAAAGCAGAATAATACTATAGTGTGTACGATAAAGGCCCTGCTTCCTTATCTCTCCAACACTGCAGCCGGAGTGGGAGGTGACTTCCTGGGCTGAGTACTGGCCCATGTTTCCTCTCCCCTAACCTCATGCGGTAAATGCTTTGAATCCCTTTTTGTAAGAATAGCAAAAGGTTGTGTCATATTGAGAATAAAGCATAATACCTACAATAGTTTCTTTTAAAGGTTATCTTCATAATATGTTAAAGTGATCTTAAATCTTGCAAAACAACTTAAAGCCACTTAAAGATTCATTCTGCCGTTTTTGTTGTGGTTTTAGTATTTCGTCACAGAAAACTATAGGCAGCTCTTCCCCTTTGTGTTTTTGTTAACACCAAACAGCTAGTTTTGTTGTTGCTGATAGAGCAACACGTTGCTTCTTCAGTGTGCACACCCTCACATGTGGGATCTCTTTTTTCTGACAGCACTGTAGGAAGTGCTGCTAGAGACCAAGATTCGCTTCTCCTTCATTGCTAAGGAAATAATTAAGCAATAAAGCCATCAGACCGCTGCAGGTTTATTTTCGACCTCCTGTCTTTGTTACTGTGCTCCAGGCCACAGATGTGGAACCTTCCAGCTTCACATCTGCGATTCCGCTAAAGCATCTGGTTGCAAGAAAACCTGGAATCAGTTCAGCAGTTTCTACTGCCCGCCCCCTCATCCATCTCTCCACATTTCTCTTTGGTCACCTGAGTGTTTTCCTGCCATTAATAAAAATCCCCTTTGTTCTCGTGTCTCTAAAGAAGTTATGACGTCAGAACTGAACCTCGGTCAGATGTTAACAATCTCATGACGTTTTCTCCTACCACCGTTTCCTCCATGTTCTGTACGTTGGTATGTCGGACTTCCTTTAAAAAAAAAAAATAGCTCTTAAAAGGATTTTTTTTTAAACTGCTTGTGTCACGCTGGATGTTTCACATATTTCTTTATTCTAAATAAAAGACTTTGAATGCTAACACTTAGGTTTTGGCCTGAGGAACAGGGATGGTTACAGAGTAAACAAATTATAATTTTTTTTGTAACTTGCGGAAATGTGCTTCAACATGCTTTTTTGTTATTGTGAACATTAGAGCAAAAACAACCTCCAAAAAAACCAAACCTCAAGTGTTATTTTTTTGGCAGACTTCTGTTTGAGGAAGTATACATGCAGACTTTTAGAAGTTTCCCTATTTATTTATTTATTTTTTCTCTTCCTTTGACTCACTCTTTCATACGCTTCCTCCCTTTCTCTCACTCTTACGCGTATCTCACTGAATAAAGATTTCAGTCCTTACCGTCCTTTTGTGCCTCGCCGAAACCTCTGGTCCCGTCGTGACATTCTGCCTTGCCAGTTAACCGACAGACAGCTGTCAAACACAGTCCACCCAGTTCAGAAAGGAGCTTGTTAGCAGCATGTGATTGTGAGCGGATCATATACACCTACTCCGCTGTGACTGATGGCAGGCGTTGCCTTTCTCTCTCCATGTGTTCAAAGGCTTCCTGTGTGAATATGAGTTCCCTTTCGAATGCGAAGAGAAGCTGTGTGAGAAAAGAGTCTGACCCACTGACACCAGCTGGCCAGTTTCCCCCTGCTGGCTGCTGAGAAACAGACCAATCCTATAAGAGACGCCCTCCCTCACCCTCCCCTCTCCTGTTATGTCCAGCATGTAGACCTCTGCAAGATATAGTTACACTCTTCTGCAGAGTCCAGCAAGTTTAGGAGAGTTAAACTCACAACCTAAATGAGTGCTTATGTGATAAGTGGTCTGAGACGCGTTTTGTGTGTGTGTTTTGAAATAAGCCCCGTTCCCATCAGTGCAGGCATAATCTCTTTATGAATGCCCCAATTACTGCACTGTCCAGATCCTGCAGTAAAGAACTCCATTCATCACACACAACGAACAAAGAGGGAGAAATTAGTTAAAGCATAACTGTGGGGAACAGCTCAGAACAGACAAACAAATCCATTGATAGTGTTCAGCATCAACCTCTCAAACCAAAATTATGACCTAATGTACTTTAAATTTGTTTTGCTGTAGGTTTCCTGCAAACAGTCCTGTCAATTCAGTAACTTCAGACTAGCTGTGCTATATGTCTGCATATGCATTTTTTTTTGTAAATTGTCCAGGCAAATCTGCACTGCAGACAGAAAAGCAGAAACAGGTGTAGATATATGGAGGAGACCCTTCTGTCACAAAACTGATACTGTCACAGATTTATGCGACTTTCAGTTACCGTTTCTCTTTCATTTGCATCCTCGGTTGTTTTTCTCATGCCCGAGTAAGTCATTGCATCTCTGTAAGCTGCATAATGAACAAATTAATCAGCAAAACCTTGTGTGAGTATTGCTCATAATAAATATTTTTACCAGGCTTCAGTGTTGTAAAACTTCCAGGCAGCATGACGCACAGCACTACAAAACTATATCCAGTTGTTCTTGTCCTCCTTCTTTTTTAAACCAAAGAAGCTAGTTTGTGTTAAATGTTGCTTCTTTTGTGATATTTCATGTAAAAGGCAAATACTTACATGAGCTGCGAGTAGAATAATTTTATCTAACAACGCTATAGAAAGTGCTGTTAAGACTTTAGGGTTGCTTCTCGTCACTGGTAAGGAAATAAGTTAAGTATGATTGTACCATCCTAGGGTAGCACGGTACTGCGGTAGTTAACACTGTCACACAGGAAGAGGGTATCTGGTTTCAACATGCTCGTCATCAGGGACCCTCTTCTATGGAGTTTACACGCTGTCCCTGCGTCAGCATGGATTCTTTCCAGGTATTCCGGTTTCCTTCTACAGTTCAAAGTCACGCATGTTTGGTTAGGTTGTGATTCCAAATTGGCTGAATGTGTAGCTCAGCTGTAGAGGGGAGAGGTGGAGCTGGTTCAGGGAGCAGTGCCAAGCGAGGTGAGTGACACACCTGTTGCGCATGAGCTAATCGCTGCTGGGAGACGCTGTGCAGTAATTGGCGAAGGTACTGTGTGGACGGTTTGGGAGAAACTAGAGAAGAACATTATAAAGAAGAACGTCCACTGAGCCTGGCTTGACAGCAGGGCGCTGGAAAATAAATTGGTCTGTTTAAACTGAAGAAGCTGTGTTGACTTTCTATGATGAGGGAGACTCACAATTGACTGAGCTTCGTGTCATAGAATATGAGCAGTGCAATAGACCGGTAACTTGGATGGCCAATGCTTACTCCTGTCCTAAGACTCCAATAGATGTTCCCTAATTCTAGTCACATTTTGAACTGTACTTTTAGGATACCTATTACTATTTAAACTAAACTGATGTAGTTGCCCCATTAGCTGAAACAACAGTTTCATTTTAAGATTTTACTAGTAATTGAAAAGCAGCCTAATGCACCTTTAAAGTGTCCTTGAATCCATTTCTAACCCAAACAAAGAGCAGAAACTTGGCTTTGTATGCACATTGTTCCTACTCAGGTTAGAGTGCAGTGGGATGCCAAAATGGCTTCAAAGCCCCCCTTCATTTGACTTTAAGGCCCAATCAGTTATGTAACCAACATCACTCAAAACCCTTGTCTATAGCCCACAACAATGACTGTCTGCACTGACAATTACCAACTTGTTGTGACGCTTGACCTGCATTACCAAATTAAGGAGCGGAAACTTTTAAAATAACTTGTCAAGTCTGCAGAGTTGTCACGCTGGCACTTTATCACTAACTGATGTTGACTCGGCAGTACCCAATCTCAATCAGCACCCAAACATGCACTGCAGCTCTTCATAATAGTTGTCTTGTTTTAAAGTTTGTACAGCATCAACAACTAATTGTTCACTCTTCATATGAGTCACCACGTACACAAAGCTTCACTGCTGTTCTGCATTTTTTTATACTCCCCGAAGCCACAGTTGTCTGTTTCCTTTCTCAATACAGCATACCTTGTGGCTTAACCCACCACTGTTCAATATGCTAAAAAACCAACATCTACTTCTAGATGTTGAGCTTCCTCCTCTTGCCAAGTGGTACTCCAGTAGCAATAAAATAATGACACAAAGAAGTCGTCATTGGTCATCTCTTTACTTCGGAGAGCATTGTCAGAGAGTTTACAAAAGTGCATAATTTTCTTCATAGGCCACATAAAAAAAAGAAACACAGATGTTAAAAATCACACTGAGCTCGAGATGCACATGAGCTCAAATGCAAGACGAGATTCACTCACCCCACTTTTGACCCACTGACATCACAGACTGCACTGTGATTCAGCACACATTCAAGGACAATGTAGAAAACAAAGCACTTATACTCATCATAGTAGTACACCGGTTTAAAAACTGTAAAAACACACACACACAGAATGACTAACTCAAATATTTTAGTACTGTAATAATGCACTTGACTTTGTAAAATGAGGCTAAATACAGTTCTCAACATAATTTAAAAAGTCTAGTAAACGTGAGCAGTTTCCCCAACAGTGTTAAAGGAGGTTCATGAACAGAAGGAAAACGCAGTAATCAGTACTCCTCGGATGTCATGTACTCTAGTCATATTACCTCACATTTAGTTTGAATGCTTACCTCAACAGCAAATGTAAAAGCTAAAACTAAGCCCATTCAGAAAGTCAGGACAAATACACCCGCCTAACAATCAAAATATATGCACGCTAACCAATATTTTACATTTATACCATTGAGTGTGATGTGGCTATAAAACAGTGCCATTAAGTTGTGAAATGAGTGGAAGAATCTCACAGGTGGGCCTCAAGTAGTATCTGTGAGAATCCTCAGGCTCCATTACTGATACTACTGAGGCCTGAGTACAGCTCACATGGCCAGAGACTGCTTTTCAAGGATCAAAAGACTACCACAGCTTCATAAAATACTGCCTTCATCTTCTCCTGTGACAGCAGCTGTTTGTCTCTGTGTCTGTACACACTACTTGTTTGTCCACTGATGTAAAAGATGCTAACAGTGAATTATCTGCTCAGCCATTCTGCAGACACATCCCAGTTTAACTGGGTAAAAGTGTTGCCCTATATTTCTTTACACATCGTGTCAGCATGCAGACAGGTCTGAAGGAGCTGCCCTGAGGGAGTCCTTGGTGTCAGTCTTAACCCAGAGGATTTGTGCCAATACTTGCATAACATCACAAATGATAATCAACACAGCAAAGACAGACAAAAAGTGATGAAAAGAAATGCTGATTCTTCACTGTAGTGGTTCTCAACCCGATCATCAGGAATTTCTGGGGTATTCTACCCACGTTATTTTATTTTTGAAACTTTCTTGAGAAATTGACATTTACTAATTTGACCAAAATAAAATGACTTAATTATCCAAAAAAGGAAAAAAAAAAAAGTATTTAACAAAGGGAAACAGCAATCTTCACCTGGCGGTGAATCTGATCCGGTTGAGAACCACTGCAACCATTTATAAAACCCAAGCAAATGGAAATGTAAAAAGCGGGATGTGCTGAAGCTTCAGCTTCTGTGGCAGGTAAGACATCTACAGTGTGGGATCATGCAATAGCACCACTGTTGTTTTAATGAGGTCACTTCCTGTCTTTTGGTCTTTCTCACTTCCTCCTACGGCCAGCTCCTAAAAAGCGGAACAAAGGCAGCGTTATTCTTCACTTTACATGCAGTATGCGGATTGTTTAAATAAGACTTCCACTGTTCATCCAGACCAACATAAAATGACAACTGTTAAATCCCACTTTATACTAACTCAGAATAGCTTCCAGGACATATTTCCTCAGTTTGTTGGGTCAAATGTTTATTTCCTACACAGACACAGAGTTCCTGTATTTGTGGGTGTTACCAATTGTTGCCAATTTTGAGCATGTCACTTCTGTAGAAAAAATCAGAGGAAACTCACAGAGGAGTCTGGCAATTTACTCTAGAAGCTACTCTCGGTTTTTTATTAATTGAAAGTCTATCCCATCCCACAAAGATTACAGCCACACACAAAAAACATGACATGACTTTTCTTAAACCCTTAAAATGTATTACTAGAGGGTGAGTTTGATCTCCCAGTTGGTTGAGTCCTTAGCTAGTTTGTAGTCCAGAGGTGGTTTGTAGTTATGTTTGTATTTAGGTTACAAAGTTGCTTGTTTGTAGCAACATCAACATGAAATCTTATCTTGCCTGCAGTCTCAATGTAGCTTCACTGTGATTCTGGAGAGACCAAGTTGTAAACTACAACTTGATTGGTTCGCAGAGGCTTACACCTGCGAAGCAAAAATGTTATTTTTAACTAAAAAGAATAATTCTGGTCAGAGTTCAGTGTCAGGTGAAGCAGGTGAGGACGTTGTCCTTGTCCTTCCTCGCATGTAGCACATGGCAGGAGGTCGTCAGTTTCAGATTGCTTTCAAATAATTTGCTGGAAAATGTTCAGTTTGCTTTAGATTAAGTTGCTGCCTGGACAGAGCATGTATGAGCAATGCACAAGCTAACCACTTCGCTATGGATTCAGTGGACCTGTGCTATTCTCACATCAACACAAATTGTTGCATATTTGGATATCAAGGGACTTTGTATTGGGGAGCTGGCAGGCCAAAGACCATTTAATATCCGGTCTAGTATGCGTGTGAAAATAATTACAGTGTATATTGGGAGGTCCGGTAATCTTACTTATGTTTTTTTTTTTTAATTTCCTTTCAAGTTGCAACACATGAAGAAGAACATATCATCGCTATGAGTCCTAAAATGAATGTAAATCACATCTTCTTACTATATGATAGATAATCTGTCTGTCTGTATGTTTGTTTCTTTGTCCGCAAACTCCTGCTAGATAATTAGGAGTTGAACAACTAAACATGACACATAGATACATCTCAGGCTCATGAAGGTCTTTATCTATATCGGATATTACAATGTCATCATGTTGCCTTGCAACCATCTAGCAAAGGGCTAAGATGATCCTTTTTAACCCTTTTGCACCTTATAAAACCTTATAAAAACTTTGTATTATTATAATTTGTCAACACTATTATCTAATCAACAGAAGTGAGGCTAAAGATTGTATTGCATAGGAAATGCGGTGATCAGGACTGTTATGATATGTCTATGACTTTTACCTCTGTAGCCCCTGGATCCAAGTAAACCCTGCATGGCTGCATATTTGGCTGCCTTCTGCGCTTTAGCTGAAGGTCATGATAGTAAAACAAACAAACAAACAAAAACAAGAAAAGAGTTTAGATACTTAGTTGTCAGTAGATATTAAAAAAGCATGCATGTTACAATCAGAATTATCCTTGATATATTATATTTCACTAACAAGATAAGCAAAAGTAATATGTTCATCAGATCTGTGTATCTTTGTGTTAATGCTAGACCAGCGTTGTTCATTTGGACGTGCTTATTCCAGAGGACACAGTGAGTTTTCTTACATTTTTGTCCAGCTCCTGCATACCCTAGAGAACAATAACAGGAAAGATAAAGTCATAACAAACAACTGATACCTTACAATGGACTTTTTAAAAAAAATCTCAGAATAACACTGCTTTCTGTTTCCTGTTATTCTCAGGGTTTTTTTTTTTTGTATGATTTTACTAAAATGTGTATGCTGAGTATTAAAAAGGACATATGTGATCAAATCTGTCTCACCTGGATAACTTCCTATACCCAGCCCACCATATCCAGGACCAGCAGCACCTCCTGGAAGAATAAAAACATTACAGCTTTCAAAGCACTTCTTATCTGTGCCATGTTTACAGTGCAGTGCTATGAATTTTGTTGATTTTGATGTTTTGAAATATATTAAAAGCACATTCTCATTATCCTAATGACTATATTTTCATATAAACTGACCTGGTCCCCCACCAGGTAGTCCTCCAACTCCTTGGCCAGTTCCTCCAGGACCTCCTAGCCCTCCTGTACCTCCTGCTACGCTACCTAAACAGATAAATGGGTATGAATGAGAGACAAGTTAACTTTTTAATCAACATGGGGATATAAACAAAGGCCCAAATGAACGCTGTTGTACCCAGTGGATTAGAGGCACTTGGGAGAATTTTTAATGTAAAATAAACCATCTTATTTTTATTACCAGTTATTACCAGTATTATTACCAGAGACTACAGATCTTTAGAGAGAACTGACACACCTCAAGTTAGTCACTAATAAAAGTTTTATCTCAGTCAAATTTTCATATGTCTGTTGTCTCTTTATTATAATGTGCTGTGTGCTAAACGTTTACTTGACTTTATAAACTGGAACCTCACCTTGGCCACCACCAGTGACGCCTCCTGTCCCAGTACCAGGAAGAACTCCGACACCACCTCCTAATGAACAGTGATGTGATTAAATTACATAAATGACAAATAATACAACAATACATATGTTTCCATAGAGCAACGTGAAACAACAAGTTAAACAGAGAAGCAGACTGAGCTGTAGTCCACGTTTATTAAAGGAATAGGATATTTGGTCTTTCAAATAATCATAATGGTCCGTCATATATTACAGTTTGTAACTGTAAAGAGAACTCCTTTGTCTAAGGTTACTTTCTGACAAGACTTTAATGCAACGACAAACACAAAGTGTGAGATACTCCCTCCATAGAATCCCACCACATAGCAAACCAAACCATATGATTCAGTTCCTGTTGCTTTTTGCTGCTGTTTACTCCTATGCATGATTTAATGTGGTGTTGATCCAGTCAAAAAGTCAACTTCATGCATTCAGTTGGTTAAATTGGATTAGTTTAAGTGTCTCTCTGAATTAATTTACATTAAGTTTGTGCAAATGGTAGTGCTTTGAATGTAGAGGGTCTGATAAGAAAATATATGAATTGCTATGAAATGCTTCTAAGTATATCTCAGAATTTTACCTGGTCCGTAGCCAGCTCCACCCAGCGACGAGCCGTAACCTGATTTAGACGGCTTTCTTGTTCCAAGTGTTTGGCCAGAAGGTCCAAAACCACCAGTCCCAGCACCTCCAGGGCCAAAGCCACCAGTCCCAGCTCCTCCTGGGCCAAAGCCCCCAGTCCCAGCACCCCCTGGGCCAAAGCCCCCAGTCCCAGCACCTCCAGGGCCAAAACCAGTCCCAGCACCTCCTGGGCCAAAGCCCCCAGTCCCAGCACCTCCAGGGCCAAAACCAGTCCCAGCACCTCCAGGGCCAAAACCAGTCCCAGCACCTCCTGGCCCAAAGCCTCCAGTCCCAGCACCTCCAGGGCCAAAACCAGTCCCAGCACCTCCAGGGCCAAAACCACCAGTCCCAGCACCTCCAGGACCAAAACCAGTCCCAGCACCTCCAGGGCCAAAACCACCAGTCGGAGCACCTCCAGGGCCAAACCCACCAGTCCCAGCACCTCCTGGTCCAAAACCTCCAGGACCTGTACCCCCAGCTCCACCAGGGCCATATCCTCCTCCTAATCCTCCTCCTGGAAGACAAGTTAAAATATATTTACACGGTTATAAACCATATAAATATCTAAAACAACCATTAACCTCCCTACTCCAAACGAAACCCTTACCTGTTCCATAACCAGCTCCCCCATAACCTGGAAGAAACAATGAAAAAACCTTTGATAAAACATTTGTTTGCTGGCTGCATTTCTTATATCATGAAACCTCCATTAGGTATCTCCATTAGTATATGATCTAGCTAATGATCTTATTTATGTAATCCTTGCTTACCAGATTTATAAGGTTTTCTTTTTCCTTGGCCTGCCTGTCCAAATCCTGTTCCTGTTCCAACACCGCCTGGTCCGAACCCTCCAGTTCCAGTGCCAGCACCACCTGGTCCAAACCCTCCAGTTCCAGTGCCAGCCCCACCTGGTCCGAACCCTCCAGTTCCTGTGCCAACACCGCCAGGTCCAAACCCTCCAGTTCCTGTGCCAGCTCCACCGGGTCTAAACCCTCCAGTTCCAGTGCCAGCTCCACCTGGTCCAAACCCTCCAGTTCCAGTGCCAGCTCCACCGGGTCCAAACCCTCCAGTTCCAGTGCCAACACCGCCTGGTCCAAACCCTCCAGTTCCAGTGCCAGCCCCGCCTGGTCCAAACCCTCCTGTACCTGAAATTCAGGCATAACTTAACTGGTAACCCTATCACATTTTTAATGAAAGCAAAAATAGTTTTACCAGGATGTGGTGTACTCTATCTGGAAGTTTTGTGTTTAAAAGTTCTTTTTATTATATTTATACCTGCCTCAGAGAAGAAGCCTCTGAAATAAAAAGCATCATGTTGGTTTTAATTAGAAGTGCTGAGAGTATAAGAATTGGGTTATTGACATCAATCACAGCTACATGTTTTGCTAATAACAACCTACATTTAGATTTGTGTACTTCCTTTACTCTTAAGAACTTGAAAGAACTGGACTTCTTTAAGTTATTTAAAGAAGTTAATTCAGAACTGAAGAAGCCTCTTGGATGAGAGGTGAAACGTCTTTAAATAGTTAACAAAGTCCAGTCGTCTTCTTTCAAGCTCTTAAAAATACCATGGTGCCTGAGAACTTGCACAGATGAAGTGCATATTTTATCATAACACACAACAGTGAAGGTATCACCACTTGTTATTTATTGCCTTTCAAACAACAGTATGTACATATATGTAATGGCTAGCAGATGGTGATTTTTATATATATATATATATATAGACAAAGAACTGACAAAAACACACTTCACAAGTGATTAAGTATAAATTCTCACCGTGTCCAAAGCCAGCTCCACCTAGTGAGGATGATCCATAGCCTGTCAATAGAAGTTAACAGCTTGAGTATAGCTTATAAAATATTTTCCTAATCATTTTTAATTTTGTGTCTTTACATCAGCATAATGAAAAGAAGAACTGCAGGATTTTAAACAGGAGACAAACATGCAGCAAATTGTCCCAGCTTGGATTTGGATCAGGGGTCTGCTTTTTAGAGTTCTAGTCCTCTGACCACTCAGCTGTCGGGTTCATATATATAATACTTTATTGAATGTTGTTAGTCATAAATAGTTGCTTATTATACCTGATTTAGGTGGTTTTACTACTCCACCAGGTCCATAGCCGCTTGGTCCTGTGCCAGCACCACCTGGTCCTATACCACCTGGCCTTGTTCCAGCACCACCCAGTCCGGTCCCACCACCTCCGGTCCCAGCACCTCCGGTCCCAGCACCACCAGGACCAGTGCCACCAGGCACAAGGCCACCTGGTCCATAACCTATTCCCCCTGGTCCAGTCCCATAGCCACCAGGTCCAAACCCAGTACCACCAGCTCCTGCTCCATAGCCTAAAAATCAAATATTTTAAATGTTTAGTTTCAGTTTTCTCTATACTTCCTTTATGTAGGTTTACTCTGTGTGTTCACTTCATTATACTTTTAGGTGGTTTTCCAGTGCCGGTACCCAGTCCTGGACCTGTGCCATATCTAGAACCTGGTTAACAGAGCATTTATAACTGTTAATACTAATAGTTATAAACTATTTAAATTAAATATTTTTGATCAATGTAAACTCACCGTCAGGTCTAACACCTCCCCCAGGGCCTACTCCTGTTCCTCCTGCTCCTACGCCACCATAGCGTCCAGGTCCAGTTCCATATCCACCAGGCCCAGTACCATATCCACCTGGACCGGTTCCATAACCTCCAGGCCCTGTGCCATAACCTCCTGGACCAGTGCCATATCCACCGGGGCCAACCCCACCTTGGCCCCCTGCTCCAAGAGTCCCATATGCTGATGGAAAGAATAAACACACTGAATGGACTTTGTAGCATCTCTCATTGCTAAAGATTAAACAAAAAGTCTTCATTTAAAAAAGGAGAACATAATTTCTCAGTTTATAAACCTTTGCCTGGTTTTGTTACTCCAGCTCCAGTAGGGTAACGAATGCCTGTGAGTGAAAAACAAAAATATTCTCAAATGTGGGTTGTTAAATTTGCTGGGATTTAGATGTTAAAGATAGTTTTAGGTAGCGCACCTCCCCCTGGTAAAACTCCAGTACCATAGCCTGTAATAGAAAAATGTGTGAAGTGCATAAACTGGGAATCATTATGTTATTGTATTATAGGAATTTAAGTTTAGCGTGGATACACAAACATTTGAGGACCAAAACATGAGTGCAGCTCACCTCCTGTTCCTACTGCACCAGGCCCACCAGCCCCAGGTACCAAACCACCTCCTCCAGGACCTCCACCCACTGCTCCAGGACCTCTTCCTGCAGATCCAGGACCACTTCCCACTCCTACTCCCACTCCTCCCTGTCCACCACTTGTACCTCCTGCTATAGGTTTATACGCTATAGTTTAAAAATGTGAAGACATATTAGATGTTTTCCTTCAGTGTGTGGTGTTTTTTATACTTCATGACTGTTTGTTGTAATATTTGTTAGTCATGGCAAGTTGCACACACTGTCAAGAAGTTGGATAGTTAGTTAAAAGGCACAAGTGGCACCTTTAGGTGGTTTTGGTGTTGCTCCAACTGCACCTCCTGAACCAACACCTGTTCCAGTAGCAGTGCTGCCTTCTCTTCCTGTTGATACACCATCTGAAACACTTCCTGCAACTCCTGCACTGGTGGGACCCCTTCCTACTCCTCCCTGTCCACCTGTGCCAGCTGTACCACCCCTGTATCCATCAGGGCCTCCTTCTCCATCACCTTCACCTGGTGTGTCACCTCTGGGGACACCTGCAGACAGAACATAGATGGTGTGCGGACGTGTTCACCACCATTGCAGCTGATATGACCTTTCTCTTTACAGTCTTTATTCAAAATGGTAGCTATTTTTCCTTTTAGTCTCACTTCTAGTCTTTTCCTATTGCTAATCTTATGATTTGAATCTGTGATCAGTATAAGTAAGTAATCCCTAAACTTAATTTGTAATTGATTATTTTTATCCTGTTTTAATCACCTGGGGGTTTGAGGGGTTTGACTCCAGTCAGATCACCACCAGAACCTGTAAAAGGCCAGATTTGAGAAATAATATTAATTTGTGAATAACTTTGCAAGAAACACATCAAAGAAATGCTGTGCACTGCATCTTGCTTTCACCTGTAGGGGGAAGTCCTGTCCCACCTGAATTTTAAAGAGAAATGTTCAAGAGAGTTGCCAGTGTAAATATGACACAGCAGTGTTTGCTGATATCTTTGTATCTTTCAGAAATCTGCGAGCCACATATAGGCCTACTTACCAACACCTGCACCAGCTGTTTGAAACCAGAAACACTGGTAAGTAAAATCCTGACAGCACTTATTTAAACTTTAGCCTGACAGTTTATGGAGGTTTACATACCACTTGGTTGCGCAGCTCCACCACCGACTGTAAGAACAGCAGTACAGATTTATTTGTAAAAGCATAAATCAGAAAAAGTTAAGCAACATATGAATGAATTTGTTTCAATTTGCAGCTGTTAACTGGTGTCAGTCTGCCATGCAGTATTCTCTGGTACTCTCAGGTAAACCAGTGACAGCCGTGACAGCATTTGAGTGGAGAAATAACGTGAGCCACATCAAAAAGGAGTCAGTGTGTCACTGCATGCTCAGTTTTATATTCAAATGCACATGCTTTTTCAATCTCTAAAGTCAAGTACTGTTTAGAATGAGATCTGCTTTCCTTCAAATAAGATCTCAGTGTTAATTATTTATACTAACTTACCAGGGGTCACGCCTGTAGATCCTATGGAATGTAGGAAGAAAGCTATTAGTTTAACTGTTATAAATTCAAAGAAGAGAAGTGGACTTGCTGTTCCCTCACAGATGTTGGATGCTTTGCAGTCACCAGTGTTTTAACTCTAATCTTCGTGACCATTAGATTTTGCTCAGTAAATAAAGTTCTCACATCAGGAAATTGTATTGGCACTTTACTGATCTGTAATCACACACCCCTAATGCTTTGTAACACTTAATAGGACACAAAGATATTTATTGCTTGCTGTAATCAGTTCATTCAAGTTTTTGGATTTTGAGAGTTGTCATCTACTGCAAGTTTGGTAGGTGTGAAAATACTGCAGCCAGTTTACACTGAAGAATATCAATAATAAAACATGAAATAAAGAAAAGAACTTAATTTGCTATTGCACACATACACTGGGTGTGTCACACAAGACCATCAACAAAGCAATGGTGTACAAATACAAAACAAAATGTGCACTAAAGCAAAGTAAGGGGCACAATTTTATATGTAGACAATATTATCTTAAGTATAAAGTACACTATTTACCACATCGCACTCAGATTACTATAATCTGAATATATTTATCTCTTCTGTCTTTCTGTCCGTAAACATGATGGCTCAGTGTGAGTGGGGTTATCTTAACCATCCATTAAAATTTGGCTTGCATCCACCAAGATCTTAAAAATCAACTCAGTGATTTATTGGTTGAGAAAAGCTGTATAACTTAAAAACCATAACTCTTAGAAGTGTGGTGTCTATTGTCAACATATAGAGTACCATATAAAGATTTAAAATATCATCCCACATTTGACCTCTGACCTCTCATTCAGTTTCAATAGGTTGATCACAAACTCAAAGTGACTGTAAAGCTATAAAGAGCTATTTAAAACAGTGATTCTTACTGCCATCGTTTGTACTGACAGCATAAGAGCATATAGGGATGATACATGGGGATTGTAAATGTCATGTTATTTTGGACCTCTGAGCTCTTTTTAAACTTCAATTACGGTCAATCTTTCATAAAATGTCTTTTATCTTTAAAACGATGCTTTCTACTGCCGTTTGTTTGCATTGGCAACATTTAGGGCATATTCCCAGTTTTATATTTTACATCTTCTTTCCTTTCAAGTTGACCCCAAACTTTTTTTTATCTTTCAAGAAAGTATTTTCAGAGTTTCTGCACTCAAAGTTAACATTGGATACCCTTACCTGATTTTTACTGCACTACAAACATCTTAAAGTACATTTAAAAAGAATTTAAAAAGCAAAATAGATATCTATATTATACAATGCAATTCCCTCAAAAGTAAATGCTGCGCTGGCTTGGTGGACATTTGCTCTCATGGAGTGCTTGTTGTTTTAGATCTACTAGTCTGTAATATTATTTATTTGCTGATTAGTAACTGGATGAAATTTGTTGGAGAGAAGATTAAAAATGTTTTAGTAATGGTTGAATATGTTGGTCAAAATCTGAATTTGTGGCAACCATGTTGTATACTTCAAATGGCCACATGGTGGCACTGTCCACCCCCAAATCTAAGAAATCCAGCTCTTTTGATTCACAACAAATGTAGCTGAAATCTGTATAATGACTTGAACAGGAAAGCAGTGAAAGACAAAGACACAGCTACTGATACACAGAAATGGATAAATACAGAATCTCTGACCTGGAAGTGTTGTCCCGTTGATTCCTGTTATATACAGATAGTTTAAATAACATAAATTGAAGTAATACTGCTTAGATGACAGAAAGTTTCAACTAATATACAACTTTTAAACTAATACTGGTATTTCTGAAACACGTGGTTCAACCAGTAACTAAGTAATTATGATATGCATATATCTATATCTCTGTAGCATGAATGGCCAAAAATACCTGGCTTGGGTCCAATGATGGGGATTCCTGTTCCACCTAGACGATCTCCATCACTCCCTGTACCCGCTGGTCTGCCACCGACACCGGTACCTCCTGTTTTAATAATTATGTAGGAATCTTTTCACATCTGAAAGCTTATTTCGAACAAATATTTACAAAGGTTTCTTTTTGTTGTTGTTTGTTTTTTTGTGTTGCTTCTTTGTTTGTGCACCATCTTCAGCAACCATCAGAATTCCTGACCTGATTGATTGTGAGAATTGTCATATGCACAAAAGTCTGTGGATGATTTCAACATAAGAAAATGTTCTCAAGAATCCAGAGAGTTTCACACACCCTCTCCACCGGGACTTCCAGACCCCTCTATCACAGTGTAAATATCATCACCTGAAACAAGGACAGAATAATAAAAGGACTGAGATTAGAAACTAGCACTCCATGTAATGTCTGGAATGATTAGTAATATAAATTTAAATAGCCAAATAAAACGTGTTTGCATATTGATTGTGTGTGTTTGCTCTAACACTGCACAGATACCTTCTGATGCCGGAGTTGGTGTGCCTCTTGTGTCTTCAAGTCTTCCTCCTGATCCAGCAATAGACAATTGAACTCGTAAATTGTGAAAATGATAGTTAACTGTAATATGATTTTTGTTATCCTTAGCACAGAGGCTCACCACTTGGTCTAGTTGTTGTCTGATTGGTGCCAGTGGTGGTTCCATTCGCTGAAACGCCAGGGCCGGTCCCTGTTCCTGCTCCTGTAGTGCTGGTTCCAGTTCCTGTCCCAGGTACAACTCCACCAGGTTGCCCTACAGATTATAAAAGAGGTAAATTCAAAAGAGGTGCTTAAAAAGTTTATTCATTATTTTCCACTTGACACAGACTTGTCAGACTACACCTTACCAAACTTTGCAACTTTAGATCCAGCCGTGCCGTAGCCTGAGGATCACAACAAATCAGATGTGGTTAAAAAAAAAAAGTAAAAAACATAATTTTAAGTAAACATTAGAAACAACAGGAATAGTGAGTATGTAGCTCGTTGTATATTACTTTTCTTGAATGGAATGATTTTTTTGTACCTAATTTTCCGTGCTAACTTTGAAACAAACAAACAAAAAGAAATGAGCAACTAATATTTTAGCTTTTAATAACCCTCGGAGCACTCCAAGTACTCCACCTGTGCCAGCTCCACCTGGGCCTTCATCAAAATCATATGAAGATATTTTCACCATTATTCACAAAGTAAGAGAATTCAGTTTGAAAAAAACAAAACATTCATACCATATTTAGCAGGTTTTAATCCAGGTCCATAACCTGCAAATACACATAAAAAGTTTCATTTTAAAGATTCTAAAGAGCTACAATCAGAAATGTCTAACAAAATTATCATTGCTTCCTAAACCTGGTCCAAATCCAGTCCCTGGTCCTAGACCATAACCTCCACCTGGTCCATAGCCTGTGCCAACCCCAGGCCCATAACCACCAGGTCCATATCCTCTTCCAGTCCCTGGGCCCGTGCCACCACCAGGAAGACCTAGGAAGGTTCAAAAGTGTGTGAGTAGTTTATCTATAACAAAAGCTTAAAATATCTTTAAAAAGAAAAACAATTTCTAACCATGGAAATATTTTAAATATTGTTGCTGTTTAAAATTTATATCAAAAATGATTTCATTCTAATTGACTGATTATAATTCCTACCAAAATCTGATGTAAGAAACTTAAAATTATTGCCTTCATTTAAATATAAAATTACATTATATTTTGAACTCTTCCTGTGTTAATGCTCATGTATATTACATGTGTTCATGTGATGTATTTTAGGTTAGTTTGCACCATATTTCGACTTGGGTCCCTCTGCATATCCTGTGAGATAAGCACGAGGGGACAAATCCTTTAAAGCTAAGTGTATCATATTTAGAACTATAAGAGAGGCGTTTCATGTCTGTACCTCCAGCACTGCCTGGTCCAAATCCGCCTGGTCCAACTCCTGTCACAACACCAGACCCCGGTATACCACCTGCCCCGAGTCCTAGTCCCGTTCCACCACCTGTTGACACTCCACCCCGTCCAGGAACCCCTACTCCAACTCCAAGCCCAGAACTAGGCCCGGTTCCTCCTCCAAGGCCTCCTGCACCAAGGGCACCTCCAGTACCTCCAGGAACACCTGCAAAGAGTAGGATTTTATGAGAAAACAAAAACTTGTCAGATCCACAGACTTGTCAGATGTCAAAACTAAAGGTGTGATTAGTAACATTCATTAGAAGTGCATAGTTGTGTGAGTTCAGGTGGATATTCTGATATTCTCTATACATATATTTTATGAAATTGCAAATTTACTGTAAAGATCATCAGACATTTAGTAGGTTGTTTCTTACCATATTTGCGCGCTTTGGCTCCAGCATAACCTGCAAACGCATCAGCATTAGTTTTATATTAGACGGTGGACCCATTTTAATTCTGACATGGCTCCTTATTTCTCTTCTATCATACCTCCAGGTCCATAGCCAGCACCACCGGGTCCAACTCCACCTGGGCCATAGCCAGCACCACCGTGTCCAACTCCACCTGGGCCATAGCCAGTCCCAACTCCACCTGGCCCAACTCCACCTGGGCCGTAGCCAGTGCCAACTCCACCTGGTCCAACGCTGCCTGGACCGTAGCCAGTGCCAGCACCACCTGGTCCAACTCCACCTGGGCCATAGCCAGTTCCAACTCCACCTGGTCCAACTCCACCTGGGCCATAGCCAGTTCCAACTCCACCTGGTCCTACTCCACCTGGTCCAACTCCACCTGGGCCATAGCCAGTGCCAACTCCACCTGGCCCAACTCCACCTGGGCCATAGCCAGTGCCAACGCCGCCTGGGCCAACGCCGCCTGGGCCAACGCCGCCTGGGCCATAACCAGTTCCAGCACCACCTGGCCTTAGTCCTCCAGTACCTGTTCCTGGACCTCCAAGAGCCCCACTTAACATGCCTTTCAGGAGAAAATGGTTAACTTTTAGCTGCTTTGATTTATTTTGATGAATAATCTATAATAAATAGATAAATTATGTCTTACCATATTTACGAGCTTTGGCACTGGCATCATACCCTGAAATAAAATTATAGTATTTATGTATATTGTATGTCTTTGATAATGTCATAGATTTGGTTTCATAACTGCACATTCTCAAGTTAGTATTGATAGTAGTGTACAATATAGTTTATGTATATTTTAATATTTAATATGAGATTTTAATATAGTGATTCATAATTACCCCCGGGTCCCACTCCTACTGACCCAGTGCCAGTACCACCTGGACCATAGCCAAGACCACCTGCTCCAGTGCCAGTACCACTGGGACCATAGCCAAGACCACCTGGTCTGGTGCCAGTACCACTGGGACCAAAACCAACTCCAGAGCCAGGTCTCACACCTCCAAGGCCTCCAGATGTGCCAGTACCTGAGCCACCTGGACCAAAACCATAGCCACCACCTGCCCCTCCTGTTCCAATTCCAGAACCAGGCCCTCCTGCAGTCCCGACACCTCCACCACCTGGAGAAATTTAAGGCACTTTGAGTGTTGCAAACAACACATATTCATCATGTAATTTGGGTATTTTACAGAAATGAAGAAATGTGTCTCACCATATTTCCGTGCTTTGGCTGAACCTGGGCCATAACCTGTGGCCATGTCAGAATACAAAGTTACCAAATCACAAAAGGACCCATTAAATCCCAATAAACATATTTAATTTCAAATCTTGTTTGTTGAAGAATTTTCAGAATTTATAAATAACATCTATGAATAGAAAATTTCTGAATGAATGCATGATGTAACTTTTACAGGAGTATGGAATTACCTAAGCCTGGTATGCCACCACCTACTCCAGGGACACCTCCAGTTCCAACTCCACCTCCAAATCCAGGGACACCTCCAGTTCCAACTCCGCCTCCAAATCCAGGTCCAGTTCCTGTTCCAACTCCACTTCCAAATCCAGGTCCAGTTCCTGTTCCAACTCCACCTCCAAATCCAGGTCCGCCTCCTGTCCCAACACCGCCTCCAAATCCAGGTCCCCCTCCTGTTCCAACACCGCCTCCAAATCCAGGTCCCCCTCCCGTTCCAACTCCACCTCCTGTTCCAATACCGCCACCTGTTCCAACTCCGCCTCCAAATCCAGGTCCTCCTCCTGTTCCAATACCGCCAAATCCAGGTCCCCCTCCTGTTCCAACTCCACCTCCTGTTCCAACTCCGCCTCCAAATCCAGGTCCGCCTCCTGTGCCAACTCCACCACCTAACCCAGGTGAGACTCCCCCTCCAGGAACTCTTCCAACCCCACCCCCAAAAGTGCCTCCTTGACCAAGCGCGCCTCCAGCTCCACCTCCATAAATACAAATTTAAACAAAGTATTTTTCTATTAGACCACAATTATTCAGTTACTTTTGCATTATTAATGTTGAAAATGAGGCTTACACCTCAACCGTGGTCTGTACCGTATTTAGCTGCAGCTTTGGCTGGATTCTTCTTGGATTTTCCCACTCCTGCAAATAAAAAATAAAAAAAAGTTGAATTTTTCCTTTCCTTTTTGTCCTGCTGGCCTGTAGCGCTACATGCTGCATCTTCTTCATGTCTCTGCTTCTCTTACCTGTTTTTGGTGATATGAGGGGATAACCACGAAAAATCCCAGGCAATGGCTGTCCTCGCCCATCTAAGGTGAGAGATAGACTTTACACAGAAGCCCTTTAAGGTTCTAACTTGCTGCCATTCACTAATATTTTTTTAAGGTCTTAATATTTAAAAGCCAAGTAATGCACAACAGCTGTACTTGTAATATCACACAGCTTTTAGGTTTAGGCTTTATGATGCTTACTGCCTGCACCTCCCGGTCCAGTGCCACCCTGACCAAGTACTCCGGCTCCTGCAGGGATCAAGGCAACATGTTTTTTTTTTTTGAAGATGAGATTTTCCCGTATTCACAAAGTTCATGTACATACCACTCTGAGTTCCTATTCCAGTTCCTGTAGCCACTCCAGGGAGAACACCACGGCCTCCAAACCCTGATCAGAGAAGACGGGATAACACTTGCAACCTCTTCTGTAAACGAAATCTCTTATAGTGATATATTGTTTTTTTTTACCGTACCATCGTGTATTTATTTATCATATGTTTGATATGTTTCAACATACCTTGGCCTGGGACAAATCCACCTTGATAGAGTCCAGGCACGCCAATGCCTGTGTGACATCATATTAATGCAATACCCCACCCCCACCCGAAAAAATCAGTGTTTCTGGTTTAAATTTAGAACTGCAAAGCCTTTTGCATTCTTGTTTTTGTGTTGTGATAAGTTTACCTGGGACTTGCTTTGATGCTTTACCACCACTCTTTACCCCAGGTCCTCCTCCAGTGGTACCAGTCTGTGGCAATGTTGGAACTGAAAGAGGAAAAATGTTTTCTATAGACAAAAGTTTCATCAACTTTAAAAAGTAAGACACAAACTACTTGAAAATTCAGAATAGTATGTTTTACAAACAGCGGGAAATGCGGCATGCACTGTTTAAATGTCAATTTGTTATTACGATTTAATCACAAAAGCTTTCTTTTTATTGTTGAGGAAATGTATATATATTATATACCTCCACCAGGCCCAACTCCTGCACCACCAGGGCCAAATCCTGTTCCACCAGGCCCAACTCCTGCACCACTGGGGACAAATCCTGTTCCACCCGGTCCAACACCTGCACCACCAGGGCCAAATCCTGCACCACCGGGGACAAATCCTGTTCCACCCGGTCCAACACCTGCACCACCGGGGACAAATCCTGTTCCACCAGGCCCAACTCCTGCACCACCAGGGCCAAATCCTGTTCCACCAGGCCCAACTCCTGCACCACCAGGGCCAAATCCTGCACCGCCAGGGCCAAATCCTGTTCCACCAGGCCCAACTCCTGCACCACCAGGGCCAAATCCTGCACCTCCTGGCCCAAATCCTGTTCCACCAGGCCCAACCCCTGCACCTCCTGGCCCAACTCCTGCACCACCAGGGCCAAATCCTGTTCCACCAGGCCCAACTCCTGCACCACCAGGGCCAAATCCTGCACCGCCAGGGCCAAATCCTGTTCCACCAGGCCCAACCCCTGCACCTCCTGGCCCAATTCCTGCACCACCTGGTCCAAATCCTGTTCCACCAGGCCTAACCCCTGCACCCCCAGTTCCAAATCCTGTTCCTCCAAGTGTTGTCCCAACTCCACCTAAGATGAAAAAGAAACATATGATATCATAGGTCAGTCATATAGTATCATCTAATATTAATTCATAAACATATAGTACCTACCTGTTTTAGGAGGTTTGGGACCAGTTCCACCAATTCCTGGGTATTGAACTCCTCCACCTGGTCCATAACCACCTCCATATCCACCTGTGTTAGACCAGAGTGTTATTTGCTACATATGCATCCTTAAAGATAAGGAGCTTATATTTATGTTTACCACACATTTATGGTAAATGGAAACTTAAGAAGATTAAATAAATCATATTTCAGTCATTTCCAATGCTTTGTGTGGTATGTACAGTATGCCTATGGTATGTGGATCACAGAGATCCAGCATGTATGAAGGTAAGTATTTAGCTGATATACATGCAAGAGCCACGCTGATACAGACATATGACATCTGCTGACCTCCAGGTGTGTAACCTGTTCCAGCTCCCAGTCCTCCACCAGTCCCAGTACCTCCTGCTCCAAGGCCTCCAAACCCTGGTGAAAAAACGTGAAGAAGGAGCACTTAGTACTACCTAAATTTCCAAACACAAATGAAATCATACACTAACTAATTTTGTGCAACTTGATGCTTTTGTACTATTACACATTTATGTCTTTCCAGGACAAAACTACAGTTTTTAGAGTAATAAACTCTAAAACCTCTTAAACCTCCTGTAGGCTTTGGCAGTAACTGAATCAATTACAGCTGGTCAAAGAGAGGAATCAAAAGCCTGTAAAGAGATATGAATGAAAATAAAACATGTAGCATAAAAAGAATTCTGCAACTTCCCGTTAAAACAGGTGCTGCTGTTCATGCTTTGTATACAAATTAGGTCATTTCGAGCTTCACACAAGAACTTTTTTCTTTGAAATATAATTTAATTGTCATTGTGTTCATTTGCATAATTTTGGCTTGCAATGGTTTCCATTTTTGGAACTTACTTTTATTCATAATGCATGCCTTCTATTGCTTGCCTATGTTTACATGTACCTCTTCAGAGTGGAACATGCAAACACGCAAACACACACACACACACACACACACACACACACACACACACACACACACACACACACACACACACACACACACACACACACTGACACACACACGCACATACTTAGTGTACATAAACATGCAGTGAGGATGAAAAATGTGTTCACTGAGATGGCCAGACGTCAGTAAACTGGAAAATATGATATGTGAATCTGTTTCCTTTGCTTACACTTACCTAGACTTGGTTTGTTTACACTTTCTAAATAAAGGCACAATGGATGGATTTCAAAATGTTACACAAAGCCGATGTTTAACGTCTAGGATTAGTTTGGATATTGTCACTTCCATGATTTGGGGGATTGAAAACAGAATGGACTGAAATTCCAAAACATATCAGTCCTTCTGACTCATGTAATGACTTTTTTCCTTCATTGGGAGTCTGCCAAGCCTAATGGATCAGCCTTTATCACTGTATGTGTCTGTACTGATCAGGCTGGGTCCCCACCAACAGTAAACTAGAAGACAGAAGATATGAAATGAAGGTACACCAATGCTGTTCTTATTCTGCTGCCTTGAATTAACCAGAGGCTGAACACAGATCCCAGATCCCCAAACGTTAACATGTACTATGTTGGGGGTTGTGCTGAAAATCTACAATTTATCATATGCTACCTGTACCCCCCCCCCCCCCCCCCCCCCAAAAAAAAAAAAAAAGAAAAAAAAAATCATGATGAATATGCCTTGAGTGCCGGTTCCAAAACCTCCTGGACCAACTCCTCCAGGCCCAGCTCCGTAACCACCAGGACCAACACCACCTGCTCCAAAACCACCCGTCCCGACTCCGCCTGGTCCTAGTCCTGTTCCACCAGTACCATATCCGCCTCCTATTTAAATAAAGGACAAATCACCTTGAACTCTTAGAGCCATCAGAGTGATCTATAAGTTGAGTTTTTCTTGCATAAATTTCATGACATTTGAAGATTTATTGAAAAAACAAACATATTACCTGTTTTTGGAGGCTTGACACCTTTAAGAGGAAAGTAATCAGGACAGTTAGGTGAAAAGTAACAGAAGGAAAAACGTTGCTCTTTGCAGATAATTAAATCAATCAATAAATCAAGAAGCAAACAAAATATCTCACGACTATATTTGTCTTACCAGTCCCAACGCCTCCAGGTCCCAGTCCTCCAGGACCAAAGCTGCTGGGCCTAAAACCTCCTGGTCCCACTCCTCCTGGTCCCAGACCTGGTCCAACTCCACCCAATCCCACTCCACCTGGTCCCACTCCTCCTGGTCCCAGACCCAGTCCAACTCCACCCGGTCCCACTCCACCTGGTCCCACTCCTGGGCCTACACCACCTGGCCTTTGACCCCCATAGCCCCCTGAGGAATAGAGTGATTGTGAGTTGAAAGCAAAGAAAGATTGATGTGGATGACATGTGTATGTAGAAAGCTGAAAAGCAGCCAAACATCACAGGCAAATTTATGGCCAGATTTTGTTCTTGTTGTTGAACGCAACATGAGGAATTCATTATTGGTGAGACATGAAAACATAGCGTAGCTTTTAAAGCTTTTCATGGCTTGTAACCTGGAACTCCTCCAGTAACTGATTTCATTTAAACAGAAGGTATAGAACATTTGAAAAATAGTGCTTGTGTAATTGACGATAAATCTTAAATCTTTAGCTATTTTTACGAGAACAACTGCATCTGAAAGGAATGCTGATTACCTGTAGCGGGTTAAGGATAAGTTGAAACATGTCAGCCAGTGTTTCTGTGCAGCTGCAGTCAGATTCAGTAAAACTTGGGGAGAAACTCTCAAACCTACCTCCACCAGCTCCTGGTCCAAAGCCTCCTAGAGCAGTACCAGTGCCTCCTGGTCCACCTCCTCCAGGCTGAAATCCTGTCCCAATGCCTCCTGGTCCAAATCCAGTTCCAGCTCCTGGCCCGACTCCTCCAGTCGCACCTCCAGCAGGTACATATACCCCTGTTCATAGTGTGCAAAAGCAATGTGTTTAATATTGTAGGTTTTTCTGTGCCTGTTATAAATATTCTGCTATAAAAAACAGTGGGTATTATTGATAAAATAAAGTTGCACAGTTCTTTTTATATGAGCAGACAAAGCCATTTACATCACCTTACAAACACAGCAATTTATTGGTGACTATGTTTCGGGCTCCTAGCAGAATTTGTGGGATTTGTGAGTCATCTGTCGGTGCTAATGGGGCATAATTTTCACCTCTTTGCAGGATGTAACCCATTTAATTTGCCCAAACACCAAGGATTACATTTAACAAATAGAATCTAATGCCACACAAGCAGGGAGATGATAAAAAGTGTGGAAAGCGTGTACGTGTGCGCTTGTCCGCTTGTCCGAAACGATTATCATCTCTTTGCTATCCGAGTTTCTCTGCAGCCAATAACAAACGCTGTTTCATACAAATGGCATGCTTCGGTCACAATTCTCACACTTTTTTGCACCTATGTTGTTTTCAAATCACAAAAACCAAAAATAGAACCAGGGAGCGTGAACAACTATAAAAGGAAAGGCTTTCTAAGATCCCACAGTCCAGATGTGTAAAGGTCTGTAGGGATTCCTAAAGAATGTGGGTTACTTACATCATAGTGTTGCCATGTACAGCACATTTCCAACACAGTAAATAACTTAACTGTTCGGTCATTCAGCTCTGCCGGCTAGATTGTTCTGGACAGGCTTGCCAAAAGGCTTTTGTTGTTTTTGGAGGAATTTTTATTGGAATTAAACATTGGACAGGACAGGTATGCTCTCAAATTCACCAGAGATTTGGTCACTGTTTGGAAAGGGATTTTTCTTCAGGGTCATTAATAACTCATTAGTGAAGTAATAATGCCTGCCACATTTAATTACTAAGTCCATATACAAATATTACTGTTTTAGGCCATGCTAGCCTTACTGTGGGAACCCCAGAGGACAAATTCTGCTGAATTTAGTGATTATTTCCTTTATTACAATCAACAGGTTTACATCTGAGCTTCAGATTAAAAGTGGTCTTTCATTGTTTTGGATGTTCTTCAATGCACTTTGGTGAGCTGGTTGTTTTTGCAAGTTTTATTCCCATCATCGGGTTTCAATTAGTTCAATATCTTGTTTTATAGCACCCAACAACTTGGATTAATTGGCAAGGAGTTATAACTTCACAGAGTCTGAACTTCAGTTTTGTTATTTTAAAACTCAGAAAAAGTCACAGTATGTCTGATGGCTCACTTAACATCCCAATCCAGTGATCATATTTCACTCAAGGCAGGAAAACCTTTTGTCATGTCATCCTCTTTTCACTTCTCATTTCCTGCGCAACACTGACTCTTATCTAATTTAGAAAGACAAAAACTTAAGTAACACTTCTTGTATCCAGCAGCTTAATTGTGTGTTCTCTGTATGCTGGCCTTTATTGTCACTGAAGTCATCACACAATGCAGACTTCAGGAGGTAGTTGGTCCTATCAGATAAAGGCAAAAAAGCGATCTGGCATTCTTACCTTATTTTTGGCTTCTGCTTCTAAAACTCACACAGTTTAACTTTTGCTGTACCCTGAATAGTCTGTGCTGAGGTTTTCAATTTATTTTTGGCTTGAGGTACCATTTCAAAGAATGCAGATGTTGAGATCCCAAGCAAGACCAAAACAAAGAAGCTAAACAGCAGATACCATCTCCTTGCTTTCCAGTGATCGTGCAGTGGTTCAGCCTGACCTCGAGTGAATGCAAATTACACAACAGTCTAGAACAGCTCTTAAACCAGCGGATGTCTCGTCTAACAAGACAGGAAGAGTTGAGGGGGAACCTCTTCAGATCAGCCGGCTCAAAGCTTAAACAGACAAGACAATGAAAAGGCATCTTGGAGGGATGAGGTCTGGATCACACGGTCTGAATTAAACCTTTTAATACGGTGCAACACCTCATTAAAAGCTTTAAGTATAACCCTGTTGTCCAGACCTCATGCCTCAGGAGCTGACTGTGAGAAAATAAATACACCTGGACTTTGAGAAGTTATTTGTCTAAAGTGTGTCATCCTTAATTTACGCGTTCACCTGCTTCAGCACTTTCTTCCAGACAGATGAGGGGGGAGGAAACTAGCATTCGGAAAGTTAAAGCAGCAATATTTTAGAATCACTCAACAAAGCAATGTCTTCTTGATTTATTGTTAAGAAAAAAATGCACTTTTTATGAACATATAAGGCATGTTGACTGCAAGGTCAATGTAGTATTTTCAGAAGGCTGAAAATGAATTTGACTAAGAAAGCCATTTTAGACTTTAAGTTCTTCAGAATTGAGATGGGAACAGGCTGCAGACATGTTGGTAATGATGCTACACTCATGGTGCTAAGAAATAGCTTCTTCAGTCAAGTAAATTTAGCTCTGTAGTAGGTTTTTGGACATTGAATACAATGTGCTTTCACTGAGGAAATCGACGGTATAATAATAGAATAATTGTTAGCAGCCAGTTTATATATGCAAAACCTCTCACAGATCTCATAGAACATACAAACAAAGAAAAAAAAAGAGCTGTCCATGCATTTCTTTTACAAATGCTAAAGAAACTTTATGTGACACCTGATCTCCACTGGGTGCCACACACATGCAGTAAAGGGGACCCACCTCCTTGCAGCGAGGGTTTCCACAGAGCCAGGAGAAGGACTCCATGCAGGTATGTGGCCACCGTCCCTCTTGCCATCCTGCTCCAAAATGTCCCTCTTCTCTCCCAACTTGCAGGTTTTATCCCCAGCAAGCCTATCAGGGCTCACCGAGGCCTTCAGAAAGAAGGAGGGAAAATGAGTGTGAGCATAAAAAAAGAAGGGGGATGCAAAACAGGACAGTGTGTAATTGGCTAAAGACACAGAGAGAGAGAGAGATAGACAAGGAAAGAAGGGGAGAGGGAGAGAAAACACACTGGATCACCTCATTAAAGCAAATGGGTTGTTCTAACCCCCCAGACTGTTGGGATGCATTTATTTTGCTCTTTGCTGCCAAGAAAAGAGAGTACGTAGGGTGGGTGGGAGTTTGGGAGAGAGAGCAAGGGAGGTTTGGGATGAATGAGTGACTATGAATTTGAAGAAAATGGGGGGGGTCACTTCTTTGTTTTTCTCCACAAATCATTAAGAAAAGACAGAAGTGTGAGTGTGCCCTGGATTCCACTAGTGTTTCAGGTTAAAATGCAGGAAAACTAAAGTGATTCACTATATATGATAAATCTTTAGTTCTCACTAATGAGTACTGATGTGTTTTTACCAAAAAGCTATAGATACCAATGATGGACGGAGTTTTTAATATTGTCATTTGTTGTGTTCATTCAGGTAAATACAAGACCAGGACTGAAGGTTGGCAAGCGGTGATGGATTAGTTAATGTCCTAAGAATTTTTTTTTACTAATTTACCTGATCATGCAGCCTTCTGCAGGAGAGGAGATGATGCAGAGAGGTGGAGGAGAGACACACAAAAAACAGCAGCCAGGACCACAAAACATTAAAAAAGAGAAGAAAAGCAACATGTAAAAATGCTATGTAGGCATCAAAATGTAAATGTAAGCATCATCCTAATCAGAGACGTAACCCTGCCAGTTTGTTACCTTTTGACTTTTCATCCACAAGTCTTTGTCTTTTTTATGTCCCCACTTTGTGTCCAGCGGCCTCGGCTGACACAGAGACACACCAGTCAGGATACCTGATCAGTGTTTTTATTTAACCGGGGCTATTACTGGGGTTTTCTCTCCATGTTTGGGCTGGCTGGTCCTGTCTGGCAGGATTGCCGAAACAATTTCTTTCTCTGGAGGTAATGGGCCTGGAAACAGATGAAGTAAATGAGCTAATGGCACCTAAAGACTGCAGGACTGAGGATGGGTGAAGCACTTGAGTCTTCTCACATAGACTGTGCTTCTTGGTCTTTGGCAGAAAAATGTGGCTTCATAGTGGATATTAGATCATTTCACTGACCTCTTCTTTACAGCCACAATCAGCTGTAGTCCTATGACCAATGACTCGTGGTCTCTCAGGTAAGCAAAGCTGGGTTTCAGGGCTTGAAGAATAACATTTTCATGCAGTGCAAGTTTCCTCTTTTGCAGTGGCTGATCTGAAATGTGGCAGATCTTTCTGTCATGTGTTCATATAGACTCATTTGGCTTTGTTATCTTTAAAAACTAGTAAATGGGAGTCTTTTATTTTTATTTCTACACGAGTGTATAGTCTGGCCATTTTTGTCTGTTTCAGAGACAAAGAAGGAGAGAGTCGGTACTACCTGACCCCCCATAATTGGTCTTAAATTGTAGTTTTATTGCTCCATTTTCAGACTGGGTATGCATTGTGTTTAGCTGTGATGGAACTTCATAGTTATGCAGTGAAATAATGTTGGGGTAATAATAATAAAGGTTAATAATGGAGGGAAAATTGAGAATGAAAGCAAAGCGAAAAGTACGTGTGTGTTATGGTCAATGCAGGTGTAAAGCGAAGACTGAGAATAATCATAGAACACACATTTAAAATAAACTATGACTGACCATTTTTTTTAATCCTACATTACATATATTTTACTCATGTTGATAAATTAGACATTAATACCCCAGATTCTCTGCATCTGCAGTGCAGTGCTCATATATGCAGACTACCTTTTGCTCACCTGCAACCTCGACTATCAGCTTTTTGCTTTAGATCTCTTTCCAAGGAAAGTAAAATTATTCCCTCAGTCAGATGGATCCATCCATCCATCTGGGTTAGTGGTATGAAGAAGATGAAACTTTCCTAAGCCAGCTAAACAACATAGTCTCTCCAGTATATCCTGGGTCTGCCCCTGGGCCTCCTCCCGGTCAGACATGCTTGGAACTGAGATAAATAAACTCCTCCACTAGGGGCAGAAGCTTGTCTTTGACCCAGAGTGGGCACCAAATCTTTCCAGCTTACAACTATGGCCTCAGACTTTGAGGTGCTAATTCTACTTCCTGTCCCCTAACACTCCACCACCACCATCCCAGTGCAAGCTGGAGGCCACCACCTGATCAAGTCAATAGAACCACATCATCCACAAAAGGCAGCGATAGAATCCTGAGACTACCAAAGTGGACGGCTTCCTATACCTGGCTACACCTCCAAATTCAATCCATAAATTTTTTTTTAACAGAATTAAGGCGACCCACTGTGAATGGATCTGACTTAGTGCTGGCAATACAGACCAATTTTTCACTGTGGATGTACAGGCCTCAAGCGGCTTGTAAGAACAGGGCAGATACCCTATATTTCCAAAGCACAGTGCTGTTAACTGCCTGCGACTAACTATAAAATTAAAAGCAGTTCCTAAAAGTCTCTAAAATAGAGGTAGTCAGAGGTATCAGTGTTTTAGACACACATTTTTTTCACAATGAGGGAAATGAGAGCTAATTATTAATTCTGAGTACAACTTTCCGCTACAGTCAACACAGTCTTCGGGGTGACATAAGCTCGCATCTGCATATGTAAACACAGGGAGAAACATTAGTTCAGCAAGTTCAGTAACACTCAGAGTTACTCCTCAGGGTCTGCATGTTGTCCCAGTGGTTTTTTGGGCTCCTGGCCAAAATCTAAAGCCAAGTCTAGTTTCATTGAGCGTAAAACTGTTAATTCGAGCTCATTAGTCCTGTGGTGGATGGGGCAGCACCTAATATCCAGTATGCCTGTACTGACACTGAGCCACAATTTGTAAGAGAAGGGCAGAGGAGCACATTTGAAAAAGCCAAAAAGCCAAATTACAGTTGGCTCTCACATCCGTAAAGTTAAATAAGTCATGCACAGAAACAGAGCAATGAACAAAGGAAAACCGTGACACCCATAACAATATTTCATGTTACAGCACAATGCTGGAAACACTAACAAACCAAAATATAACTCTGCTTTCAGAACGTGTTTCCAAATTTAAGACCTTCTCTTGCTGTTGCAGAGCTCTCCACAGAGTCCCTTATCATAAACGATTAAAAAGGCACGGCTGTATTTCATCCATAAACATGCACAGACGGTAATGGATAAAAAGTTTTATGCTCTTTACTTTAGAAGCCAATTGCTCTAATAGATTGTGTAATAGTCTGCCTTTAGTTGTGTGATGCACGTGTGGGATAAGGAAACAGTAATGGGCTTGTAAGAGTATGGTAAATGGACCGGTACTTACATAATGCTTTTATACTCTATTTGAGCACTCAAAGTGCTTTCTTACTACAAGCCCATTCATACACACATATCCATCCATCCATCCAACCATCCATCCATCCATCCAACCATCCATCCATCCATCCATCCATCCATCCAACCATCCATCCATCCAACCATCCATCCATCCATCCATCCATCCATCCATTCATTCTCTTCTCTTTCACCTTTTTTCTATCCTAATCTTTTTAACCTAACATTCACAGATTTGAGGGTGACTCTGGGTTCAGTATCTTGCCACTTGATACGAAGATGGAACCACCGACCTTCCTATTTATAAGACGATCCGCGTTGCTTCCAGAGCCACAGGCCTTTATTTAAGCAAAATTTAAAGAAAGGCACTTTAAGACATTCTCGGCATATCCTGTGACCTGGATACAGGCCTTCTCTTTTATTAAACTTTAATCGACGTCACTGAGCAGAATGAAGCATGCGTCATGCTACAAGTGGTGCATGAAAGGATGTTAACTTTGTCCTGTTTTATTCTGGAATATTAATTTTAGTCTCTTTTCACCTTTGTGGTCCCTCCATCCATCAAGTTTAACTGCTTGTCCAGTTGAAAGTCACCATCCATGCTGTCTTTAACACCTACAGCCAATTTAGAATAGCAGTTAACCGTCAGCAATGTCTTTGGAGCTTTTGAGGAGGCATAAACATTAAAGTGCCACACAGGCAGATTTGAAGCCTGGGCCTTCTTGATGTGAGGTGACAGTGCTAAATGCTGCACCGCCGTGCCGCCCTGCTTGTGTTTCCCCCTTGGTAATTGTCTGTCATGCCCTAATGAGTATCAGCGGTATTCGTAACACATGTTTCCAATTAGTCAATCAGTATACACGCGTGCTGTCCTGCACTCCCCAGTTACCAGATTGTCTTGACCTTGTGTTCATTTTGTCAAACTTTACAGCCTTCCTCATGTTCTTATTATTTTTCTTGTGTTTATAGTGATTCCCTGTGCACCCTTTGCCTTTTTGCCTCCCAATTGTCTGGATTGTTTGACTTTGCCGACTACCTTAAAGTGAACAACCACCACTTGATTTTTTTTGTTGAAAATTCATCCTGCACTTGGTTCCTCTGCCTCTGGACGTTGCATCAATTAACACCCCCCAAGTTACCACAAACTTTGGGATGTAACTTGGTTGTGAATCATGTGCATTATTTTTTTGCATCTCAAGGCACGCACCATCTAATTGCATTACACTTAAGAGAATGCTGACATCCCCATCCCTCTCCAAAGCTGGATAAAAAGCACTAAATAAAATTCATTTTAGGGAGAACTATCCTTTTAACAGTCCAAGGAAAAACATTCAATTGATTATCAGAGCTAGGAGCATTATCTATCAAGTTCTATTGTAGTGTAGTTACAGTGGAAATGTGTAGACATGACATCATGTTGTCTGTATTTGGCCAGTCATCCCACAGGAATAAGTAGAAATTACCACTCTCCAAAATTGGCTAAAGAAATACTCGTTCTGCTGCCAACAATCCTTTAAACAAAGTTAAAGTGTTATTCTTCGCATGACTGTGGCCATCAGTGGAGTGATGTGTGTACACAGTGTGATTCGTGTAAACCTTGACAGCCATGCCTGCTGCAAACACACTGCAGTCTCTCTCATCCACCTGCTGCCCACTTCCCACATCCATCCACACAACCTGCAGTGCCACACGTTCTCGACTGTGCCAACTCACAGAAGCATATCAGTGTTACAAATAAAGCAGCTGGCTGAGTCGTGCCTGTTTTGAGTTTACCTAACGTCTACCTAGGGTTTACCTAACGTCTGCTGCCTATATATGGGCGCGTGTGGAGTGGAGGAGCGCTAACCCCCCTTCCTTGACCAGACTAGTAATTTACCCCTCTCGGGTGATGGAAGGAAAGAAAGTTGAGTGATGGAGAAGAAAAGGGAGGCAAAGGCAAGCAGAAAAGTTGTAACCCAGATAGAAAGAGCGCGCTCACATGCATGTGGATTCTTTAGACTTGATAAACTGGCTGCAGTGCTGGTGAATGTCAAGCTGAAGCTTCCCGAGCAATCCATGCCAAAGGATTGTACCTGGAAATCTCATATGGCAAGACTGAGCTTTCCAATGAGATTGCAAATAAGCCCAGCCTTACATGCACCCTTCAAAACAAGTGACAGTGGAAGTAATTTATTTTGCTGGTTCTCAAGTGCAGCTAATAGCTTCTGTCTTTGTAAAATGCAACACCGTGAATTGTTAGTCTTAGACAGCAGATGTGTCTTTGTTTGCTTTAGATGTAGCAGCGAAATGTAGCAATTCATCCCAATATTTCCAGATTGGGGTAGTTTAGGCCTTTGATGTTTAACCAATAATTCTCAAAACACCTAAAAAATAACTGCAATGTTTAAATTTTGATTCTGAGGCTCTTAAATTTGCAAAACCTTTAAGAGGACATAGTTGTCTCAGATTTCTTTTTACAGTAGTAAAAGTGACTCAGTGTAATCTCGCCAAAGATCTTATAGAAAATGAATCTATGTGTTATGTGTTCTGGTACCTATGAGTGCACAGGGGCTTGTTCAAATCGTAGTGCTGACTGCTTTCATGGTGTGCTTGCATCTTTCTGCTCCATTGAGTAGTTGTATACAGTCATGACAAGCTCTCAGTTTGATCTGGGAAGAGACGCAAAACCCTTGGGGTTGTGTCAGGAAAGTCATCTGATATTTTTTTTTAAAAATCTGGCAAATGAGAAAGCGGAAAAATGTTGCATTATTTTACAATTTTTGGCAAATAAATAAAATTTTGCAGGGGGGCATTGGTTATAGTTTTCAGCAGTTATCTCTGACATGCTGATATGAACTTCTGTGCCAAATTCCAATTGATGGTGAGGTTTCTTTATGATGCTTTTTGCAGCTTTTGTCTCTTTGTCCTCATGTCTATCTGTTAGCATCTCCATGAGGAAAGTTTAGCCACAGAACAAGCAACATTTGACTAAAGTTTTCATACTCTGGTTATACTGCACGTGATTATCTCCACTTGAACCAACATAGAAAAAGAAACTGGGGTATCCTCTAGTTATTAGTGGTCCCACATGTGTCAGGCCATTTAAACTGATGACCGTAAGCATTTGCTTAAGTGGCTGAATTAAGCCATTGAGACAGAATTACATCATGATAGCATAGGAGCACTTACCATCCCCATAAGAGATTTTTTTCTCCTCTGTTTTCACAGACAGACACACAAAGTCGAAAGGAAACGTACGCATAGTTTATTTGTCTGGTTACACAAACAGAGATTCCTTAAGTACAAAACAGACGGTGTTTTACATCCTAAAATGCAGCTGAGGAGTGTCACATCAGATGACTAATGCTGAGCATTGTCGCACATTAACAGCAGGCCCCTTCCCATGACTCACAAAGAACGCTTTGGCACGGAGGGGAGAGGCTTCTCCTCTCTGGAGGGTTGAAACAACAGCAAATCAAGAGCAGCGCCTTACATAAACAGTGCAGCTCTATAACATATGGAGGGGCTATCCATCAGGAGGCTGAAAGACATGAAGGAAACAGGAAAGAGTTTATAGAAGGAGGCCATGAAAAGAAAACCGTGTGCTTGTGTGTGATCAAGAATCTTTTGATTGTAGCCAAATGTCAAAGTTACACACACTTATAGTGAGGCTGTGAACTCTGTAAATCAGAGGGTAATTTCTCTGTTAAGTCACAGATCAGGTTTCAGATACCAGGACGTGAAAATGAGACAGGCTTTTTTTCCTGATAATGTTCTTCTTTTGAGTGGATGGTGTGTATTTGTGTGCGCGTGCTTGTGTGTCACTCTCGCTGTCAGATGGTTTGTGTTGAACCTTTGTCAGGCAGACTGAAGTAAATGGAATGATGAGGTCAGTGTTTCAGTTCATGCCAGACGTACTTTGACATGACACATATACACTGATCCGCCACGACATTAAAACCACCTGCCAAATATTGTGCCGCCAAAACAGCTCTGACCTGTCGGGGCGTTGAGATGGGACCTCTGGGGCTCCTTGAAGTGTTTGGCACTGTTTGGCATTTTCTCTTTTGTGTCCTGTGGATTGCAGCAAGGGGCCTCCATGGATCAGATTTGTTTTATAGCCAGGTCAGCACCTTGGGATCTTTGTCCTGTTCCTTAAGCTGTTGCTTAATAGTTTTGTAATAGTTTACTGGGGGAGGCTGCTGCTAATGTAGTGCAGTACTTTTGCTGTGGGAGAGTGTGCTTAGTCATTCCCCTAAACAGATCAGCTCTTGTGCCAAAGTAACATTCAGATGAATGCCAGGATCCAAAAAAGCTTTCACACTGTTTTTGCTGTTGGTTATCATTGCACGTTGACCTTTTTTCCACGTAATAATCCAAAGCCTGTACTGTCACCACGCAAAAGTGACACTTCAGGGATATCAATCTGTCCAGTTGGGAAGCATAAAGCATGCAAGCTTTGATCTACACTGAAAGCGAGAACATGCATTGTGAAGAGGCAACAACACGAGAGCCCCCAAAAAGAGATTCAATTTAATGAGTGGAAGAAGACAGAAACCCAATGAAGTAGATATACTTCTGCAGCGACAGCAGCAGGACCCAAATCTGCTCCTTGTTGTAAAGAGGAGCAGGTGGAGCACTGCCAGACCCTAGAGTGTGTATTTTTCTAACCACATGTCAGAAGCAGACTCTGATAAGGGTAGCATAAGGACCGGGCATCCCTGAGTGGGACACCAGACCTGGCAGTTCTGCCACTGGCGTCCTGTTCTAGTGATAGCAAGTTCACATTGAGCAAATGTGAAAAAAGTGAAGGAGTCTGGAGACACTGCGGCAAAAGCGATAATGCCTACAAATCGCACAGGCCTTTTTCCTTAAGAGAAAATAGAAAACAGGAAAAGAGCAAAGCAGGGGATGCTGTTGATGCATTGAACTGCATCTGTTTATTTGATTTAACACAGCCCATTAACACTGCCAGATAGATGAATGGTTCCATTCATCTATGTTATGAGATATAGGGTAAGGGGAGCGAAATGTTAAACAGCAGATTTATTGTTCCTCCATGGAAACATATTGTAGTTAATTTTGTTTCAGCTTCATTACATTTAATCATCTGGACTAAACCTCAACACAAAACGTCTGTTACACGGTGCCAGACTTTTCTCTCTTGCTCCTTAGCTTTAGGTTTTCAGCACAGTCTCCTCATCCTTGTTTCACCTGAAGTTTTTGCAGACGCTCATATAGCAGAGATAGAGCCAACGTTAGTACTGTAATTCATGTAGAGTCATCAGGTCCCAGCATGCAATCTGAAGTCATTCAGCTCCCTGAGTTGTTAGAGAAACACCCAATCAGACATCCTGATGATGATGAGTCCATCTCTGTCATCACCACAGTGTCAGGATTGAGGTGACCAGATGGAGGCGATTATAATGGGAAAATCACCTCATTCACATACTGACATCATCAGAGGTCTTTGAATAGACATCAGCCTCATGAACCATCTTAACCAATAAAATAGTGTTTAACACTAGAAAGCAGACGCAAGCCCTCACGGTTCACTTCTGTTATCTTACAGGGTTTTCTTCTCTTGGTCAGAATCTGAGCGATGAGTTTGGTGATGTAACAGTGACGTCTACTTTGGTTTGTTTAGCTCATTCAGTCAGCGACTGTGTCTCTCCTGTGTGTAAGCATGCAAACAGGAGACTGAAGGGGCTTTTTTAATGAAGCATCTGTGGAGTGGTTTGTCTTAGTCTCTCCTTTGGCCCCTTATATTTGCTCAGGTGCTAAAAATGTCCATCAATCTGTAACCACACCACCTGCAAACGTAGCTCTTGGCCCTTTTCCAAGTAAACTGTGGTGCAATGCATAAGGACTGAGAATATAATCGCCTCAGATACAGGAAATTGCTCTCAAATGCACAGGCGTAAGAAGACAAACGTTGACAAGTGGTAGCCAGAAATTACTCATAGGAGAAAGTCTAAGGTGACACTTTTTCATGATTCTGTATTAATCTTTTTTTGTTTTTACAGGATAGGAACACAAAATATCACGAGAAGGTGAAAGGCTCGAATGTGTGAGAGGAAAAACATATGAGTCTAGTTTTGTTTGTAGCCTCTCTGCTCATAATATGCAGTCTGATCTTCTTTTAACCCACAGTTATAAAAGGATGCACTTACATTTTCTTTTAAGAACCCATGCAGTATTCACTTTAGTGGAAAGGTTTTAAAAATGAACTCTTGAGTCTTGCAATTTAGTGAACCTTTATGAGAAGGAACATACTTCAAATCAGTGCTTCCTGCAAAACTGTTTCACTTTATCAGGGTTTGTGTTACGTCTTTATAGACCAAACCTCATCTATTCTAATCTGATCATCAGTCCACTGAACATTTCTTCAGATTTGGGAAATGTGTTCTCAACCACTTGTGCAATATAATGACATTTCACTCCATGCACCACCTGCTGGAGTATTGATGACCAAGTGATAATATTCATGATACCTACAAAAACAGGGTTGGACAAGGCAACACTGATCCACCACCTCTGGCATCTTGGTGTTTTGCACTGACCTTTTTTCTTTGCCTTGGTAGGTTTAAAGATTCATTGTTTGTTCTAAAATATGCCCACTTTGTCTCTGCAGACTTTGAATGCTCATTTTTATAGAAAAGGGTACCTCAGTACCTCACATGTCTACTTCCACCTCACCACATAGCCTTTTACAGGGTCACAAGCACATAGGCTCACATGCTTTTTAAAGTTTAGGCTATGAGTTATTACTCAGTTTCATTTAAGTTTTGTCCATAATTGTAGGTTTACATCACAAGAATTTGTGGATTTGTGTATCTAAAGTCCCATCAGGAATATAGCGATCGTGTCATCAGCAGAGGGAGACAAATGGACCCTGAACAGTCTCATGTCGAGTCCATTTGAAGCCCCGGTTGTTAAAGTGTGACTAAAACGAAAAAATCTGCTGCTGGAGAAAACACAAAGAAACAAGACACTCACCGAACCTACAAGGACACAATAGCAGACTTAAACATCGACCCAGAAATAATTTAGTGAGAAGTATTTCTACCTTAAATCCCCATTTTAATATGAAGCTGTGGCCTAACGGTGAAACCCAGCATACGTAATATGAGACTACACAGATTTCTGTGTTAACATGCTTATTTCAACAAGCTTTTTTTTATTGATTATAGCCCGAGGAATACATGTCACCACAACACTCAGGTCATAAGAATAACAGTCATCACATCATAAGTTATTCCTCTCATCATCGTCAAGCCATGGTGTGTAACATAGTACTTAAGGCTTGTGGAACAACAGTATTTCATAGTGACTGAAATGTCTGAAAAACAGGATAAAGAGAAAATATCAAACAGTGTGATTAGAAAATACAGGTAAACAAACCATCACTAGAATCTGTTTTTAATCCTGCATGCATCGAAAATACGCAAAGACTTTTGTAACCAGCTCACGAAGAAAGATCCAGTATATAAGGCAAAACAGAGTTTGAACACTTCTAACATGTTTGAAAGTCAATATTTGAAATAACCACCTTTATTCTTCAACACAGCTTGAACTCTCTGAGGCAAATGTTCCTATAATTTCATTAAGCAGCCTGCAGGAATCGTTCTCCAGGGTTCTTGAAAGAGATTCAAAGCACTTCTTTGGATGTTGCTGGATTTTGTTTAAAGCTCTGTCAAGATGATCTTCCCACTGGTTAAAAATATTGACTCTGGGGAGGGTAATATCTTCCATTTAATGTTTCTCAATCCAGGATTGCTTTTACTGCATTAGCAGTGTGTTTCAGGTCCTTGTCATGCTGAAATATTAAGATGTTGACAGTCCAGTGGGTTCTAGATGTTACTACATGATTGATCAAAATGTTGGACACTGTACAATTCATCACTGATATGTTGCATTAGCACTGACTGCAGCTGTTAAGCTGTGCATGGCTGTCTGTGTTCACATGTGGTTTTCTATCCTTTTTCATGCTTTTTCACCTTTTAATTTACTTACACACACAAACATCATGTAAAGTGCTCCATGCTGAACACATCACATTACTACTTACTGCTTTAAAACTACTTTGTTGTGTTTTTGAATCGCTTTAACACCATACACACAAGCTACTTTTTTTTAATGATAATGGCTTATATGAGGACGTCCTGAGAACATTTTAAACTGGGAGCAAAGGCTTTTTAAACACACTTTCCACCACCATTGTGTTTCTTACTGTGCCCTGCATGTGTCAGCTTCTTATCGCTGTAATGAATGCTGCCTAAATGCCGCTACAGCAGTGAGGTGGCAGGGCCTGCAGGTCACATGATATTGTACAGCCACACAACATCTTAGCATATCACATCTAGTGAGCCGCGACTGAACACATTCCCTACATATAGAACAAAAATTATTTATGCACAAGACATTCACTGTTGTCTTAACTGTGGTGAAATGATATAATCTGACTTTACTCTCGATTAAAACACATTAAAAAAATATGATTAAAGAAAAACATTCAAATGTGACTGAAGTGAGAAACTCCTGATGCTGTAGGACTCTGATGGGGGACAACCACAGCTTAAGCCCAGTCTTGGTGGACGGATGTGTTCACACAGGAAGAACGCATGCTACTTCTGTGGTGGAAGTACAGCATGTGTAGCACTGTGCATGCCTACTTTTACAGATAAGTTGAGTGTCGAGGTAACATTTTACTTCTACCTGCAAACTTCAGTGCAGGCCAAGTTATGTTGCACCTGTGTCATTGTTATAGAGCCCCTTTGTTAAAGTTTAATCTGTTGCATAGAGAGCAGTGCTACAAAACGACTGTATTTGAATATATTTATGTAAGATAATGTCATATAACTTTTCTGAATTTATTTGACTTTCTCCAAAATACCAGATATACTTTTGCTTTATGCGTCAGTCAGTAGATTATCTGTCCTTATTTATCCCATCCTTGAAGTCAAGTAGTCTCAAGTATGATTATTCATTTCCTCTGAGAGTATATTTACTGAATCCAAAGGGTCAAAAAATACATATAAAAAGGCTACTGTTAAAATATGTAGCCTTCATTTAGGTTTAAGGCCAGAACACAGATTTGCCAGAGATAAAAAAAAAAAAGAAGAAGAAAAGAAAAGAAAAAAAAGTAAAAACAGAGAAATAAAAATAAATAGACAAAGAAAAAATAAAAGATTCGTGCAGTTAGCTGCATTAGTGCCTGATGTAGCACAAATGTCATCTTAAACACCAAGACCTACATAGAAAATTACCTTGAGACTTCAGTCTAAACCACTCCGGAGGGCCCGGCCCTCACTGTCCCTTAAATGGTTTTAAAAGGGGCCCTTAAATGGTATGTCCTTGAGCCTAACGCTTATAGCTTCCAAAGAGTTCTCTAGTTCAGGATCCAGATCAAGATGAAATTGTAGTGACAATATCTGAAATCAACTGAAGAAAATACCTTTGCATTAAGTTGCTCCAGCAAAACATGGCTGCAGATCAGTGCTGCTGTTTGGACTCCAAGGATACAAACAATATGTTCAAAGAACAGCTCTTTTTCTGGTTTACTAATTTCTGTACAAACACTGATCCAGAAGTATGACAAATGAACCTTTGGCAGTTTTATACTATAGTTAATTAGTAACAGTTGAACAACATTTGTCACAGGTCACTTGAAACCTAACGCACAAAACATAAGCAACTCAAATGCAGCTCTCTGGCTTTGCTGGGAAATAAACAACCTGCTGCCCTCATGATCCCAAATTCATGTAATTATTTGGGAGTATCAAGGCCCAGATCATAAAAGTCCACCGGCTCTCAGCGTTGTCTTGACCCATAGAAGGTGGCGTTTTGTCCACCACGTTGGCTTGGTTGCTCTGGGGTGACTGAAACTCTCTCAACATCGAACACTAAAGTTGAGCTTTCAGTGAATATTAGTAATTCTCCAACCTCCACACTGCAATAACCACACACACCCGAAACCTTGGCTGATTGTGACCTACACCCGTTTTCACACCTTGGCTCGTGTGATTAGGTGGAGGGTTATTAGGGAGTCCATTGTCCCTCTTGGGGGGGGACACTCCCACAGGTCTTAAATCTGGGACTCTCCACGATTTGACCTTAGAACTGAAGAAGCTTCTTGGATGAGAGGTGAAACGTCTTCAAGCAACTTAAAGAAGTCCAGATGCGTTTCTTTCCAGGCTCCTCAGACTACGATGACCTGGATGACTGAGAACCTTCACAGACAACCACACACACACTTTTTCTTAATAACTGCTGTCACATTATTATCTCCACCTAAACACCTCCATCACATTTTTACTGTAGTGGTTTGCACTACACTATGGGTGTCACTGCACTTTCATTGAAATGATACCAAGCTGCAGGAACAAAGACAGCTATTGCTCCACCATTTGCGTCACGTGACCCAGCCCACTGAGATTGCCTAATTTCTTAGAGGGGTTTATTTCGAAAGTGACGCTGATGCTTTTGGTAGAAGAGTTAAAGGTTTTTGCTGTTAGCAAAAGCTGTGCCTGATTTCCATGCTTGTGAAACTCAAAACAACATGTGTTTACTCTGTTCTGTGGCACTGAGTAAGCGCAACATTTGAAACTGATCCCTGTTTCCACACATGATGAGGGTTTTTTTTGCATTTGTACGCAGAGTTAAAGCTACAGAATGAAAGGATAGATTTGGATATAAGTGAGTGTGATAAGTAGCCTTATACTTATCACAGAAATGTTTTTAAAGGCCTTTGTTCTCATAACGTGTCCGTTTGAGCCACACAGCATCTGACTGTTAGAGTGAAAGGATGCTTCTGTGAGCGACCTGTGCGATGACTAATTGCACTGATTCCTGTGAGAGGGGCTGTTTTTGTCTCCCACCATGTTTGGTTTCCCGAAGCATCGGCCAGCAAAGTGAGAAAGAAAATGGTATTTTCTCCAAAAATATTAGAGAAACAAATATTGGGTGTCACTATGATGGCATGAATGAGGAAAGATCTGTTAGTCCTGCCAAGACTCAGTGCTGAAGTAAAGATATGGAAATTATACGAATGCGCTGTTAAAACATTTCGTCAGCGCCTGTGTTAATGTTAATTAAACTTGTTTAAGCATACGTCACTCATACATTGCATCAGCATTTAAAATATTTTAATGTTTAACAGTGAACATAGTCGTTTAGTAACAGATCTAGCTGGCAGAAGTAGCCAGGCAGTGGGGTGAAAGAGGAGTTTTGTCCTTGTACCTGCGATTTGCAAACTTTTTTTTTTTACCTTTGGATCAGTTGTGATTAACTCCTAGGACCTGTCGTCCACAAATGTGGACATCACATTTTGGGTTGTCTAGACCAAAATACTACATTTTGCTCTACAAGGATGTGATATCCACTTATGGGAGCATTATGCTGCCACTGTTCTATCGAAATTTAAAGCAAATCCTCATATGTGGATCTCATTTTTCTCAGAAACAAAAATAAGGTAAAAAAAAAAAAAAAAAAAATCACGCAATTCTTTGTTTTTACATTCATCAGGTCCTAATCAGCCCAAATAGCAAAGAGAAATTAAAAATGCTTGCAATGGAAGTGTTCAGGTCTTAGGAGGTTGAAGCTGGGTTAAATTGGTGCTCCCCAGTCTAGATTCATAGCTTGTCCAACGACCGTTATCTCTTCCCACTCGATACTTGATTGAGAACGTAAACATATAAAAACCTTGTCTCCAGCACAGTGCTGTGTGTACAATGTAAGTTAAATGTGTGCATTGCTGGCGCATGCCAGACCCATGACTGCGAGGAGTCTGATTTTTGAATCGCATCCAAAAGAATTTAACCACTTTGCAGAAAGAGGGAAAGGAGGGGGCAGAAAGGGGGGAAAAGTCAGCGATTGGAGAGAAAGACATGAGACAACTGGTCTGAGCTGCCACTCAAACCCTGGCAGCAGAATTTATGAGGTCCGCTTGTGGTGCATACCTGCAATATGTCCTCTGCTCCTGACCATACATAGAATTAGGCGCAATCGGACAGCTATGATATAAATATTGAGTTGAGACGTTTTGGCAGCTTGGACTGTGACCTAAATGCTGAAACTATGAACAGTGCTGATGGCTGTTTCTTAGAAGCACAAAGGGAAAATAAAACTAATGAAGTTAGTGTAATCTTTTTATAGACTATCTGAGCTGTCTGCTCGGCTGGGCCATTAATCACAAACAGTGACAGAATGGCTTCGTTTTTTTAGTCTGACTTTCAGCGTTACGCTTGAATTCTGGGATGTTGTTTTGTGGCAGCTCTGATGGGGAGCTGTGGCCATGGACATGCTTTGCTGTTGTTAGTTTTATTGTTTGGTTTCTTCTAGAAGCTTTTGACTTTGTTTCATGTATTTAAAAAAATACTTTGTTGGTTTGGCTAGATTTTATAGATGTATCACATTTACAAACAGCCAATGTTCAGACATATGGGACAAGATCTTGAGCTGTGGCCCAGCTGACATTTTATTGGGTACACCTTACTAAGACTTACCGTCATTGAGGTTAGACGGTCTAGTAAATGAATGCGGGGAACACAGATGGACTGACAAAAACAACAAGGTGACCGGGTGGGTTTTAAACACACAGAGCTAATTCCTTAATTGTACACAGGTGAAACTCTTGTGCACACGCTGAAGTTTGCAAGGGTGGGGAAGAGTAATACAAGGGCAGGAAGTAAAAACACAGCATGACACACAGGAAAAGTAATCCTTAAAATTAAACAGCGTGCAACTGCAAAAAAGAGACAAGAAACAAAAACAGAGGCTACGATCAAATGATCAAACCCATTCTACGATCGAACCTATGGTTGGATCGTAGAATGGGTGTTTCTAAAGAGCTCATTTTAATTCAAGTGTGCTTCAGTAATCGCACGCTAACGCTGCAGCCTGAACTTTCTTCTCTCCTAGATTTTCCATGATCAGCTGTAAGTGGTATAAATGCAAAATGGAAGTGTTTAGGAAGCACAGGACCTTTGGCACAATGTGACAAATCACATAAAGTTACACAGCATGGTCTCTGAGAGCTGAGATGCATAGTGTGTAAAAGTCACCAAAGCTCTGCTGACTCAATAACTGCATATCTCCAAACCTCCTCTGACATTAGCATCTGGACAAAAGTGCTCACTGAAAAAGCTTGATTGGCCTAACAGCTCCCATGGGTGTAATGATTAGGTGCTCCAATACTTTTGTCCACATAGTGTATTTGAGTGCCAGCCTTAGAGAGCTGTTTGAATCATCCATTGAATACTAAGGAAAGATGCTTCAGTGCTTCCTAAAATAATCTCTTTAACACAGATTGCACTATGCCATCCTTTATGAAAGGAAAAGATGCTGTGCCATAATTTAAAGTTAAACACTAACTGAAAATCAATAAACAGATTAATTATGAACGTCCCTCTACTCCTATAAAATCCACTTTTTATTGAGGTGTTATACTTCGTGTGAGAAACAAAATAAATAAAGGTTATGAGCTGTAATGAAATCATCAAAAAATTGACCACAACTCAGTTTGCATTTGTTACATGTCTAATAATGTGCCTTCAGGCACTAAAAGCCTTGATAAAGGTTATATTACAATTACTGACATGGCAACCAATTAATCTCAGTGTTACAATGTTTCCATTTCACTTTACAGGCAAATTTGTTCTTATTTATTTAAATTACAAACTTTGTAATAAGGTGCTATTTTTCACTATTGGTTAACTTTTATGTCACTGGCATGAAAGCGATAGATAGACAGGGAAAATATCTAAATGAGCTTTTTGTAGGCCGTCTTTGGGACACTGTAGTTGCAGCTCAATACTGTTGACAGCAATTACAGCCTCAAGAAATTTTAACATCTAAGATCATCTTAAGCTTCTTCAATTTGGATTGCTGCACAGCCACTTTCTGATCTCTCCAGGGATGTTAATTGGGTTCACGCCTGTGCTTCACTCAAAGACATTCAAAATAGTCCTGAAGCCACTCCTTTGTTTTCTTGTGCTTATTGTTGGCAGATGAACTTGTTAGTGTTGAACTGGTAATTAGTACAGCAAATAATAAGTATATATCTACACAGCAGTTTCCACAAGTTTAACCACTGTCCAGCAATATTTATGCAGCTTGATATAACCCAGCTGGTGGTACTTGATTAAACACCTAAACTTTTCTGCAGTAATCATTGATCATGTGGGTCTAATGGTCTGTCTGTGTAAATGTGCTCCATATTTACTCTATGAGTAATTATTTTCACTGTTATTTGTAGAGTAGACAAATCAGCGGAGACTTAAAGCTGTCATTTTTTGTGTGTTCAGAGATAGAGGTTCATTATCTGTGGAGGTCTCCGCAGACATCGGGCCAAAAACATGACCTCACTGTACTGTGGGAAATGTGCGCGGTGTACTACAGCCATCGCTCTTTAATCCACTCATGTTTTTCCTCTGTCAGTGTAAAGATAGAAAATCATGAGGCGGTCAATAGGATTCCTTCAGACTCTTAAAGGCGTACTCCCACTAAATTTTAAAAAGTGGCCTGAAACTTTTTAATGTTGGTCTTTTTGCGGAGGACAAAACTGATCAGTTTGGACAGCTACAGCAGGCGTCAGTTTCCACAGGAACACAAGAGCTCTAAAACTCTATCACCATCAAACACACACGTTAAATAATTCGATTTTAAAGCATATAGAAGCTGAACTACATATTTCCCTAAAAACAGATATGCAAGAGACTCAAATGGCATATCTGCAGTCCTATGAAAATGCTTTATTATTTGTTTCTTTGTTGGCATATTTGGAGCACTTACATGTTTCCGCTCATCAAACTAATTTTGACATTTGACGAAGATAACCTGAATAAATATAAAATCGAGTTTTAAAATGAATATTTCATTTATTAAGGGAAAATCACTATCAAACCTACCTGGCCCTTTGTGAAAAAACTAACTGTGATTAACCACATTTGTTTGGAAAGCTGACTTCAGCTTCACTATCCACACCCAGGCCTGATCACTGTCAGACCTGTTGAATCAAGAAATTGCTTAAATAGAACCAGTCTGACAAAGTGAAGTTGTCATGTGTCAATGAGGGGCAGGCAGGAGTAGTAACAAACTAGAAACTAAGAACTCAGAACGGGGGTTCGTAATGGATCTGCCACGTACAAGGAAACCGCACAGCAACATGGGACAGCAGGACAACAGGCAGCGAAAGACAGTGGACTAAATACACAGAGGATAACGAGGCGTTGGGAAACAGTAGGGAAACAAGCTGGAGCTAATCGGACATAACAAGACTGGGAGGAAGCAAAACCGAATACACTAAACAGGACACAAGACTGTCAAAGTAAAACAGGAAACAAGAGACACACACTAAGACAGCGGTCCCCAACCCTTGGACCGGTACCGGTCCGTGAGTCGTTTTGTACCGGGCCGCAAGAGTTGAGGCTTAGGTGTGAAATGTATAGTTTTCAGGGTTTTTATCGGTTTTCAGCGTTATTTTGTTATTGTTTTTATCGTTAACTTGGTTTTCCTGGGTCTTTTCACGTGTGTTATGAATAAATCTTCTTTTTTCTGTACCGGTACTAGTTTTATTTTGTTGTATTTATCCACGACACCTTAAAGGCCGGTCTGTGAAAATATTGTCGGGCATAAACCGGTCCGTGGAGCAAAAAAGGTTGGGGACCGCTGGACTAAGACACTGACTGAATGCAGGGAGCAGGAGCGCAAGAGACACGATTGGGAAACAGCTGAATAAGTAGGGAGACAGAACTTAACATATATGAGACACATGACCGACTACACATGAAACATGGACACAGGGGTGGTAAGGAAACATAACCATGAATAACATTAAATCGAAGAATTATAACTTAAACCAGAAACTACACACACACTGGATCACAGACCCAGTGCCATGACAGAAATTAGCTCAAAGATCTCAAAAAACAGCTGAGAAACAAAATGATTGATCTCTAGCTGTCTGGAAAAGGTTACAAGCTATTTCTGAGGCTTTGGGACTCCAGTGAACCACGGTGAGAGCAATTATCAACAAATGGAGAAAACTTGGAATATTGGTGAACCTTCCCAGGAGTGACCGGCCTACCAAAATTGTTCCAAGAGAGCATCAATGACCCATCTAGAAGGTCACAAAAGAACCCAGAAAAACATCTAAAGAACTGGTTTGAAGGGTTCAGAGTTCATTATTCAATAATAAGACAGAGATTGGGCAAAAATGGCATTCATGGGAGATTTCAAATGAGAAATCTACTGCTGGCCACAAAGAACTCCAAGACTTCTGGGGGAAAACCAGGGCAGATGAGAAACAAGTTTAACTTTTGAAAGGTTGGAGTCACGTTAAATCTGGAATAAAATTAACACAGCATTTCATGAAAAGAACATCAAGCTAATCTTGTTGTTGAGCAAAATCCTCAAGTCCTCAAACTTAATTAGAGCTGCTTTCAGCTGCTCTCTTATTTATAAGAGGCCATGACAGCAGGCAGCTGCATGTTTGATTTGGCAGATTTTCTGTCTTTGTTTTTTTTTTTTTTAATGATTCCCTTCCTTACATGCCTCCAAATGGGCCTTTTTGTGTCTTGTCCTAGAATGGAACCACAAGTGTTTGCTTGCAAATGCATAATCCAAAACTGAACTGAACATCTTTACTATCAACTAACATTGGCTTACAGTAATTTGTGGGAAAAGAGTTAGAGCTAGAGTTATGACTTGTGAATACAAACCATATTGCCAGTATGAGATTTTATGGCTGAGGGGTTTACAATAACATACCTGCTTCACATGCTCGGCTATTCTTAGGAGTATGACACAGAGCAGGAACACCTCCTGTGTTTGTGCCACAGGTACTGACAAGGATATTGCCTACATTAAACCTCAGAGCCCCGTTATCAAATGCAGGTAGGTTAGCTGTTTGACGCTCCATTTAAAGAGAGTATCCCCTTACTACAAGCAATGTACAAGGTCAGGGGGCTGGCAGCAGAGACAGGAGGAGGTGATGTCACAAGCTGGAGAATATCTCTAAATCCCCCCTGACTGGAAGTTTAATTTGAAGCATATTAGCCAAACCGATACCATATTGTTACCTATGACCTACTCTAATGTTTAATGTGTGTTTGGAGTACAACATGTGGCACTGAAAATGGCTTGGATGTCCCCAGCGGCAAGGTGACATAGCCCAAGAGCTCAACTCCAACTGTTAAGCATTCAACCATAAAGTCTTTAAAACACGCTATTCACTGATAATACTTGATTTTTTTAAGCAGTTTATTCATCTTCACAATCACTGTTCCATCCATCCATCCATCCATCCATCCATCCATCCATTCATCCATCCATCCATCCATCCATTCATCCATCCATCCGTCCATCAATCAATCCATCCATCCATCCATCCATCCATCCGTCCATTCATCCATCCATCCGTCCATTCATCCATCTGTCCATTCATCCATCCATCCGTCCATCCGCCCATCCATCCGTCCATTCATCGATCCATCCATCCATCCGTCCATCCATCCGTCCATCCGTCCATCCATCCATTCATCCTTCCATCCATCCATCCATCCATCCATCCATCCATCCGTCCATCCGTCCATTCATCCGTCCATCCATCCATCCATCCGTCCATCCGCCCATCCATCCATACATACATGCATACATCCATCCATCCATACATCCATTCATCCATCCATCCATACATCCATACATCCATTCATCCATCCATCCGTCCATTCATCCGGCCATCCATCCATCCATCCGTCCATCCATCCATCCATCCATACATACATGCATACATCCATACATCCATACATCCATTCATCCATCCATCCATACATCCATACATCCATTCATCCATCCATCCGTCCATTCATCCATCTGTCCATTCATCCATCCATCCATCCATCCGCCCATCCATCCGTCCATTCATCCATCCATCCATCCATCCATCCGTCCATCCGTCCATTCATCCTTCCATCCATCCATCCATCCCTTCGTCCATTCATCCATCCATCCATCCATCCATCCATCCTTCCATCCGTCCATCCATCCATCCATCCATCCGTCCATCCATCCATCCATCCGTCCATCCATCCATCAGTTCAGCAGTTGTGCTGGAGCCTATCCCATCAGTCATAGGACAACAGGTGGGGTAATCCCTGTACAGGCTGCCAGTCTATCACAGGACTAATGCAGAGAAACACCATCTTTGGACTCTGGGAGGAAGCTGGAGAACCCAGAGAGAATCAATGCAAGCATGGATGGGAGTGATGGGAGCTTTAATCTTAAAAGGCCAAACCGGCCTCACCAAAAAATCACCAAATATGACTGTCTCAGAACATGACGTAGTGTAAATAAAGCTACCCAGAAACAAAAAGCAAAAGGATAATACAGGAATGCACAGATATCAACACACCATAGCACAATAAACACAGACAAGCAACATGGGAAAGTGTTCCAGTGTGTACATCTGATCTGGGACCGCTGCAATCTTCGACTGCGCCTCCAACTGACCCGATGTCCACATCAGAGAGGAGGTAAGCGTTGGAGGTGGCGTTGGATCCGGGGTAGGGAGGGTGATGCGTCAGTGAGTGCTTATCAGTATCAGTATATGTATGTGTGTGCGTGTCCCTGCTCCACCTGACTTAAATTCCAAATCAAAGTCATGCATGCATACGTGTCAGCTGCAACAGCTAAAGTTAATAACTCTGATCCTATCGTGACAATTCAACATGTGCGGGGAAAATGTGGATCCTGGAAATCATGTGGATGTTAATTTTTACACACGCTGCCCACCTAAACATTGTTGTAAACCAAACACACATGGCAACAAGACTCTTTGATGGCACCATCCTGCCACACAACAAAAACTTAACAATGGCTCAGGAATATGACAAAAAGCCCAGATTACTGACCCGCCCTATCTGTCCCCTACGAACAGGCAAGATTCACCTGATGTAGCTGGTGAATGTCAGATGGACCAAAACTTGCCATTTAATATAGATATCAGATATATAATATAGAAATAAGTGAGACTGTGCTGGAGTTGATTTAACTGTTTTGCTAAACAGCCATAATGGTCCGTGGTGTAAATCAGGAGAATCAGTTCTCCTTCACATTTGCTTAAGCAATGTTTTGAAAGCCGAGAGGATCTGAAGTCACATTTTTTGTTTTTTGGGGCACCAAAATTCTTCTATGAATGCACAATAACAGATAAGAAACTGTGGCATTAGAAACAAATTCTATTAAATGCTCTTTTTGCTATATGACTGTTTACTGTAGAGATGGAAACAAAGAGAAAAATGTTTTTTTGTTTTTTTGTTACTACTGAATGATTCATGTCTCTCTCCCCGCGGACCCAGAACTTCATGTTGATGTAATAGAATCACGTCTGCCTGGACACAGACGGAGGCCTGTGCACACCAGCATAAACAGAACACAGTCACATGTTCGCTTGCATGCAAATTCTGAAATAAACAGACACTTTCAATTATTATCATTAGCCGTGACAACATAAGCTGTTAGAGGCAGGGGAATGAGAACAACCAGTTTGTGCTGCTGTGTATGACAGAAGTTGGGTGTGAAGGAAAAGTGAGCGTGTCATGTGTTGTGACAGTGTCAGCCTGTCACAACACACGACAAAATTCTCACCTCTGATTTAGACGTATCATACATCACCATACATGTGAATCAAGTGGTTGTCACACTTTTTAAGAATCCGCTAATACTAAAATCTTACAACATGGAAACTTTTTACACAAGACAACCTTTTCATTGAAGTATTTCGCTCCTAAAACATTGCTATAATCAGCTCTAATGTATTTAAAAGTTAGAAAAATCATTGCCGCACAAACAGCAATATTATTTTACCCACAATCCAACAACGTTTTTTCATTTCGGTGCTCAGCAGAATTTAGCAACAGGACCAGCGGATCACAACTTGAAGTATGAAAAGACTGTGGTGCTGTTGGTGTCCAAGTACCATTTTTATCTGATCATTCAGATAAATAATTTCTACAGGTCAGAAATATAAACGCTGCATACTGCCTGAAGCCTCAGACTGATGGAGCTGTGTAATCAAATCTGAAGCATCAAACCAGATCTGAAAAACGTGTTGCTGCTCATCAGTATCTTTGTTTTTTTTTCACTGTTGACAGTTTGTGATCATTCTTTTCTCTTTGTGAAAACAGGATTTGCCTCAAATTCAGACATCAGCCCCACATGGTACCATCTAAATCCATCCGTTCTCTTCCGCTTATCCAATTCAGGGTTGCAGGGGGGGAAGCTACTATAGGGTGAAAGGCAGACAACCATGTCTTCTCACACCTATGAGCAATTTAGAATCACCAATTAATTTAACCCCACTAACTGCATGTCTCTGTAATGTGGCAGGAAGCAGGAGTACCTGGAGAGAACATCAAAACTCCAGACAGAAAGACCCGGGCCAGGATATACACTTTTGGCATTTAAGAAAGCTGCACAGCTTCTGTTTTGTTTAACATTGAATGTAGTCAGGTGCACGAAGAGGACATGATATTGGTGTTTGAGGTTAAACCAACATTGGGATGGTAAAGCAGACTGCCAGACACAGACCGTCTCTATCTACTCGTCTCCACTTCAGCTCAGATTTTAGCTGCAAACACTGAAGGGGAACACCTTCATGAACGCTACAGTCAGTCCAGCATGAAAACAAACACATTACCTGCCTTTGTGTGACTCACTGCCGCATTTTGCATTGACCACAAATGTTAGCCCCGCTAAGCTTTTTCCTGTGTGACATGCCTCACCCTTCCTCATTGCTGCACCTTAAACTTTTGACCTGAAACAGAGGTGGAATCAACACATTTAGTTAAAACAAAAAGTGAAAAACCATCCATTTATGTGCTACACTGTAGAGACTACCTGTGTTAGCAGACTTCACAATATGCCACAATAAATCACAATTTTATAGAGATAACTAGCAAGCAGTATATGGTCTGTGAGACCTTTTCTGTTAAAGCATTTGGTATTGTAATTTATAGTCATGTTAGTTTCTGACTGGTTAGCCCTTAGTTCTGTGTATGAAATCCTTCCTTTTGGACCACAATATGCTTAAACCGAATGCCCTGGTATGCTTTAAATGTAAGTGAATGGCAGCAGCGAAAGCTCTTTTTAGTTCTTTTAACTCTTCTTGTGTTACTATTTGTCTTTACAAGCAAGTTTCACACCATGAATTCTAACAATGAGGAACTGAAGGTGTGCAGAGTTGGTGAGAGATATAGATGAGGCTCAGGGACAGACTATGGTTTAATGCTTTCCACCTCTTTGGTTATTGCCAGTCAGAAAAGACACATTTATAGGACACTTCATGCAACATTCCTTGTTGCAAACTCGTCTTCTTAACCCTTTATGTCACTCATATCTCTGACCTTAACCTTAATTTTTTAAAATACATCATATATATAATTAAAAAGTAAACCTAAAGCAGTGTGCCAAGATTTTAGTCTTGGTATGTAAGGATTTTTTTCCTGTGTGTGGAAAATAATTACTGCTAACTTCAGGGCAGCACTCCCCAGTGACATTATGCAAACGAATACATCGGGTCATTATGTGCAACTGTTGCCTTCTAGGCCTGGCAGAATAACAATGGCTCCTCATTGTTGCAAAATCCAGTTTTATATTTGATTGTTTGTTTGTTTTTTATAACTACATAGTATTGCTCTGATTTCTGTTTTATAACTTTTAACTCAGACCCCTCAGGTGGGTTAAAGCTTCTGTGAACCAGGCTTAAAACAAAGGAGCATTTTTTTAACTGATTTAGGGCCAAACCATTTTTATGTAAGAAGTTAATGAGTCTGTCAGCTTTAAAGCCCTTAAAAATTGTTAAATCTTTTTTTGGTCTTATTTTTTAAAAATGTTATTAATCTTTTAAAGTAATGTTTTTGAGTTCATAACCTGACTATATGACTATAGCTATAGAAATTAAGCTTCTTCTTCTTCTTTGTCATTACCCAGGCCCTACACTGGGGAAAAGTTCTCTTTCAATTTACGATAAAGTCCACATATATATCCCACCCTGGGCTTAAGGGATGTTTTGAACTTTTTGTAAACTCGAGAAACAATAAAATAGACTCTAATAACAACAGATTCTGATTATTTCTGTAGTACATTCACTCAGCTTTAAAACCACCCCATGTCCAGGTCCTAAGGGCTGATCTTAATTCAGTGATAGGCTCAGTCAAAGTCATGAACAAACACCCTGACTAAATTGTCTAATCTATAGAAAAATGTTATATCTAGAGACTAATAACTTACTCAGGAGGATGCTTACATTATTCCAGCATGATAATCTGGAAATATAAAACATGCTGATTAAGAGGGTCACCGTGTTATCACAGAAAACATACATGTGCAATCACACGGTGGGTTTGCTATTGGGCCTCTGTCTTATATCACACCAGCAGAGCTTTCACATGATTCAGAGCTGATAAAGCAACCATGTCAGCTCTCATGTATGAAAACACTGACTGCATTTTAACTTAGTTATGTATGTGATTATCTTTAGGTAAATATTTTAATATGGCCATTGATACCGTGTGATTTTCTCTTGTAGCCTGACCATATGATTCTCACCCAAAACTTTAATACGGGTTTGAACTGTTTTTTTTATAGGTGCACCAAAACACACTTCATGTCCTTTTGATTGTGGTGACACCTTTAATTTGACCTACATGGGTTTAGCCCCATGCAGACAATGAGTTCAGCAGGGAAAAGCATGAAACCAGTTGGTATTATTTGAATTGTCTCAGTGTTCTTGTATGAAGCTGACTAAAGTTGGCTAATGCTGTCATTCTGGCAGAGGTAAACCAATCCTGCACTGCCTTAAATGGGAAACAGAGACCCAGACCTGTGCTTTACTACAACATGGCTCTGATTAAGACCAGATTGGTCTGCCTGCGGTTGGTTCTGAGCTGCAGCCAATGCTCAGGGACGAGGCTGCTAACAATGTGGTATGAATGCATGAATGTTAACCCCCCACCTCCTCGCTCTTTCAGACGCTATATGTGCTGTACCAGTGATGAAAAAACACTCACATCAGTGTGGCTGGTTAGTGTGTTGGTCATTTTGCAGACCTTTGACAGTCTAGGCCAGGGGGCCACGTACAGCCCACTTGGATCTTATATGGGCTAGACCAGTGAAACTCCTCTTTCTGTCAGTGTACAGAGATGTAATTGCAGATTTAATTAATTACATCTTAACATAAGAAAAAGAAGAGTAATATGTATTTATAAAAAATAAATGCAGCTGTAGTAATGGAAAGGCATCTTTTAGCATGACTCTTCGGGCTTCAATTACAAGAAGTAAATGAGTAAATTACAGAAATCTATAACTTAATTACTTTCGTGCTGTATGAATAGCCATCGGGAGGTCTTTATCTGTAAGAAAAGCTCTAAAACCTGTGAATATACAGTTAAATGTCTAAAATTTGTGTCCTCCTTTGCATTTTCCAAAGCAGTCCAGTGGGCCAGATTGGAGTTTTTGCTGTGGTGATTTTGGTCCCTGAGGTCTTATATTTCACACCACTATTTCAAGCTAAAGAAAATATAAATGACTATTCATAAGTGATAATATTCCATTATGAAGATTTTTTGTTATTTCAGGATTTCCAGTTGTTTCAATCAACAGGTCTTTCTTCCACTGTGTCTTTCTTTACATTACTGTTATCATTTTATTTATTCATTTCTTGCTATCCTGCACTAAGCTGATCCTTGACTGGCAACAACAACAAACAAACAAAAACTATGTGTCTTAAATGTCAAGCTATGATCTGATCACACAAGATGCATTTTAAAACCAAGTGTAAACACACTCGTGAAGGTGGGAAATATTTGATGTTTCATACTGTTGATCGCCTCCTCCCTTTCTCCTTTCACTCTTCCTCTGCAGCCCTGGTTACTCACTGAATCATCAGCACAGCAACACTACCTAACATCTGTCATGTTGTTGCATTAAAACTATCCATCTATCCGTCCTTTGCACGACTTGTTATAAAAGTTTCAATTTAGGGGAGGCTGGAGCCTATAAATATAGAAATATTTTTTTTGTTTTTTTCCCCATAATTTCAAAGTATATCCTTTTCAGTAAGAATACACCTCTTCTCTTCTCTTCTGCTGCCATCTTGTGGTTAAAATTAATATTTTATTTACACTGAAAAAGGGAAACCCACTTCTGTTCAGATGCTTATATACATTCATTATTAGTAATTTGGGGGTTTTAATTTTTTCTTTGCACTATTATCTAATCCACAGAGACAGAGTTACATCTTTCTCCAGGATCAACTATATGCATACACCCCCAGTAGTATTTGGTTTAATGTTTCTCAGCAAGTTGAACTTCAACCTGACACTTTTGGTTGACATCAGCAATTATAATTGTGACTGGATATTTGACCACTCTTCTTGGTTAAATTACTGGAGTTCATTTAAATTACTTGGTTTCCTGACACACATCCACATATTTTCAATAGTGTTGAGGCTGGAGCTTTGAGAAGGTCATTTCAGAAGTTTAGTATTAGGCAGCTTTATTTATTCCAAAACCAGTTTTGATGTTTGTTTTAGGTCATTGTCTTGTTGGAACAACTAACTGTATTCAAGTTTCAACCATCTAACTGTTGATTTGAAATAAATAATTTGGAGCTAGTCCTCCTTCTTCATTATTTCATTCACTTTCTGCAATTTATCAGTACCATTGGCAGCAAAACTACCCCAAAGCATGCTGCTATCACCACCATGCTTGACAGCTGCTACAGTGTTCTTTAAAAGCCTCACCTTTACTGCAAACATGCCTGTTGTAATTGTGGCCAAATATGTCAATGTTTGTCTCATCTGACCAAAAACATTTTTCCAGAGGACATTTGGCTTGTCCATGTGAGCAGCTGCAAATTTCCGCTGAACTCGTGGTGTGGATTTTGGAGCAGGGGCTTCTTTATTGGTCTGCACACTTTCAGTCCATGGTTACTTAAAACTCCCATAACTGTGGACAGTGATGCTGCTGTTCCAGTGGATTCCAGTTCATGGTAGGCTTGAGGCTGTGTGGATCCTGAATTGTTCCAGAACATTCAAATCAATTTCCTCTGGTCTGATGGTGACAATTTGGATCTTCTTCCAGATCTTGGCAAAGAGGTGGCACATCCAACTAAGTTGTACTTAATGTGAAATTATTTGAATTGATGATCTTGGAATCTGCAGCTATTTGGGAAAAGACCCAGGAGACTTTCCCAGATTGTGTAAATCTACAGTTCTCCTTATTTCCTATTCACTGGGTCCCTTTGACCTTCCCATTGTTCTGAGTATTGGTCAATCCAATGAGTGCTGTCAAACAAATCCGTTTTATACTGAACAAGAAGTCAATGATAATCACTAATGAGAAGTTAATAGGAATAGGCTTTGTCAAGTTAAAAGACACTGTAGAATGTAGAAGATTTAAGTGGGTATGTGTATTATTTGGGCCTCTATGCATACTTTGAACTCTGTGTGGATTAGAGAAAATCCAAAATATATTCAAACTTGTGCACCAATTTCTTTTTTTTCTTTTAATTGATTAAAGATATATACTGTGCAATCATTACACTTTGGAAAAAAGAACAGATCAAGGAAATAATTACAAGCCCAGAATTACCATGATCTTCACGCTCATGGTGAGTGGATATAAACTTCTGACCACAACTGCATATCTGTAAACACTTGAATATCACCAAGTTAGACCTGTGGCTCTGCACATAAGAAAAGCAGAAGTGTAGGTAAGAACACATTCAACTGGCTGGCTTGGCTCTAAAATGGTTTAACATTCTTTGATGTTGTTGATGTTCATAGTTTCCAAGTTTTTAACTCCAGCCACTCTTGAGCTGCGTAGATTGCATAAAGAAGTAGGTACTGCCCTTCACTAGTGACGTCATATATAGAATATGTCCAATAAATATTTACATAATTATTGTCCAAAAGACAGTGCAGTGTAGTCATCATTTCAGATTCAAGTAAAGGTTATAAATGAATAAAAATTACAACCAACCGAACAGACAAACAGAAGTCAGATTTTAACTTTGATCAAACAGAAAGGAAAGGTAATATAGGCGGTAGCATCCAGTATTTAGCATGTCACTTCAGATTAAGTTGAAAAAAGTGGGGGAAAAAAACCCCACTTCAAGTAAGTAGTATAAATTTAAAATCGATTTTATTCATTAAAAATTGCAGAAATATATGAAAGTAAACACATTCAATCCTAGATGACGTATAATAAAAATAATTACACATAAATAAAGTAATATGAAATTAAAGCAGAAAATTGTGACTAATTGTGAAGGACGTAAATGCGGAAGCTTGTTTCCGTAGCTGAAAATAACATTTGTTTGTGTTGAGTTTCTGTCTTGACCATAACAACATTTTACGTTAGTTTTTTTTTCTTTTCAAGATATTTGGTCAGAAATTTGAGTCGATAAATCGAGGTTTTACTTATTAGTGGCAAAGAATATTCGTTTTCAAGTGTCAGAAACAAGCTTCCATACACACAAGCATACGCTTGTTGTCGATGTCCCTTGTTACTAGCCGTAGTTTACGTCACGAAACAAGCAGAACTGAACAGCATGGAGGAGCTTGTATGACCTTCTGATGATATTTTCCCGTGGTTAGTGAGTTAGTTTTGTATTTTCTACTTTCAATGTTATTTTGTATTCTTGCCGAATTACATCAGTTTATTTTTATGACCTTTTTTTAAAAAATAAATAAATGTATGTTTAAGTTAATGCTAACATAACAAGGCTAACCGTATAGCGGCTGTTTTACGTTGACTCACATTGTTAGTACAGTTGTCGGCTCAGAAGTTTTATCCGGTGAAACTGTAACTGAACGTGTCTTCAGATTGATTACATTTCAGTTGAGGCTCATCAGTATATAATGATGTCAGGGTTGATAATATTTTGTTTCTGCAGGTTGAGTAAAGCTTTGCAGGATGTCAGTCCAGCACGCATCAGTCCATGCCAAATGGATCATCGGCAGAGTCATCGGGACCAAGATGCACAAAACGGCCAAAGTGAGAGTTACCAGGCTGGTGCTGGACCCTTACCTGCTCAAGGTGAGCCTTTAGGGGATTAAGCACCTTTTATAAAATAAGAGTCTAAGTGCTTTAAAATAGGCCGGTAAAGCTACAGAGTAAATGAAATACAAAGGAAACTATTACAGGTTGTTGGAGAGAAGAGTAAAAACAAAAATATTTGAATGGTGTCCACAGCTAAAGGTCCTGAAGAGAAAAGACTTAGATACCTTTAGGGAGAGAATATACCCTGATGCAGGTGCGTAAACGGACAGTTTTGCACACCAAATGTGTGTGGGAGTGAGCCAGTGCTGTTGATGTTATTTTCATATATAGCGAAGGCTCGTGGATGTCCTAAAAAGGCTTCACATACATGTTCTGGTGACATTATGCAAGTCAGACTCATTGCATACTATCAGGGGAAATGAGTAGATCACTGGCATTACTCTCGAGTTGGAACTTAGGAGCAATGCTGAGGATCTGAGTCTTTGCTCTATTCACTTCATAGTGTAGTCTCTTTTAATTAATTTAAGAAAATGTCAGTGTTTTCATCAAAATTGAGTTTTCTATGGTGCAACATTCAATTTTTTTCATTGCTTTAAACATAGAGGTATTTTAATATTTATTTATTTATTTTATTTCACAAAGTTCTTTTTTCTCATTTACCAAAATATGTTGTACATCTCGTTGCACCAGTGTATAATGTTGCTGTAATGCAAGCTTCTAATGAAATTAGAGATTGGATAGACTAGAAGTAGTCTATCTATGCTGAAATGCAGTGTAACTTTCTCAGAGGTGATTATGTTTCAGATATAAATTCATGTTGATTTGAGTTTACACAGTGTTTAAAAAAGATCGAGAGTGGATTAAATAAGATATTAAAATTGTAACATTGATAAAAGTGTGATTTAAGTATACCTCTGTAAAATGACGTTTTGATTAAAATGCTGTGACCATTATGTAAGATTTGTTGTATACAGAGTGTAATTGGTCATGTGAGCCTTGCAATTTATTCTGTAGAGGCAAGAGGCACACGTGGTGACGGTTATTTGTTTATATTGGGCGTTATTATGTTATTTTTATGCCTTTATATGGATGGGAGGCCCACTGTCCCATGTTTCAGTGATTTTTCTGCACATTTCTGCTGAAGGTGACTACCTGATAAACCAAAAAGACCAAATCATCTGCAAAAAGCAGAGACGAGGGCCTCAGGCCACAAAAGTCTTAGCTTTCTGCCATTTGGTTCAAACTAGAAATTCTGGGCATAAATGTTCAAGCATTTATGAATTTATATTTGAATAACTGTGATATTGTCTTTTCTTCTCCTGTAGTACTACAACAAAAGGAAGACGTACTTTGCCCATGATGCATTGCAACAGTGCACTGTGGGAGATATCGTCCTCCTCAAGGCTCTGCCTGAGCCCAGAAGCAAACACGTGAAGCATGAACTGTCAGAGATCGTGTATAAAGTTGGCCGGGTGGTTGACCCCTTAACAGGAAAGAGGGTTGCAGGAACTGAATTTGTGGAGCCTCTAACAGACCTTCCACTTCAAGAGGAGAAAACGCTGTCAGAGAAACTGCAGGAGCTCAACATCTCTGCTGCCCCCAGTGGAGCCGATTCCCCACCGGCACAAACTCCCACTTCATGACAGAAAACTGTGATTTCATGCAGTAATATCAGCTTACTTGTCACTCTACAATGCTTGTGTTTCAAGTGTTAATATGGATTTATGTTTATAAACTAAGAACCTTTGCTGTACATGTATGGGTGAAGAGACTAAATATCACTTCCTTGTTACCTGCTCAGGTAGTGGACACCTTTCAGAGGAATTTGCAAAATAAAACAACAGTGCAAAAAACAATGTCATGCAAGGTACTCGTGTCTGTTATCCAGGTTAGGAATATATTATAATCAAAAGGTGAAGGCCTGGGCTGGATCATCTAATCGGCCCATCCATGAGGACCCATCCAAGAGAAAAGGAGAGGAGGGAGGATAAAATAAATGCCATTATGGTATTCACTTAAAACTAAGAAAGTAGATATCAGGTGTGTGAATACAAAAAAACATACATTAGACATGTTATTATCATAGAACATGCATGAAGCTTTGGCTGCTTCATTTTGCAGTTAATATAAGGTACTTTGGAGCTTTAAGTGAAGTTGTAATGACGTTTATTGACCCAACAAGGAAAATTATGTTACATCAGCGGGATAAAGAAGAAATAATAGTATAGTTTACAATAAATAATGGTCAGAGTACAATAGGTGCATAGTGAAGGCCTTAAACTGAGATAGTGCACATTTTTATGTATACCATGGTGATTAAAAAACCCCCCAGTAAAAATAAAACTGAGGCTAAAGAAGAATAAAAAGTAAAAATTTAGATTGTTTAAGAGAATAGTGCAAATTGCATTTATAAATAATATGCACTTTATAATCTGAAAACAACATTTGTATGCAGGGGTGTGTAAAGTGATGATCTGGACATGGTGGGGTGATTCCAGTCAGTGGTGGCTCTGTAAGTGGGACTGCTATAATGAATATGCAGTCAGTGAGTCTGGTCTAATTACTGAGGGAGCTGTCCTTACTGTTTATTGTTGCACAAAGGTGCAGTGAATGGAATTGTTAGGGACAAACTGTGTTCACTTTTAAGTAATGGGAATATGCAGGTTATAAATGCAAGCTCAGCAGGCAGATCAATCAAAGCCCCCCAAACTATGAAAACTTTATATAAATCCAACAACAGCGAACTTTGCGTATTTTGTATTGAGCTGTGTTAATATCTGTGCTTTAAATCAGCTCCACAAGTGATTCCGGTACTGTCGGTTCTAACTCGGGGTCACGCTCCCGTGAGTAACGTCAGCTCCTGCGGGAACGGACTGCGGCTGTAGCCTCCAGCAACCTCCACACGGCTTTCGAGGAAAGATGGCGACCAGAGTCCTTCAAACAGTGGGTAGAGGCCTTAAACAGACGAGAAGCGGGCTTCATGCGAGCAGCCCGGTGAACGTCGCCCTCAGGTTAGACTCTTCTATACACAGTTTATCTGTGCAGGTGCATAAATCTTGCTTAAAAGTCATTAAACTTCTGCTCGTGTAGCCCAATGACAAAGTGCGGGCTCTGCTAGGCGGTTAAGCTAATGCTAAAGGAAACGTAAGGACGTTCGCTACGTTTACATCTCTGTGCAACGTAGCTAGCATTAGCAATGTAGCTGTAAACCTGCTAACTTTCTGCTAACATTGATTGTTACCCCCACAATTTAAAAAAAAAAACAGCGAGTCAACTTGTCCTAACAATCGCCAGTGTCTGATTTATAATGCCATGCGTGCTTTTATAGACTTGGGTTGAAGAAATTATTAAAAACTTACCGCCGAGTTACTCCGAGTCTTAAACTGAATTCAACTTCAAGGTCAAAATGCATTGAATTGCTGCACAGCTGTGCTTGTTTTGGTCACTGGACGATTCAGTTTCTTCGCTGCAGCAGCTGAGCGGCCTAAAATAAGCTGTTATTTCCCTTTGAAAGGAAGATATTTGTATAAACCTGACTACAGAGTGACACTAAAATGTGTCCTTTTTTGGTGCATTATGAGGAAAACCGGTGGACTGTTTCCTCATAAACAAGCTTAGCCGCTACACGTGGTGACTGTTGGCACTTGTAGATCGAGTACATTAACAGAAAATGTAGGAAGGCTGATTAAAGTCAGTGCAGACTAATCTCAGGGACCCCTCAGCCTTCTGAGCTGCTGACCTCTGAAATGCATAGGTTGGCTGGGCTAAAAAAAGATTTGCACCTTTTCTTCAGCCGACATTTACTAGTTTACACCTCGGGCTCTTGCAGTAAAACTGATCTCATTCACATTAGGAAGCCAGGACACTTTTTAAATTATTTCATAACAATAATAGTAAAGGTATTATTGAATATAGCCCATCCACATCTGTATTTTTGAGACTTGGACTGATAAAGCAGCAGTTAGAGGTTTAACACGAAACTATATATGTCAGATGTTCACAGAGAAATACAACACAGAATAGAAGAAAACAGGGTTGGATTATTAGGGGAGCTTTGTTGTTGTTGGTACTTAAATGCTGCATTGTGTAGCCAAAGAAATGTTGACTGTATCCAACTTTTAAAAAAATGTTTTAATCCCATCACAGGAGCCTCTCAAATGTTGGTGATGAAAGCTGGTTCAAATCCCTTTTTGTTAGAAAAGTCGTCCCCAGAAAAGATGCTCACTCTCACGTGCTTGCCAAAAAAGAAGACAACAACCTGTATAAAATACAGTGTATGTATTGCTCGCAGTGGGACACAGTTAATGATTACCACAACAGTTAATAAACCCATGAAATCTGTTTGATCATGTTGTCTACTCATGCTTTGTTTATTCTTTTTTTGTTGCAGTTCACAATGTCAAACCTGAGTGCCTCGATGCTTACAATGAACTTTGGTATGAGTCTTTGTTGTGTTATCTTAATTCAGATGTCACATTAGAGCACTTTTTTGCAACCAGTATGTCAGATTCAAAGGAGCTTGCAAAGTATGTCAGATATTTTGCATTTTCACACTTTTTTTTGTTTTGTTTTTGTCTGTGTCTTCAGTGAGGATGTCTTGCCTTCCATTCACGCTGACCCTGAATACCCCTGTGAGCTTGTAGGCACCTGGAACACATGGTATGGGGAGCAGGATCAGGCAGGTAAGAACATCCACCCTACCCGAGTTACAACGACTTTGTATTTGAATGTCAGCGAGGTGAATTATTTGAGCCCATTCAATCTGGTCAAAGCTCAACCTTCTCTTTTAGAAGAGGAAACATGAGATTGAAAGCTCGCAGACAACATATTACTACGAGGTAAAAATGAGAACAATGTTCAACTTGAATATTATTTACCAGCTGCTACTGTTGTTCTAGCCTTATGGATGTGCTTCTTGTAGTTGAATCACACGTTGGTTCTTCAAAATAAGCAGTTTATGGATACAGACTTGAGATTTGTATTTTTTTTTTTTTTTTTAAATCCAGCGTATTTCATGCGATGCTCAGACTCATTTTATAATAAATATTGTTGCTTTTAGCTCTACAAGATGCAAACTACTTGACCTCTTGATTGTGAGTCCTATTGATTAATGAGAATCTGTACGTGTTTAAGCTAAATCAAGTTGTACAGCGGGATAGTCTTGCTGCTTTCTGTTTCCCGCTGCAGATGAGTTACATTGAGGTGTGGCAGAATTTTCAAACTATGCCGTTATCTTGGTGTAAAAACAGACGTTACTTAAAGGCACTGTGTTTTTTTTCTCCTCTCTCAGCTTTTCTATTTCAGTTAATTATAGCTGAGACTGAACTGAACTTTTTCCTGGCTGCTCTCCATTTTGTCCAAGTGGTGACATTTGTCGTTCCACAGCTGTGGGCCCTCTCTGGTGTTACAGAGCTGTAATGTTGGCAGTGTCAGGAAAGGTTTTCTGAAAGGTTGCATCAGTACACTTTCAGCATGTGAACACTGGTGCTATGTTTGTAGCTTGTCGCTGTCCCTTTCTGGCTCCGTCTTATTGTCATGGTTGTGTTTTGTATTCAGATTTGAACATTTGATCTTTGAATTCAGATTTGTTTTCCTGATTTGCAGTTTGATGCAAAATCTTGAACTAACAGATTAAAGGCATTTAGTTTAATGTGTAAATAAACATCAGAATTGTTTCTTTTAATATTTTCTGAGATACTATATGTATTAAATACACTCAATGTTCATTTTTTCACTTTATGAAATTAAGAATTTTTCTTTTTTCTGAGATGTAATTGTAGTGGTAAGATGACATGATGTCCTTTCACATGCATACACAGAAACTGACTGGAAATTCATGCTGTATAGACTGAATCCCGTCATGCTCCACAATCACGGGTGGTTCATAGGGAGGTCTAACCACAGATGCTATTGTGAAAAACTCTTACTCCCCCCAAAAAGACAAGATCTATTTAAGAGCTACGTTATCTTTGGCTCTTCTGCTCCTTCTATTCTAGTTCACCTGTGGAGATATCGGGGAGGATACCCGGCTCTCACCGAAGTCATGAACAAACTCAGGCAGAATAAGGTAACGGGTGCTCTGATTAGTTAAGCCTACTGGCCGTTGGTTATCTGTAGGCCAATGTTTCCAGCAGTGCACCCATCTAGCTAGACCCACGTGACATTTTCCTTCCATCTTTATCTTTAATGTTTCCAGTAATCTTTGAAGGTTATTTACACAGTAATGCTTTGAAGAAGGAAAGTGTTAATGAACAGATGATTCATGCTGCAGGTTTAATCTTCAGAAATGTGTTTTTTTTTCTTAGTTTTTGGAAAACCCTGCAGATAAAATAAAGTAAGTGGCTTGTAATAATGTGTTCCTCCCACATTGAAGAGCATGAACTGATTGGTCAGATAATTACAAAGAAAATCAACCTGTTTCACATATTTGTGGCTCTGCCCCCTGGTGACAGAATACAGCTACCACATGTAAACAAGAGGCTACAAAACCGTGCATAGGCTTTGTGCGCTGGTCCTGCACATCTGTGACGGTCCCTTTATTGCTTTAACAACTGTCCTTTGGCAAACTTCATAACTTTAATTTGCACAATTCCACAAACTTTAATCAGTAAATACATACTACTGTTAATCTGCCCAGATAATTTACACATCTATCTCTGCATATATTAAGTAGCACATGGCAATTTAGAAGTGTATACACTATATTTATAACCATAAATGCCATATATGTTCTCTGCATATCACTACTCTATTATACCTTTTCAGAAAAGGTGATTTATATATGTATATATATTTTTATGAGTCCAGGTAAAAAGATATTTTCTTTCACTTAAATTGTCTGAATGCACACTAGCTGGCTTTCATTGTCTAGATCCTGATCAGACTTCACAGTCAAACAACATGAATACAAATATATTTGGCAGTTATTTTAGCTGAGTCAGATTTTCTGAGCGCTGTGCTTCTTTTATTTGTCATTGCTGTAGAAGTTTATGGAGTACAGGAATGAGAGGGGGAAGATGCTGCTGTCTCGTAGGAACCAGCTGCTGCTGGAGTTCAGTTTCTGGAACGAACCCGTCCCTCGTCCAGGACCCAACATCTATGAGCTCCGATCGTATCAACTCAGGGTAACTCTCTTTTTTTTTTTTTTTTTTTATGAACCACAGAATTAGTCCTCCTCCCTCTGTAAGTCTGGGTTTTTGGGGGAAGTGTTTTTGTTTTGTATTTTGCGGTACATGTAGTGAACATGATCTTTACCTTCTTTTTCTCAGCCAGGCACAATGATTGAATGGGGAAATTACTGGTAAGCCACAACTTTCCTTTTTCATGTAATATCTGAGCCACCAAATTTGATCATTTATGGAGGATAACTTTGCGAGCTTTAGTTCCCTTTGAACTAGTCTTGTAGCTACAATCTAAAAAGTTCCTCACCGCTATTTTGTTAGTTTCACACGTTGTTGCAGGTGAAAATGAGTCGGCGGTACTTTCTGACTACAAAATGTATGCATGACTCCTGAGCATGACCGCATATAATAATCCATTAACTGCCTGGGCTTCATTTAATATATGTCAATATATTCATCTGTTGAATTGAAATTGATTTTGACTGTGAGATTTTTTCTTAATTTTATAAAAACCAAATATGCAGGGATGATTATAACAAGGCTGATGGCTTAAAACTGAAATTTGATGTACTGACTTGAAATGAGGGGAGTACTGGTGGATGTTGTGGTGTTTTAATTACTGCCACTTTATTTAGAAGCTGTGTTGTGTAATGTCTTTGGTGCTGTGCAGGGCTCGGGCTATTGAGATTCGCCAGCAGAACCAAGAGGCGGTGGGAGGCTTTTTCTCACAGATTGGAAGTCTGTACACAGTTCACCACTTATGGGGTAAGATGAGTTTCCAGGATCATTCAAGAAAAATGCTGCAAATATTGTCTAGGTCACCTACAAATGCAAATGTATGTACATATTTTTGGTACATGCCTTTTAGATGTAAAACAGCGGTCCCCACGCTGGGCCACAGACCGGTAACGGTCCGCCAGAGTTTAGGCTTGGGTGTGAAATTTATGGTTTTCAGGGTTTTTATCGCTAACTCAGTTTCCCTGGGTCTTTTCCCGTGTTATAATTGTGTGTCTTATTTTGAAATGAATATTTACGCGTTACCATAGTGACCAGAGAGCATTAAGGGGCAGAGAGGAGGATGTTATTCTCAATGTTGTTGGTACATTTCAGGAGGACGCTGCTAAAAAAGTTACACAATTACACAGTGAATTCGGGTTTATTATTATATTTACAAATTGCCACAGTTTTTGTCTTGGCCGTATTATTTTATTTGGTTGTATTTATCCGCGACACCTTAAAGGCCAGTCTGTGAAAATATTGTCTGACATTACACCGGTCTGTTGCGCAACAAAGGTTGGGGACTGCTGATGTAAAAGAGTCCAGGTCCAGGAGAGGGGACGAATCCCTCGGAGGGTGCATCTGGCATCTAATGTGTACTAAACCAAATATTTTGGTTTAGTACACATTAGATTGACGTTATGATTCGTCTTTGGTTTAAAAGGCTACAGCTTTTACTCAGTGAGTTTGAACGTGTTTCTTTTCAGCTTACAAGGACCTGCAGTCCAGAGAAGATACCAGAAATGCAGCCTGGCAGCGTGATGGCTGGGACGAGGTTGTTTATTACACAGGTTGGTTTCAGTCTGATACTTTTATACTTAAGCAAGTTTTAGTTACTGTAAGTGCTGAGTCTTGTTGTTCTGTTGTGGGCATAAGACATTAAAATTAATCTATTTTATATCTATTGTCCATATTTGTGTCATGTTAACCTTAAATGAAAATATTAATTTCAAACATTTAAGCTCGGATGAACCCAAGCTGCCAACAGCTTAATATAAATTGTCGATCAAGAATAGATTAAAACAATGAAGACTGGAAGTATTGACTATTTTACATACCTTGGTAATAATAAATTTTGAGAACTAAATGGCGTGTTTTAAAAAGATACAATAGGTGCAATCCTACAGAAAAAAAACTGACCTTTTACAAAGTGTCTTTTTTATAATTGCTTTACTGGGAGAAAAAGCATCATGAGATCAAAGAAAACAGTGAAGGAGACCACAGGACACACGAAAAGAGACTCAGATTGCAATAAAGTGCTTGCAGCGTGTCAGTAGATGCTGTTAACTTGGCTTTGCAGTGTTGAAACTGCTATAATCTAAAGGTGAATAACAAAATGCACAACTTTGATACTTCATCCTGTTGTGTCATTGCTGTGGTTGCTGCAGATCATATAAACAAAGACAACTTTGTGATAAATGAGTTTTTTATTTAGCTGCTTTCTGCTCACATCGTCTCTTCCTGCTGAAGAGATGATCAGTGTGACATCTATCTTTTAATAATGTTTTATGTGAATTAATGTTAACCCTAAATGCTGGCAAAACTGCAAACTGAATTATGTTGAACCTCATTAATGCCAGTGTATGTCGTAAGCTGCATGAGGTGTAGAAGCATTGTATAATCTTTCTTTAGTGTTTAGAAAATGTAACCTCTTAGCCGGCAATGAAGTCTCCCTGTTAGGAAGCTTCCCAATGAAAAACTGACTATTCAGCTACAGCCAAAGTCTACTTGAGGAGGCGGGAACAATAGTGTTGAGTGAGTTACTTTTGTTCATTCACTGGACATTTTAGCCACTAAAACTTGTCATGGCTGTAAAAGTTCTTGGGAAAATTAATTGCCCACTTCTGCTCTAAAGTGACCAGAAGGGTTACTGTGTGTTGGTTGTTAGTGATGGGATTTCCGGCTCTTTTTAGAGATCCGGCTCTTTCGGTTCGGCTCACTAAAAAGAGCCGGCTCTTTCGGCTCCGAACCGGCTCTTCAGGTTGTTTTGTTGCTTTAATTAATTTATTATTAACAATAATATAAAATTATGCACAAACGGAATTACTAACGTAAAAAAAAGTGGTTTTATTTATATATTTTTATATATAAATATATGCGGTGGCCCCTAAAGACAAAACACGTACAAACTCCAAAACACATTTCTAGCATGAACTGAACTTCCAAAGCAGAGCTACTAGATCACTTAAATTACACAATTGAAAGCATGTGTGTATTGTTTGTGTATTTATACACAGGCACTCATATATATTCAAATAATTTAAAAACAATGTTCATTTACCTGTTACTACCACACACCAAATCCGGTCGTTGGTACTTGCTGGCTTGTGTAGCCACTAGGTAACAAAAGCTCAACACTGCACCACCACTTCTGTTGTCTTTTGTACGTGTTTTGAGTTTGTACGTGTTTTGGAGTTTGTACGTGTTTTGGAGTTTGTATGTTCTTTGTCTCTAGGGACCACCGTAAATATACTTTTATTTATTCACTCCACATAAAATGTAATAAATAAATCATATAATACAAAAATCAACTATTCACATTTCAACTTTTAACTATTTAAATTTTCAGCTTTTTCCTTTTACAAATTTAAAGTGAAACAACACAAAACACTGCAAACACAATTAAATATAAATTAAAATATGAAAACAAAAAGAACATGCATATTCTCTGTCATATGGACCTGCATGAATAAACTTTCTAAATCCTTTATCATCTGCAATTGAAAATAGTTGTGGATGATTACTATACCTTTCTAATGTGACGTTGTTGTCCCTGGCTCTCTTTCTCTCCCTCTGGCTCTGTTCCTGTGCTACTGAGTGTAACTACTGCCCCTCCCCCCTCTTCCCAGCGTAAAGGACAAGGCTCGCGTGCTGAGTGAAGCAGAAAAACAGTGCGAGAGAGAGGCTGAGAGAAAGAGAAAAAAAAAAAAACACGTGACGGCTCGCGATAAGGAGCCGGCTCGCGTCGTTCACTTCAAAGAGCCGGCTCTACGAGCCATTTCGTTCACGAACGACCCATCACTATTGGTTGTACATAGAGCTTTGCAGACTTTCACCAATGAGCTGTGTTACAAATATAGCATAGCATATCATCTTTATTTATTAGACACTTTACATCCAACAATGTTGGCCAAAGTGCTACAAATATAAAACAAAGAGAAAACAGTTTAAATTACATACTTTTAATTTTAAGATATTTTGTAATATAATTAATAAGAAAACATATTACGAGACATCAACAAGCCCTGCTGTGCTGAAAGCCAAGGTAAATAAATATGTTTTAAGACGTGATTTAAAAACGGATAAGGAAGGTGCCTGTCTAACATGTAAAGGCAACTCATTCCACAATTGTGGTGCTGCCACAGCAAACGGCCGATCCCCTCTGAGCTTACGATTAGTCCTAGGCACACTCAGCAGGAGCTGGTCTGCTGACCTGAGGGACTGGGAAGGTATGTATGGATGAAGAAGCTCAGAGAGGTACAGAGGGGCAGCATTGGACAAACATTTAAAATCAAATCAAAGCAGCTTAAAATATGTGGAATAAACAGCTGCTCTGAGTTATTCTTGTTTGTGCTTTAGTCCATGCTTTTAGCTTTTAGCTCGTGCTGCAGAGAAGGCTGTTCAAGCCTGATTTTCATCACCTTTGGGCTTCGTGCCTCCCTTTTCTTTGGAGAACTGCACACAAGCATGTCTGTAGATTACATACTCATAATTCTCCACTTGTTCATAATTACACAAATGGAAAGAAACGTGGCACAATAAATTCTACTTCAGCGTCTCTCTGGTGCCTAAATCTATGAAGGATTGATTTAGCAACAGGGAATCATTATGGTCAATGGGATTACAAAGACACTCAGCAGTGTTGGTGTAAGGACAACTTGCAACAACTCAGGCTTTAATAAAATGAGCTTTTAATGGGATGCTAACATTGAAACTAAACTAAGAACTCTAGCTATAAATTCATGAAACATTAGCAAATTTAAATGAGATAAAGTTGTGTTCCTTGTTGGAAATCTGTTGTTAAGACTGTTGTTTGTTCTTCATCCCACAGTCCCTCTTATTCAGCACATGGAGTCTAGAATAATGATTCCCATGAAGACTTCGCCCTTGAAGTAACTACTAACACCTGAGGAGAATCCTCAGCCGCCACTGCAACTATTACACTAATCTGTCGAGAGTGTAACCAACCGTCAAAGTGTGCACTGCCAGGGAAATCTGCTCAACATCAACACAATCTTGTTTCCTTTCATTTGGTTTCTTTTCTCCCCTTTTTCTGTTTGGATGATGAGGTCAAAATGATTGTTACCAAAACTGTACCTGTTACAGCAGCTACTGTGTTACTGACCTATTAATGTGGTGTGCTTATGATTTGGGGCGCACTCCTCTTCACCTTCTGTCATTTAAAGGGTGTTTGAAATGTCTTGTCTGTCTTCATTTTCTTTTTCTTTCTTTGTTGTTTGTGTGCTGGTCACAGGGCCTGAAAAGTATCTTTTTAATGTACAAGAAAATTTAATATGATTTCTGAGTCCGGAAACAAAATGACGATTACCAGTGTCTTACAACAGAAAATAAGAGCTCACAGTAGCTCACTGTCAAAATTACATGGCTTAAAATACATATTGAGTGGTCAGTTTCACAGAGATAAACCTGCAGTTTAAAGTTCAGTGTTATAAAATGAGTACTAAAGCTTAGAGTTACAGGTTTTGGTCTGTTTCAGAGCCGCAGTCTCACTCCAAGTTCATTGTGTGTCCACTCCTCTTTTGTTGCATAGCTTTGATACAGCCAACTTGGTGTTTACTCCTTTCAGAATCATTTGACTGGATGAACCAATTCCTGTCAACAATACTGCATGCACACAAGTTGCCAGCTCATTGTTTTTGTTTTGTTTGTTTGTTTGTTTTTTGTCTTACCAGAATCATGAATACTGATTTTGAATTATTTGCCCTGTTTTTGGTTGGTTTGTTTGTTTGTTTGTTTGTTTGTTTTAAACTGACCACAACTCCTGATTGTTCAAATTGTAACGTATGACACACGTGGCTCTTCCAGACAGAAGACATGTTTTTGAATCCAGCGGAACTAATCTGTATTTACAGTATAGCCTGCTGTACGCTTACTGACAAGTTTGGCCTTTCCCTATATCAAGTAGATAATGTCTGGGTGGTTGTATGCTCTGACTAAGATCAATGTTTTCTTTCTTTCGTTTCTTTCTTTCTTTTTAAATGGGCAGATTGTAGATATACATAGTGGGATTATTGGCCAAACCATAGTTACAGACCCTCCTGAATCTGAATGTGCAGGGTCTTCTATTACTTAGCGGGTGTTGATAAACCTGTGAACAGGAGAGGAGTAGTATCTTGTGTGATAAATTGTAAAATGCAGTGCTTTAATAAGATTAGTTGTACATATTTAATTAAACTTCTGATAAAAAATTGAGAGCGCTCTTTGTCATGAGTTGTTTGAAATGATAGAACATGAGTTGATTTTTGACTGTCAGACCACAATTTTCTGTTTTCTTCAGCATAAAAAAAAAATCAAATATACATATTAATTTTGCATGCTGAAGAAAGTGTGATGCTACTATATAAAATGGTAAGGCTTCATAATAATCGTAATCGTTTAAAATAACTCCTGTGTGTGTGTGCGCGCTGTATTTCCAGACATTGGTGTCTAGGGTGTGACTTATGCTGCCTTCAAGGTGTGATGGAAATCTTAATTGTTAATGCTCGGCACTAATGCTGCAAAGTAAGGAGAGGATGGATTCTGTCGGAAATTTTAAATATATATTTTAAATATGTTTCACGCAAAAAGTTATAACTTTTCAGGACATTGTTCACAGTTTCACTGTGATTTGCTTGCCGATATTGCCAGTCGGAAAACAAATGATCTTACTTTGTTGCCTTGAAGGTGTTCTAACGTTTCTTTTGGAGAAACCGAGTCAACCTGACACGATATTTCCATGGGTTTGAAAAATGTAATGACTTTTCTGCACTGATATAAATCATGGTGTGGACAAGTTGTAATAGCTGTAAAAGCGGAATGTCCCAGCGTCGGCTTGTCCCCTAAATCCAGCACGAGAACACGTGTTGGAGCCTTCTGGAAAGCGACTCCCCTTTCGAGAGCTTCTGAACCCGAGTAGCGTGGACTCCCAACCGGCGATACTTTTTACTTGTACTTCGCTGGTTGTGCTGCGCTATGGCTGCCGTAAAAGCTCTAAACCCCAAAGCAGAGGTGGCCAGAGCCCAGGCCGCCCTGGCTGTTAACATTAGTGCCGCCCGGGGGCTGCAGGATGTGCTGAGAAGCAACCTGGGACCGAAGGGGACCATGAAAATGTGAGTGTAGCCGGAGCTCTTTGTGCAGCACGCGTGATATGCTAACTCGCTAACGTTAGCAGCAATTCACCGGTTTAGCATTGCAGCCGATAGCGGTATGTCGCCACCAAAGTCTTTGTGCCTGAAAAGTAGAAACCATCCACTCTTTATTACAGAGTATCTGTCAAAAACACACTTAAAATAAATTGAGGCCTGCCATCGCTAAACGGTTAGCGGATTTTCCCGGCACTCGTTGCCCTGCCCAGTCATCGTCATGATCCGCTCTGATAGCCATAAAGCTAACGTTAGCATGCTAGCTTCAGTCGGTTAGCAGATCATGCCAGTTTACGTTAAAGTCGTAGTACTAAGTATAACGTGTCCACAGGTTTAGCCTTAACGCTAACTAAAGATACTGATGAGCGACTGAATAACTCAGTTACAGGTAGAGATTTGTAAATGATGTGAGGAAATGGATAAATAAAAGCTAACAGCCATAATCTGCGAGTTCTTCAGCAGGCAAACAATAATAGGGTGAAAGTTTGCATTATCATAATATAAGCCGCTAGTAGGTAGGGTAACATATTAACCCTCTTCTGTCTCTGTGGATCTGCAGGCTGGTGTCTGGTGCAGGAGACATAAAGTTGACCAAAGATGGTAACGTCCTGCTACACGAGATGGTAAGGGACACGATGAGCTGTAAAATGAGGATCTTCTGTCAGTGATCTGTCATATTAGTACTGTATTGCCTATTTCACAGAGAGTGACCACACCCTAAATGTTTGTATATGTCTCTTAAGTCTTTGTTCTCACAAACAATGAGTTTAACAACAGCATGTTATCTGACTGAGCTTTTAAATATCTGGATAGATGTGCTTTAGGGTTTGGACTTATGATGATGGCACTTTTTCACATTTTTCACAGTGCACATGAATAATTTGATATATTCGTTAACCATTACAACGTACCTAAATTCTAAAAAATACATTGAATGCAGAAGTCTTTACCAGATGACCGGGCCACACGACCTGCTATCCTCCTAATGCCATCCCAAGTACAGATTAATGGGAGGGTATGCGGTGTAAAATCTGTGCCTATTCAACTTGTAGATCTGTCTGTTGAGGCACCCCCTTTGGGAAACAAGGGAGCAGCTGGAAATACCTTTTTTTGCACTTCAAAGCAGACTTAGTACCTTGTAATGCAACTGAGGATTTATAATAATTAATAATGGATCAGTAGGTTTAGCACTGCTGCCGTGAATTACCAATGAATGAGGATTTCCATAAAATTTTTCCCAACCTTTTTCCCTTTCAGCAAATTCAGCACCCTACAGCATCGCTGATTGCCAAGGTTGCCACTGCACAGGATGACATCACAGGAGATGGTACCACCTCCAACGTCCTCATCATTGGTGAACTGCTGAAGCAGGCTGACCTTTACATTTCAGAGGTACAAGATAGTTCACAGTGTGTGTTTGTATTTGGCATGTCAGTCTCTCTAGTGAATGAATTGTTGAGGTATCTTTTTTTTAACCACAACTCCATTTTAATGGCTTGTTGCAGGGTCTTCATCCAAGAATCATTGCCGAGGGCTTTGAGGCAGCAAAAGAGAAATCTTTGGCTGTTCTTGAGGAAGTAAAGGTGACTCGGGAAATGGATAGAGAGACCCTCATTAATGTCGCACGCACCTCCCTCAGGACCAAGGTCCACGCAGAGCTGGCAGACCTGCTCACTGAGGTGAGACATGAGGGAATCGAGCACAAAGCAGTGATAGATGTTAGATGTTTTTACCTTATAGCCAATTAGTTAGTTTACTTTGACATTTCAAAGTTGCCACAGACCTAAGGGCTTACTTATTCTTGAACCTTTATGGCAGTCTGTAGCTTGTTGTGAGTGCACTTCTCTATTCTCTAATCTTAGCTGTCGCTTATTTAGCTTGTGATAACCTTGTCTGTTTGCAGGCTGTAGTAGATGCTGTGCTTGCCATCGCTAAACCCAATGAGCCCACTGACTTGTATATGGTGGAAATCATGGAGATGAAGCACAAGACCGACTGTGATACACAGTAAGTGTAAATACAGAGGTGGAGAGGGGGATAAGACAAGACTGTGCTTAACTGTGAATTCTAAATGCTGATCTGTTATTTCTTAGGCTGATCAGAGGTCTGGTGTTGGACCATGGCGCCCGGCACCCAGACATGAAGAAGAGGGTGGAGAATGCTTACATACTGACGTGCAACGTCTCTTTGGAGTACGAGAAGACCGAGGTCAACTCTGGCTTCTTCTACAAGAGCGCTGATGAGAGGGAGAAGCTCGTGGCTGCAGAAAGGAAGTTCATTGAGGACCGCGTGCAGAAGATTATTGCCTTGAAAAACAAAGTGTGTCCCAATGGGGACAAGGGCTTTGTCGTCATTAACCAGAAGGTATGCTAGAAAATGCGGATGTTAACATAGTTCAAAGGCTAAAGTTTAAAAAAGAAAAAGAATTCTGTCAAACTCAGTTCAGTCTGGCTTGTACTACTAAAGATACAGGCCCGTAATTTGACTTTGTGTTTTCACATGAACACTAAGCCTTTTGTCTGAGACTGGCCCAGCCAATCTGGCTACATGCACAGCGAACACCCAAGGATGCTATCATGGCTCCCCCTGGTTTTTGTGTCTGTGCTACAGTAACTCTGATCTGTACCTCTGCATTAGGAGAGTCTCTTCCTCCCCTACATGTATTCAGCGGATCAGGATAATCTTTACATCGCTTACATTTACTGAACTATTTAGTGTAAATTGGAGTCTCAAGCATGTCTTATTTTGTGTGTGTGTGTGTGTGTGTGTGTTTAGGGTATTGACCCATTCTCCCTGGACGCCCTAGCCAAAGAGGGCATTGTTGGGTTGCGGAGGGCAAAGAGGAGGAACATGGAGAGGTGAGAAAAATATTGTCAGTGTTATAAATGTTGGTGTTTTATAGTCGAGATGAGCAAAACATTACATTACTTAGATAAAAGTTCATAGAAGATTTTTGAATTGTTTGATTTAACATGCTGAGATGAGCTCATGCTTTATGTTGTGAAATTGGCACAGACACACCTGTACAGGTGCTTTACACTACCAGCCGGTGTCAGTCAGTCATATATTAAGAAGCTGAATTACACTCAGTGTGTCGTTCCTGTGACAGGCTCACCCTCGCTTGCGGTGGCATCGCCATGAACTCAGTTGATGACCTCACACCTGAATGCTTGGGACATGCTGGCCTGGTTTATGAACACACACTGGTGAGACTTTTTGGGGGGCAATCTATTTTTTACTTTTCAGTCCACAAAACTGTGAAATTTAAACTTTTTAAAATTAAAATGATATTAATGCTGCAACCTTGCTTGCAGGGAGAGGAGAAGTACACGTTCATCGAGAAGTGTGGAAACCCTCGCTCAGTTACCCTGCTGGTGAAGGGACCCAACAAACACACCCTCACACAGATCAAAGATGCCGTAAGGGACGGTCTGCGGGCAGTAAAGAACGCTATTGAAGATGGTAAGAGCTGAACATTTCCTCTATGCTTATTTTACTTTTTAAAATCCTTTTACTAAAAAATTATTAACATAAACTTTTGTTGATGATGAATTTCTGCAGTTTTGTTCCATCTGAATCCTACTGGATGTTCTGCTTGACCATTAGTATGGCTTATAAAATGCTACCTTTTAAAACAGATTAACACTTTTTTGAATGTCTGTGTGCAGACAAATGAGCGTTTTTAGAATTCTTTAAGCAGAAATTCATTTTTGAAACGACACTCTGAAGTCTTTTTAGGCTTTTTCCAAATATTGTGTGGATAAACTGTAGGTCAAAATATCCATTTTCTCTTTATGTTGTTAACAAGCTGAAATTGAAGGTGGTTAATTTGTCCTTGAAGGAAAACAGAACAGGTCTCATTTGCACAGCGAACACCCAGGGATGCTAGTGTGGCTCTCCCTGGTCTCCAGTGTCTGTGCTACAATGACTCTGATCTTATCCTCTGCATTAGGAGAGTTTAGTCTCTCCTACATGTATTCAGCTGATCAGAACAAACTCCACTAATTGTTTTAAATATTAGAGCTGTTCCCTCCCTGAGTGGGTTAATTTATGACACATTTGTTTGCTTTCCTAAATCTCTCTTTATTTTCTGTGTCTTCAGGTAGTGTAGTCTCCGGTGCAGGTGCCTTTGAGGTTGCTGTGGCAGACGCTCTGGTAAAACACAAGCCCAATGTGAAAGGCAGAGCCCAGCTGGGAGTCCAGGCATTTGCAGATGCTCTCCTAGTCATCCCTAAGGTAAAGAATAATTCATTTTCTCTGTCATTTTTATTAACAGAAACCTTGTTTGTTTCTTGCTGCACTATTATTTGTCACCTTCTTACAGTCCATCCTGTATCAAAATTTACTGATGTTTTTAAAATGCCATCTTTCTGTTCTTAGGTTCTGGCCCAGAACTCTGGCTACGACCCACAGGAGACCCTGCTGAAGCTGCAGACAGAGTACAAAGAGTCTGGCCAGCTAGTTGGAGTAGACCTCAGCACAGGTGAGAACCACAGCAGCGATCAGTCAATCCTGAAGTGATTGCATTTTAAAGTTAAGAGTCAAACTCTATAATCGTTGACTCTAAACTATGTGAAGTTATTAAACAGTAACAATTTGGCAGAATTTAAAACTTTTTTTTTTTACTTTTAACCTTTTGCTTTGCAGGGGAACCAATGGTGGCAGGAGAAGCAGGCGTATGGGATAATTACAGTGTCAAGAAACAGCTTCTTCACTCATGGTGAGACGAAGGAATGTTTTAAATTACCCCAATGTATCGCCCACATGGGTCACTAACACGGGTCTCTGTTCACAGCACGGTGATCGCAAGCAACATCTTGTTGGTGGATGAGATCATGCGAGCTGGAATGTCTTCTCTCAAAGGTTAAAGTCACCTAAAGAAGCTGCAGCTGTTATACTCACAGGGATAGTTGTTTACCTAAAGGTTCAGTCAACGTGTTCCCGCTGTAGGCACTCTGAAGCACCCCCAGTCTGATGGACAGCCCGCTGTAAACATCCACGGCACCCATTGCAGCGCCTGTCAGACATCATTGTCATGCTAGTCATGAGGTTCTTTTTGTTTTCCATGGATTTGTCATCGCCTCCCTCTAAAATGATTGGTTTATTTATGAGATTTTGTTAAAAGCACTGACCTCTGCCTCAGTTTTGTTTCTACCCATTAAAGGTTTTCCTGGCTCCGTAAAAATGTGGTTGTTTGTTGTTGAAGAATTAATCAGTCAAACATATAAAAGGGAACATCTGTGTTTTTTCTGCTCTGAGTCCATGAATGCTTTGGAAGCTCATCAGGAAAAATGTGATCTGTAATGCACAACCAGTGTTGGACTGGAGCATAAGAAATTAAGCAGGTCATCAGCCTCCATCTCCTCTTATCTCTCCCCTTAGCATCCTTCCTGTCACACTGATCCTCTGCACGTGTCCTCCTTTGTGTGCTTCCTCTTGCACTTTTCTACTGCTGTAAATAAGCTCTAGTTTCTAAAGAGTTTTTACGACACACCAAATCAAAACACAAGCACTTCTGCACTTTCTGTATTCACCTGCCTGCTGGCATCAAAATGAAGGCTTCACAATAAATGCATCCCAGCAAAAGACCCCAATGAGTAAAACGTTATTGATCACAAACATTGGGAGATCCCTAAATTCTTATTAAGACATTTTAAATAAAAAGTAAATATGCTTAATAAAGCAGCAGTTCTCAAATTCACATTAAAAAATAGCAAATATCAGATATATTAGTGGTTCAGTATAACAGAAGTCAAGTGGACAGTGCAGCGCATTAAAAGTGGCGTAATGTGTACTTGGGGTGCTGGGCTGAAATAGCCTATTAACACCGGAGAGCAGATGTACTTGAGAATTGAGAAAGGGCTACACAAATGTGCTGCATGGGAGTAAAAGATAACCTGTAACTATAATTGAGAAGCTGAATCAGTCAGATAGGGTTGAGTACGATTTATATTACACCAGCGCAGAGCACCGGTGTTTACGTCTTACTCGTAATATTTGCAATGTAATACTCTTCCTGTTGTTATTATTATTATTATTATTATTATTATTATTAACAACAATATTAATATTATTCTCAATATTATTAAACTACAAAGCTTTGAGAAAGAAGAAATATCGCGTGAATTTGAAAAAACGGACGGAACCAATTTTGAGGTGCAACGGTGAAATCTGTCCGACAGAAACGACTAAAAAAATGAAATTGAACTTTGAGAAGTTCTCCATTTGAACGTGGTTAAATGTTTAACTTGTATATTTATGTTTAGACGTGATTTCAAACCAGTTTTAGCAAAGACGATGGTATCCTGGATGTTTGCTGTGTTTTTACTGACAGGGGCCGGTAAGAGGACTCTTTCTTTCATTTCTGAATTTAACAAAAACATTAACACTTAAATAAATACCCATCGAGGCATGTTTGTTCCTGGCAGCCGCGGAGGAAATGGTGAACATCCCGGGAGGAAAGATGTTAATGGGAACCAGTGCAACCGATGGGAGAGACGGAGAGTCTCCCACCAAGGAGGTCGAGCTTCAGCCTTTTAAAATAGACAGACACCCCGTCACAAACGCCGATTTCAGGTAAATAAGATCGAAATTAAAATGAATTAAGGCAGAACTACTGCACTGAAGTCGGTGACTTGTTCATTTATTTGCCACAGAGACTTTGTCAGAGCCCAGAAGTACAAAAGTGAAGCCGAGACGTTTGGCTGGAGTTTCGTGTTTCAGGACTTTGTGTCAGAAGAGCTGAAGAGCAAAGTCACTCAGAGAATTGAGGTGCCGGGTTATTGATCTCTGATTAATAGATCAGATTACCAGCTAGATTAATAACCTTATTTCACAATTTTAAGCATACAGTTTCCTGTTTGCAGCCTCTCCGATCTGAAGATTTGCTGTTTTTATATGTCTAACATTAGTGTTGTTCATAATAATTAATGAAACAATTTGTAGGCATCTCAGCATTTATAGAGATTCTCCACAATAAATAAAATATATAATGTAGCGCTTCTTACTGTTGTAAACAGCTTCTGACTTATTTCCTCATCTTTTCCATCAGTCTGCTCCGTGGTGGCTGCCTATAGAGCGTGTGTTTTGGAGACAGGTGAGTTGCACATTGTGAGTTTGTTCCTATGTTTTCTCCAGCTTTTGTTTACACTCACTTATTACATTTTATTAGGTACCATGCGAGTACTGAGTCAGACCCCTATTCCTTAAGCACTGCTGAATTCTTTGTAGCACAGATTCAAGAAGGTGCTGGAAACATTCCTAGATACTTCGGTCCATGTTGACAGGACAGCATCACACAGCTGCTGCAGATCATCAGCTGCACATCCACAATGCAACTCTTCTGTTGCGTCCACATCCCAAATGTGCTTTATCGTAAATCGACACTTATCAAACCAGACCGCGTTTTTCCAGTCTTCTGTTGTCTAACTTTTGCTTCGGTGAGCCCGACCAAATTGTAGTCTCAGTTTCAGTATTCAGAGGTGTTTTTCTTTATACATTTGTTGTAACAAGTGGTTGTTAGAATTATTGTTGCCTTCCTGCCAGCATTCTTCTTTGACTTCTGGTATAAACAAGACATTTTAACACAGAGAGCTGCTGTATATTTTTCTTACACACCATTCTCTGTAAACCCTAAAATGTTTGTGCTGGAAAATCCCAGAACACCAGCAGATTGTGAAATCACCTTTCTTCCTCATTCTGATACTCAGTTCGAACTTCAGCAGGTTGTCTCGATCATGAGCCTTTGACATATGATTGGCTGATTAGATATTTATGTTAATGAGCAGGTACCTAACAAAGAGTCTAATAAGTTATATCTCTGGACATGCCTACTTTTTTGCCACGCACATTGACCCTCTACTGTTCAGCCTTCAGGGCCTGGTTCGGGGATTCGAGATCGTCTGGACTTTCCGGTGGTTCAGGTGAGCTGGAATGACGCCCAGGCCTTCTGCAGCTGGAAAAGCAAGAGACTGCCCACGGAGGAGGAGTGGGAGTGGGCTGCACGTGGGGGGCTGCAAGGTATAATGTTTACTGCTATTATAGTAGAGTTTTTGACTTTCACTTCCAGCTGACAACATTTAAGTCACACACAGTGATGTTTCTGCTCAGCAGCTCCTTTGTTATTGTCTCGACAGAGGAACCCAAAACTGCTTTTGTGTTTCAGATACAGTCAAGTCTTTGTGAAAAATCAGGAAACTAGTTTGAATAATGGACTTTTTCACAAAACTGAAATATAATTAAAATATAATTTTATTGTTCATCTAATCTCTTTCCTGGCTGTTATGCTGCAGGTCGGACCTACCCATGGGGAAACAAGTTCCAGGCCAACAGAACCAACCTGTGGCAGGTCAGCATGTTGCAGTCATGGTTAGGTCATCATCAGGTCATTAGTATTGTTCTCATGGGAGGCTCTGATTAGGTTTTCACTAATGCTTCTTTCGCCACTGACATTATGTTTTTGTCTTTGTTATTAAGTAAATATATATTGTATATCTATGAATACAGAAAAAACCCTCTGTGTTTATGTAAAACAATGTTTTACACTCGCATGTTTTGTTACTGAGGAACAAAACATGCGACTATGTTTTAAATGTGTATGGATCCAGAGTTGGGAAGATTAATCTTTGTTGCTAAGACCAGTGTTGGTCAAGCTTCTTGAAAATAGTAATTAGTTACTAATTACTGATTACTTCTCCAAGAAAGTAATCCTGTTAAATTTACTGATTACTTCTTTTCAAAAGTAGTTAGTTACTTTGTTACTTAAGTTACTTTAAAAAACATGATACACAACTTGAATACGTTATAAATACGTTATAAACCTATATAGGATCCGGGGGTTTCTCTGTGAATTCAACATTCCTGTGGCAGCTTGCCAGGTGCTTGCTCAGATTTAAAGTTAAAGTTTTTGCTGTAGAAAGACGTTTGTTTTTGTCACTTTTTACAGAATCAAACTCAAAGTAATGTCAGTACTTCAAAGCTTTAAACGCCACATGGTCGTACTCAGTACTCAGACGCAGTCCATATTATCTGTTGTTGATCGACACGTCTATTGCTGCCACGGACGTCGCACGCTCCTACGTCATTGTCATGAGACACTCTCACAAACAAAATAATGGTTTAGTAACGCAGTAACGTATTACTTTTTTGCAATAGTAATCCCTTTACTCATTACTTGAAAAAAGTAATCGGATTACGCTTTACTGCCCATCTGTGACCAAGACTCATTTAATTCTTCACTTACTGTGTTGTGAGTCTGGACAAACATGGATTTAAAGTGTAACATGGTATTGTGGTAATTCTAGCTTTCGTGTATTTTAGGGGTCTTTCCCAGATGGAGACACTGCAGAGGATGGATACCACGGCATCTCTCCTGTTACAGCATACCCTCCCCAGAATAGCTATGGTAATCTTGTTTTAACACACATGTTATCGGCATGATGAAAGAGCTGATTGGTAGCTAAGATGTTTAAGAGGAATATTACCTGTGCATTAAGACTTTACATTTGTGTTTTGAGCTTTTGGAACCATTTGATTTTTCTTCTCACATTTTTTGTTGTAAACATTAACACATAATGACAAATCTTCCCCCAGGACTGTATGACATGATGGGAAATACATGGGAGTGGACATCCACACGCTTTTCAGCAGCGAGGCCGATGTACGTGCTCCGCGGTGCCTCCTGGATCGACACAGTGGACGGTTCAGCCAATCACAAGGCTCGAATCACAACCAGGTGAGTTTCTGAGGTAAAAAAAACAAAACAAAAGATGACGTATGTTCAGACCCAGAGCCACCGATTTAATCTTGAGTAATGCTTACAACTGTGCATCCTGCAGGATGGGCAACACTCCCGACTCTGCTTCTGACAACCTTGGATTCAGATGTGCTGCCAGTGATGGACAGAAGGGCAGGAAGAAAAAAGAAAAGGCAGAACTATAGCCTCAGAGGACAGCAGTGTGGATTTGAGCCAGCAGTGAACAGCCTTTAATAATAAATGTGATGACTTTAAAGTTTACAACAAGATGGAAGCAAAGGACTAAATAAAAATGAGGAAGAAATTCACATTAAACGTGAAGCTAACTATATTTCTCCTGTGGAGAATTTTATAAAGAATAAAGGGAAATCTACCATTATGAAACATTTAATAAAAAATACTTTTTAAAATGATGAAAAAAAGAATTTATTGCTTTTTTTCAAGAACTTTCTGTTTACCTGTAACAGTAACATCATGCCAGATGCTAAATGATTACACCATGCATTTGCTACTTCGCCTTTAGAGGTCGCCACAGGAGACAATCTGCCTCCATCTCACCCTATCCCTCACATCTCTCTAAATCTATGAATCTCCCGTCTGGTCTTCCTCTTTTCTTCCGGCACCTCCATCTTCAACATTCTTTGTCCAGTATGTCCACTATTCCTCTTCTGTAAATGTCCAAGCTTGTTATCCTTGCCTCTCAAACCTTTGGCTCCCAAGACACTCAACCTGAGCTCTGGTGTTCACATTTCTAATCTTGTCGATTCTGGACACTTCCAACATCAATCTAAAATTCTTCAGCTCTCTCCAAACTACTTCCTTCTTTCTAGGCTGGACTGTTGAAATTCCTCGTTTTGCAACCTTGCAGCGTGAGTACTGCGAGATCATGTTTCTCCCCCATTACCTTCTCTTCAGTGGATCCCTGTGAATTCCTGAATTTATCCCACATTTATTCTCAAAAGACCTCATTGTACTATATAATCCCCGCGGAGTACTGCTGTGTGTGCTCCCTCTGTGCCCCTCTTTTCTCTTTCTCCTCACTGGTCACAGCACATGGCTGCCCATCCCTGAGCTGTTTCTGCTGCATAGTGCTAGTGCTTGAATGTTGGGTTTCTATCTCTAATATTGTGGGGTCTTTACCTTGTGATATAAAGCTCTGTGAGTTGGCTGCTGTTGTGAACTGAATGAGAACGATTCACAGGCTTAACTAAAGAGACTTGCTTACATGCCTCTGAACATATCCAGTGAAATGAACAAGTGGGGCACTCTTTGCCAGCATTGGTAGTCTTCCTTCCATGTGGTGGGATGTGTCTTTTGTTGAGCGTTTCTATGTGACTGGGTAGTAAATTGGTCCGTTTGTTCAGTCTAGGCTTCTCTAATCCTGTCCTTGGCTTTCTGTTTACTTTCCCATAGTGAGGGTCTGACTGATTGGGCTCATTCTGCTAAACAGACCAGAAATATTTTGAAAAACTCCAGTTTGGTTAAATACAGTAACAGTATAAAGCCAAGACCTCTGACTTTGTGATGCAGTGTCTTAGCCCTGACCAAAGAATCAGTTTGAGTCCTGGTTATTCTAATAATATAAAATGGACAAACTGTTATCAAACAGCTTGTGCAGAGGTTGTTTTAAGCTGCATTTCTTGAGGGGGAGAGCAAAGTTAGAGGCAGATGTTAGGATGTCTTGTTACCAAATTCTGAATGACTTTGCAGAAAGGTTTTTTTTTTTTTTTTTAAATCTTCCTGGTTAAAAACAAGGAAAAACAAATGGTGCTGTGCAGTCTGGTATTTGTGCTCCACAAGGCTCCACCCCCTTTATTGAACCTTACCAAAACAGTGAGAATAACTCCAAAATACAGAACAGAGTTAAATGTGTTTCTTTGCTTACTGACGTTTCTGATTGGAACATAATTACACAATACAAAATTAAAGGCGCAACACTGCTCACATTTTAAAATTGATTCACTGGAAATACAACAGGGACCGCCCTGCAAATGAATGCATATGAATAGCCTCACATTGTCACAGAGCACCTCCACAGGTATTGTCTGACGATGCAGCTTCTTGGAATGCGTTATAATTAATGTGAAGCAATTGTGCACAAATATTTCTGGAGCACGGTGAAGTTTTATTGAATATTTTTGCTTTGATATCAGAAAGCAAAGTCATGGGATTATTTCATACACATTAAATACATAATATTAAAAAATAGAATAGAAAAATCTAAATCTGACATATGTATCAGGGCACAGGAGGACTTCATTAATAAACGTGGTGACAAAACTATCTGTAGCTGCACTGAGAAAGAATGTGAAACAAGTATTTCTTTGGGACGTTGCCAAGTTCACTTTGCAGCTTATTATAATTATTATTGAGCTCACAATACCTAATAACTATGTTGACTAATTGAACATTTTAAGCAATATGTATAACAATCTAATACTAGTGTGAGATTTACATTTGTGAATTGAACTGTTTGTAGATATCAGCTTCCAACCCAAATATTCCCCCACAATTTCTTTGGTCAAAACCACATTTCACCTCAAGTATTCACACCCAAATGGTAACAAACCTTTAACACCTACTATGTCTGTCTTTAAAAAAAAAATCTTGTTTAATCATAAATATATATTTTTTCATCTTATGTGTTGCCAGACTGTTCAGTTATTACATCAGTTACAAACAGCAGAAAGCATTCAAAACTTAGTAAATAGCTCTAATTTTCTAAAGCTCAATGAGGATAAAACTGAAATCCTCCTTATTGGCACCAAATCCAACCTTTTGAAGTTGAACCATTTCTCACTCACTATCGATAACTCCACAGTTTTCCCTTCTCCTCAGGTTAAGAGCCTTGGTGTCATCCTAGACAGTTTACTTTCCTATAAATCTCACATCAATAATCTCACCCGTTCTGCCTATTTCCATCTACCCAACATAAACAGATTACATCCTTCTCTTTCCACCCAGTCTACGTTCATTCTTGTCCACAGTCTCGTTACCTCCCGTATTGACTACTGCAATTCTCTTTTGCATGGTCTCTCCCATAAATCCCTCCATAAGCTTCAACTGGTTCAGGACTCTGCTGCTCGCATTATCACCATAACCCCCTCCTACCAGCACATCACCCCTTTTCTTCAGGAACTTCACTGGCTCCCAGTAAAATTCCGGATAATATACAAACTTCTTCTGCTCACCTTCAAGGCCATTCATAACCTTGCACCTCCTTACCTTTCTGACCTGTTAAGCACTATCTCTTCTGCCCACTCACTTCAATCTTCTTTTTCTATCCAGCTCGCTGTGCCCTCTTTCCGCCTCAGCACCATGGGAAGCAGAGCTTTTAGCTGCTCTGCTCCCAGGCTGTGGAACTCTTTACCCCCAGTTTAAATCTCAACTCAAAACCCATCTGTTCAAATGTGCATATTCACTGTGAACCCACTGTTTGTTCATTTTATCTTGTGTCTTGAAAGGCAACTTTATAAATAAATTTTTATTATTATTATTATTATTATTATTATTATTATTATTATTATTATTGAATAATAATAAGCTGTTCTTAATTCTTTACTCTTTTAGTTTCTGTTTGTGAGAATTAAGCCACATAAAGAGTTTATTAGAAAGCTTTAAATGTGCTGAGGTGCTTTTGATCTGGAGATCAAAAATGCTAAGCTAAGATAACCAATCGCTAGCTGCAACAGGCTCATAGACGGGACTATATGCAGATGGCCTTACAGCTTCTACAGGAAGCAAGTGGATAAGTAGCAGCCAGGTGCTGCTTATCAAATTTACTCGATTAACTAAGTAGGTGTGTGTTAGCTTAATGCTACAATCTTTGCTAGAATTCCTACCAAATTGACCACAAGGTCAGACAATGCAATACTCCGAGATGATACGCAAAAACAAAGTGCTCTCATCTCAGACTCTACAGGCCTCAGCATGTTAAATGTTAAGTCCAAGACAGTACAATAAGAAAAATACTGGCCTGTTTGGAAGGGTTTCCAACCAAATAGAAGATGGGAACACAGCTTAGGTTTGCATTGTTGCATATGAACAAAAGGAAAAATGTCCTTTGAACAGACAAGGTGAAACTGGAGATATGTGACGTAATGGACAAACACAGCACATTAGTAGAAACATCTAGTAAAAGCTGTCAAGCACAGTGGAGGAGGGGTGATGGTTTGGGCTTGTTTTGCAGCCACAGGCTAGTCCTCTATATACCAAAGATTCAAATGTGAGGCCGTCCATCCAACAGCTAAAGCTAGGTTGTATGGTCATGCAACAGGACATTGATCCCAAACACAGTAACAAATCTACACCAGAATGACTGAAAAAGAAAGGAGGAAGTGTTGGAAGCACATGATTGAAATGGTGTGCATAACGAAATGCCCACAAACCTCAATGAATTGAAACAACATTAGTAAAAAAGTGAGCCAAAATTCCTCCACATCGTTAGATGTGGTTCTACAGGATTGTAGATAATAGGGTGTATTTAGTTTCTAGCGTGACTGAATGCAGTCCTGTGAAAACTTTCTGTGTCACATATATCTGATTAAAACTCTGAGGCATAAATAAAGTTAAACAATTTCTAACATTTGTTCAGATAGGTATGTGCCTCAGTCTGTCATTCTACTGACTTTGATTAGCCACAATAAGGTAGTTGTATACTGCAAAAAAAGAAAAAAGGTAATTAAGGCAAATTACAAGATTAATTGTGGCACTGACAGGTAAAAAAGCAGAAGCACCTCATTTAAAAACAGTGAAATAGAGATGTCTGATTCCATATTTAAGAGAATTTATTAAAAAAAAAGTGGGCCTATCTGGCTGAATATTTAATTTAGAGGCGACCTACTTCTTGCTCAAAACAGCCTTGGCTTAGTGGGAAAAACACAATCAAGAACCACTTCCTTGCTGCATCTTGGTGAATCGCAGAACCATGTGAACTGTAATGGAAACAGCTTTTTTAAATGCACATAACTGACGATGATTATTTTTTTCCTTCAGTCACTTACTGATTCATCTTTGCACAGGCATGTGGGAGGTTTGTCACAGAAACCGTTTTACCTCAGATATCAGGAATGACTCTAACTGGTGTTTTCCCCAAAGTCTTTCAGTACCAAAAATAAATTAGGGACTTATCAGAAGTGTGATTTTTCACAAGCAAACATTCACTTCCGCTGATGCTGTTGTCTAATTTATTTTCATCTCTGTTTACTGACCTACTCCTAGTAGCTATGTCCTATGTATGTGTGACTTTCTTGATAAAGGAAGAGTTTAAAGAAAGTTTCATGCGTCAGGTTTGAATAACTAGATTGTATCAGAAGCCCTCCTCCCATTTGTCTCCCTGCTGCTGTGGTATGTTTGCACGTCATGTTTTTGTAGCGGCAGAAAAAGGAGGAAGAAAGCTCAGATGGGCCACTTGCAGCCACAGCCTCCGTTGACATCACATCGTGTCATATCATGCCCCAGTGAAGACGCACACAGTTCAGGTAAAACAAGTTTAATGACATTCTATTTGTCATCCTCACTCCACCTTGTTTTATGGACTTCCTCTTGCTTTCCTGAGTTTGTTTTTACCTGGCGCTGTCTGCAGATGGTTTAACTGAGCCCACTTCTGCCTGTGACTTCTACAGAGCCGGCCATGGATTTCAGTCAGCCTTTTTCAGTCCTCAATGAGAAGCTGAGACCTCGAGTCACCACCAGCGAGCAACTCTACTCCTCTCTGACCAGGTTGGAGGGCAGACAGCTGGGCCCGCTCAGGAACAAATATACTTATTACCGAGCAACGGTTTTGCCAAGAGAACCTGAACCAAATGCCACAACAAAGACAGACGATCCAGAAGAGTCTGTAGACGAGACACAGAAAGATTACTCTAAAGGAAACACTGCCAGTCTGCTGGCTGGTAAAAACACATGCCTCATTAACGAATTGAATTTGAACGATATCAGCGAAGATGAGCTGGGTGACGACGAAAGCACCTCACAGTCTGACGAGAAAGACAGCATGGGTGAGGTGGCCTCAGAGGAAGCAAGGGACTCTGAAGGGTCAGGATCCAATGAAAATACAAACTCTTTCCAGAAAGACTACCTAGATGGGACCCTACCAGACCTGCTAAACAGTGGCAAGCCGCTCAGCAGACGCAGAACACTGGGACACTACTCAGACACGGTAACGCCAAGATAGTCTTTTTAATATTCACGTGTGTAAAAACCACAAATATTTTAAAGCACCAGCGCTTGAACTGAGATCTGTTTGAAGAGGATTGTCAAACATGAAACCTGTAAAACAGGGAGGAGGCTGATTGAACTGTTGCTTAGCAGTGTATCAAAGGGTACAAACACACAAAGGGCACAGAGTCCTGCCATGCAAACATAATGAAGTAGAATAAAAACATGTTTGGTGCTCTGCTGTCAGAGTGCAGTAAACCTCAGCTTCCAGTAACAATGAATGATTTTGGACACATGTTAACAGCGTTTATTAGTGCTATAGCTCTGATATCTGTGTGTACGCACACTTCCAGGATTGCATTCATGTGTGAAGACGTGAACGTTATCAAACAGTTTAGTGTTGGATGACCTCTCAACTAGTATGACTGGATTTTTTATCTGTTGTTTCACTCGAGATTGCAGATTAGCAGTTTCTGTTCAGATTGTGTAAAAAATGTCGTGAAGTAGGAGTTTTTGGGTGCGGGCTTTGATTTACTTTCACAGCAAAAGAAACAAAAAAACCTTTTGATGGGATATTAAATTATGGTGTTTGTAGCTTAAAGAAGTACGGCGAGAAGTGGAGCTGTCCCGCAGACGAAGTATCAAGCTGAAGGCCCAGGTGGACAAACTGCAGGAAAGCAGAGAAGGAGAGGGCTGGAGTCAACACAAAGATCGGGTACAGTTTACCACAACACAGTACCATGGTATACATCCGCAGAGCTCTGGGGGTTTAAAAAAAAAAAATCCTTTCCGTTGATTTTTATTCCAGGTCACAGAGGAAGTTTTGTCTATTCTGAGGCTGCTGCACCCGCTGACAGAGCCAGAGTCCAGCCAGATCGAGCCGTCCGATGGGGAAAACCGCCTGGACGCCGCTCTGGGCCAGCTGCAGAACGTGGCCCGCAAACTGGCAATCAGCCACACCAAACAGGTCAGAGTAAATAAAGCTCGTCAGCACTTCTACTTCTCTGACGTCTTTGTTTGAGCTGGTTTCAGTGGACACGTTACTCAGACGAGTGTTTTTATGCCAGCAGAAGGTCAAAGGTGACAAATGATTGAAATGGAAATTTTAGTTTCAGTGAGCAAAATTATTATTTGATCCCTCGCTGAATTCGTTAGTCAAATCAATTTATAACGTTTATGTAATGTGTTTTTTGGGATGCTTCTCTGTCTCTCACCATTAAAATGAAATTACTATAAAAATTAATGATTGCTCATTTCTTTGTACGTGAGCAAACTAAAAAATTCAGCAAGATATCAAATATTTATTTGCCCCATTGTATAACCTTAAACATTAGTGATTATATAGTCTTTAGATCACTGGGCACTCCTGGTATTAACGTGACTTCAAAAGAAGCATTAATACATTTTTGTAGTGCTTTTGTTAGTTTTTGGCTAACAATGGGCCTTTTGGGGAGTCAGTAAGCAGGAAATTATAGAGTAAAGGCCATGAATCTTTGTTACATCATTTGTAGAAATCAATACATATTTTTTCATTGTTTGGGAAACAAAATTGTGTATTACACTTAAGAAAATGGGCCACAGTAAATAAAAAAAACCCATCCTAACACGAGTAATTTGTCTTTGACTAACACCACAAAAATCCTCTAAGCATTAGCCCCGAGGCTTGTACACAGATACTAACGCTCACGCTGAGGGCATCTTTGTCTCCTCCTGATGAAACATCGTCATTGTTTGCCTCAGAAAAAAACATCATTAATTCCTCCACCCATGTGCTAAGCTCAGGTATGCAGTCGAACAAGTTTACAAGTAACACCATCAGCAAGTCTTTCCGGAGTTTGCTTTGTGAGATGTTTACAGAAACTTTCAAGGTGTGGAACTAAGGTAGAGGCCAGATTTCAGCTGATAAGAGAGACTAAAGTTAGTGAGATTAAATGTGGAAAATGTTAGGTAATGGAAAGAAAGATAACACTGCCATGTTTGCCTGTTTGTCCATCCAGGAGTCCAAACCTGGAGGAAAGGTGGCAGAAGACAGTGCAATTCTCCAGCAGGCGCTGCGGGACAGAGATGAGGCCATAGAAAAGTGAGCACATACACAGTCACACTCCTCTAAAGAGCAAAATAATCAAAATGTAAGAGGGGGAAAAAAGAGGGAAGCTGACTGTACTGCATCTATTTTTGTGCAGTGTGTCATTCTTTCTGTTCCTCTGTGCAGGAAAAAGGCGATGGAGGCCGAGCTGCTGCGGAGTAAGACGGAGATGATGACGCTGAACAACCACCTGCTGGAAGCTGCACAGAAACGTCTGGAACTGTCGCTGGAGCTCGAAGCCTGGAAGGTAAACCTGAGATGAGTTTAATGTTTAACAGAGACAACACAAGGGTGTGCTTCTCTGGGCAAACACTCAACCGAGATCTATAATCTGAGCACACTGGGCTTTACTGAGGAAAAGAGAGCTGGTGGGAAGGTGTAAACATAAGACACTCAAAGGAGTGGGGGAAAGTAGGACACACGCACGCACACATACTTTTGCAACCTGGTTCCGTGTTCAGCCAATAAAACACACACCAGACTGCAATTAAAACTCTCTTGTATTGAATTCAGCACGTCATCACGTGCAGGGGTTAATGCCAGCGGCTGTTCTAGCACTTTGGCTTATGGCCCACATCTTCATCTTCCGAGCACCTGACTGCTGCAGCGTTAAACTGAAACTACACGGCATGCTCTTTAATGTTGAGAGCAGCAGCATCTGTTTCGGGTGTACCTGAAACCTCAAGTCATTTCACTTAAACTGCATGAAAGATGGAAGACTTATGTTTGCATAGTTTAGAAGAAAACGTGTGGTTTTAATGCATCGCACATCTGTGAGTAATTGAAACAAAACATCAAAACCTTACTGTCACTGTCAGTGTTCATCTCGGATGCATCTCAGGATAGGATGTGAATCTCATTTATGTGTGTTTCTGGCTTTTTGTAAAATATCAAAAGCCTACCCATTTATTATATCTTAGATTTCTTTGTGTTTAGACCTTCATTAGCGCCATTTTCCTAGAATTTCTTAATTGTTTGCTTTTATTTGTGTAGTTTTAGTGATCCTTTTATCTATATGTATTTATGCAGTCTGCTAAGTCACACAGTGGGACTCCACTGTTTATTTTGGGTTAATCCTAAGGACCATACAGTAAATGTTTTTAATGTTACAACCTTTTTAAAAGATAAAGATGAACGTGGAATCAACGCTGGTATAAAAATACTGTCATCCCTTAAAGCCTTTACGCACTGAACGAGCTGTTAAAAACAACAACACGCACACCGAACACGTTGCGATTTTGTGAAAAATTCGTCCTTAAAAGATGCACTTTGAAAAAACAGAGGTCAACATCAGGCAATGTAGAGCTGGTCTTGAAGAGCTGTGGTGCTGAAACTGGATCGCGGCTGCTTTCGTACATATTTCAGTGTGTCAGTGTGGCAGTTTGAGCTTTGTTGGCAGAGTTGGGATCAAATAATTTCAGGGAGCTCATTTGCTTGGAGCTGTCTAGCTGTGTGTCTGAGGTAAAATATTCTATATAATCTATATTCCTTATTGGTGCGCGTTTTGAGGTGCACTCGTAGTCAAATCCAATGGTCTGATTGGTCAGATCTGTTTCATCCCTGTGGGAAAAACAATTGGAAAATTTAAGTTTATGACAAAAATAAATAAATGCCACAAAACTGCCGGTATGAATGGCTGCTTTAAGAGAAGTGTCCAAAAATTATTTTTACACACAAATTTTGCACATTCGCTGTTTAAGGAGAGATTATTGGGAAGAACTCAACATGATGTTTGGTGATTAGACTTTGATGACCCCTCATAACAGAGTATAGTGGTATCTGTGTTTAAAAAAAAATGAAATAAAGTTTGAATGATAGAATGACACGAGCAGCTCGGAGAAAGATAAATGATAAAAGATAAAAGATAAAAGATAAAAGATAAAAGATAAAGATAAATGTTTGGACTAGAGCGATGATGTCAGCATTGAGTTTTACAGTGTGGGAAAGAGGAAATATTGTAAAGCGTAGACTTGTAGCCAAAAACCCAGGAAAGCAGGCAAACGAGTGATTATAGAACTGTCTTATTGAACTTATGCATCACAGTAGATCACAGTAGAAGACATTTCTGCTGAATGTTGTCCCTCAAGTGACTCGTGACTTAACTTGTTACACCTGAAATCCTACTTGGAGTCGACCTTGAAGCTCTGAGGTGTTTCTGTCATAGTTCAGGCCAGCTTATGCAACAAAATGACTGGGTTTGCATCAGAAGTTAGTGAGGGCGGTCGATATATATATATATATATATATATATATATATATATATATATATATATATATGTGTGTATATATGTGTATATATATATATGTGTGTGTGTATATATGTGTATATACATATATACACACACACATATATATATATATATACACACACACATATATATATACACATGTATATATATGTGTATATATATATATATATATGTGTGTGTGTGTGCGTGTGTATATATATATATATGTATATATATGTATATATATGATCATCAAATTTCCATTAAACTCCAAGTAGATAGTTTGTACCTGCAGGACAAATTCAAGTGTTATTGAGTTCCTGACCAGATATGCCGTCTTTGGTTTGGTCGTCTTTGGACTCAACGCTAATACAATATTCAGATTGGTCTAATAGTCATTACAGATAAGATAAGGTCAAGGAGCAACCATCAGCTTTAGTGATGGTTGCTCAGAACAGGACTTCCTTGGAGGAATCTAAAAAGCAGTAACAGCAACTCTGGGGGTGATCCAGGGGTGGATAAAGGCAAAATTTAATGTAGTTATGTTTTTTGCTTTATTAGACAGATTCCCAGTACGCATGCATTATGTGTGAGCACTTATTAGTGGGGTAATTGTGATATAAAAACATGAAAAGCCCTGAATCTGTCTCTACGGCCTTCCCTTAATACATTTTTGTACAGCCTACATGCATCGCTCTGAAAGCAGCTGCAGAAAAGGCATGTGTGACACAGATGTCACACTCTAATGTTATAAAACTGGGCCAATCAGCATATTTTCTCACTTTTTTCCTACCTTTGCTTAGAGACCAGTCTGTAGATGTGCTTGAATGATTCTAATATGACCACAGCTGTGAATGTCAGAGTGAACTGCCTCTATGTGTTAGCACTGTGTCACACTGGCGACTTGTCCAGTGTCTACTTTACCTGCCACTGTTATAACAGCTGGGATAGGCTCCAGTCTCTCCATGATCCTTATACGAGTACGCAGAAGAAAATGGATGGATGTGCTGTAAAGATGTGCTGACATTGTTTTTTCCTTGACTTACCTCAGGAGGACTTTCAGCTGATCCTCCAACAGCAGGTGAAGAGTCAGCAGCAGGCAGAGCAGAACCAGAAGAAGCCCTCTCGCATGGGCCTCCTGAGGAGGACGAACAGAGCACCCATGCAGCGGCCGACCACCTTCCCTGTGGCTGGAGCCGCCACCCCCGCAAACAGCTCAAACCAAAACCCCCACCAAAAGTCTGCAGCATCTGCTGCTCCGGCTCCCAAAACGCCCCCTACCTTTGGCAGAAGTAGCAACTGGAGGGACAAGCTCAGGATGGGCAAGAGCAGTCGTCAAGGAGACCAGGATTTAGCGAGAGGAAGGGAAGAAGACGATGGCTTTCAGGTCGTATCGCTCGACTGAAGTAGTGATGACTTCGAATGACTTCAAACACTCGTTCTGCTGCAAAACTCTGACGTGTAGCTCTTTAGAGTTCCTCCACAGTGAAAAACACGCTGCTTCTCGTTGTCGTTTGAGCCTCACTGCGCCGTTTGAAACTAAAAGACTGTTTTCACATTAATCTCCTTCTCTGCTCTTACTTACAGTCTTAGTTGTTTGGACAGGATGATGTGACAGCTTGTCAGGAAGGCAGCCATAAACAGCTGAAACAAGTGTGATGCGAAAACGCTCCAGAGAGCTGGGTCTGGATTGAATAAAGGGACATCTCTGTTACACTTCTGCAAAGAACAATAATATTGCATATTGCAAATTCTGTTTAAGGAGTTTTTATAAAGTCACTGAACTTTTTCTGTGCAAGAACCATCATGTATTTTTTTAAATATCTCAACATACCTGGAGGAGATGTTTCAATATTCTTGGGAAACATATTTTGGATCTTGAATCTAGTGCAATTTATGTACGAAACATAATATGAAGACATGTACTTATTAAATACTGTTAATCTTATTCGGTTTTACAAATGCTGTTGTTGTAAATTAATTAAAATCCTATTCAGTTCTTATGCTGTATAAAAAGCACTCTTGATGTCCAGCTTCAGTTTATTTTAAGTCCCTTTAAATAATAAACTTTATATGTGGGTTTTGCTTCAAGGCCTGAAAAGTGAATTAGTGTTTTGAACAGCAAGGGTCAACTCCTCTAGATTTTGAATCAAAAGGCTGTGACTGTAAAAATCTGAGGGACAATTAAATCTCAGCTACCTTTAATATTTCCTGATATTTTTTTGGCAGGGGTGGTGGGGGATGGGGTGCTCTGTCATTACTTTTAAGTCTTACCAAGGCAACATGATGCTGATTTGGTAAATTATGGTCTCCTAAACTTAGAATTAATCCATTAGAAATGCACAGAAACAGGCGCCTGTTTGTGGAAGCTGCCATGTTGAATCCAGTATCTGAATGGACATTGTCATCCTGCCTAATATATGTGTCATATATGCAGTATGCCAAAAGCAGAGGAAACAAGAACTCGTAGCCATTTGCAGATGCAAATTTTAATTCATGCCTGCACCTTCAAGATATAAAACTTAATATCTATTCTTTATCTTTATATTTCTGAGAAGAGGAACCTTTCACCAAAGAAATAAAAACATCTTAATAAAATGTTATCCTCTTCCTCCTCCTTACCGCAAGCCTCAGCTCCTGAGCTGAAGTCAGGGCTCAAACACGTGAGTGTTAAAAAAATAAGCAGCGATTACCGCGTAGCATTTCCTTAACATTTTACCTTTTTATCATTGTCATCGGACAGCGAGCTTCTCTGACTCATACTAGACTCCTTTTATGAACTTTTACAGCCTCTTACAGAGTAAGTAGATGTGGACAAACTGATGTAAACAGCATACTGACAGCCTACACTCACTACAGACGAACAACACTCAAGAGTTGTTTGTCCTACAAAACGGCCACTGGAGTCAGGATTTTGTGCTTGAACTGGGAGAGGTAAGAAAACAAAACTGTGCAAGCTACTGACATTTAATGGTCAGATTTTACACACCGTACCTTTAAGGAAAAACCTAAGGTGAACCTTAAGGATCACAATCTGTGATGTTGGTTTAAGTAATTGCCTTCCTTGTTAAGTTATGAATTAACTGTGCTTAACCACATTTTTTGGAAAGCTGAGTTCAGGTTTACTAGCCACACCCGGGCCTGTTTACTGTCAGACCTGGTGAGTTAAGAAATCACTTAAAGGTCACAAAACAATCCAGAGCATGTAAAGAACTGCAGGACTCACATGCCTCAGTTGAGGTCAGCATTCACGAGTCAGCATTAACCCCCAAAAAGTTGATTCTGTTCATCTGGACGTAGATGAACAGAATCAGGTTTTTGGGGTTTTACTTACCTGGATGATTGAGAATGCATCAAGATGAGTCAGCATTAGGAAAGAGTACGGGTAAAAAGTGCATCCATGACCAAAAAGAACGCCAAGGCTTATCTCACATTTTCCAAGAAGCATCTTAACGTTTTTGGAAAATATTCAGTGGACTGGTGAGACAAAAGCTGAACTTTGTGGAAGGTCTGAGTTCCGTTATGACGCATATGACATAAAACCAGACCACACCAACAATCAGACGTGATGGTGATAGTGTGGTATTGCTGCCTTAGGTCCACAACAATTTGCTGTAATTGATGGAACCATGAATTCTGCTCTCTACCAGAAAGTCCTAAATGAGAATGTCCGAACATCAGGATGTGCCCTGAAGCTCAATTTGGTTATGCAGCAGTACAACGATGCAAAACACATCAGCAAGTCCACCTTTCAATGCCTCAAAAAAACCCCAAAAACCTGCAAAATTAAAGTTTTGAATTGATTCAAGTCTGGACGTGAATCAGATTGAGATGTTTTGGCATCACCTTAAACTTCCATAATCGAAAACCTTCCGATTTGGCTGAATGAAAACAATTCTGCAAATAAGATTAGGCCAAAACAAAAGAAATGCAATCAAGCGGTTACAGCAAACACTCTGATTGCATTTCTTGGTGCCAAGGGTGAACCTATCAGTTAGTAGGTTTTGGGGGCAATTACTTTCTTACACAGGACCAGGAAGGTTTGGTAGTTAGGTTTAACCGTTTTCCTTAGTCAGTGAGATCATCTTTTAAAAAACTGCATTTTGCATCTACTCAGATGATCTTTTCTAAAATTAAATTTTTTTAATGATCTGTAACACGTACCCTATTTTTCGGACCATACAGTGTACCACATTATAAGGCGCACTGTCAATGAACGGGTTTGTTTTCATACATAAGGCACATTAAGCAAAACAAAACAGTCAGATAAGTCAAACTTTACTCATTTTTCTTGCTTCCTCCACTTCTGTACTATTGATTCATTAATGTTGAATTCTCTTGCAGCTGCTCTATTCCCATGTTGTTGCAGTATATTAATGACTCATATTGTGGATGGATTATCTCTGTTGTTCTCCTGACTAAAGTTTTGTCCGTTTACAGCATCCTGCCATGCGATTGCATTTGTCCCTAACCATCGGAAACCCTCACATTAACCTTTATCGAGTGAAAAAAACTTAGCGTTCATCCTTCAGCTTCACTGTGCTAGTGTTATGCTAACATAGTTGCGTCACTAGCGTTCACGTAGCACATCATTCTATACCAGCTAGCCCGACTTCAGTAACCCTACATACGTCACTGCTTTTTAGTGTTCTGTCTTTATTTATGTTGGAAATAAATAAATTCTATTTTCATGGATGCCTGGATGTTAAACTTAATTCTTACGTCTAGTAAAGCAGCAACATTATTAAACATTTTATTAAAATGCTTATTAAAAATATTAAAAATGAAGGAATTTAGAGAGTTTTTAACTCTCAGTGATGCCGCAGTGTTCGTTTAACTTTGGGACCTGAAGCGGACGGAGTTTTGGACCCGGATTACTCTGCGCCTTATGGTATGGAAAATATGGTAAGTATGACAAGAATTGGGAAGGGGACAAATACTGTTTCACAGCGCTGTATGAACATGTACTGCCCCTTGATTTCTCAGTGAAGTTATTTTCAAGTTGCAAAACGCCAAGACAGCAACAGTGAACTGGCTCAGCTTTGAGGCTCGACACAAACCTTTGAGCGACATCCATCATTTACAGTCTTCTGTTCACTGTCAGCATGTTTGCTTTTTGCAATATGAAAAAGAAAGAAAAATGACCAACTGTTTTTTTTCTGGTCATTTTATTGTATAATATATTTTCAACAATATATATTCCACATATATATGCATCTTCCACACATTTAAAATTTATATACATATATGTCATTATGTAGAATGAATGCCATCATAATGGCAACATATTCAACAAACAGGGATGTATATAGCACAGAGAAGGCATGCTCAAAGTGAAACTCTATACAATCCTGAACAGATGGTTACAGTCTTCAAACAACTTGTAATGTTACTGAACAACTTGACAATATTTTTTATACTGTTGCTGATGGAGAGCTCTGCTTTGTCATCCACTCATCCCACTGCAACAGTCCAGAAGCTTTAGCAAGATCTGCATTTAAGTGGAAGTGCTAACCAACTATTAATATTGTGCAACAAGACAAAATCTGTCTTGTGGGTTAAAAGAGGAAGAAAGGGTGAGTCTCTACTAGCTGGAGCTTCACAAAAAAAACAACTAACTACTTAAGAAGAGTTTCACTCAACTTAATTCTGACCATTTAAACCTTTTTAGACGCCCGTAATGACAATAAAAGAACATAAAACATTGACTCTGGTAAACATCTAAGTGCTTGAACTTTTCCTTGTGAGAAAATTCACACAGAACTGGCAACCCAGCTGCCAATCTAAACTCTACTAGATTATTATTGAAGAATAAAAGTTGTTTTTTCTTAATAAAGTTTTACAGAAATGTAAAAGGAGCTCTGGATAAAAGAGGCACGTATACAAATTAACAACACCCTGCTTATTCACACAATGGCAGTTTCACTACTATTACGATCACATAACAAGGTACAGTTGTACCTCGTTGCAGCATATATTTGTGAGATACCCATACGCGCCTTATTTGTAGAGATAAATGAGATACAGACTGGGAAAACATTGTTTCATCAAAACACTATTTGGACTGACCACATACAAAGACACGACGACGTTACCGATGCTTATCCCCAGACAGACAAAACAATAGCATAAGTGTGTAATAAGTAGTATATCCAGTTATAACCTGAGACACTCAGGAAACAGTGCGATAATACTGTATGTGTAGTTTCTGCTCACCTTTCATAGATGCATGAGTTGGCCTAAAAAACACAACCATCGCTCTCCGTGACCTTGAGTTTTGCAAAATGCAACTGACCTGTAAATCCTCGTGTCCGAAACACAGCAGATACACAAACGAAGAGACGCGTTCTGCACCAAAAGCTGAATATATCACTATTATCAACAGTAAAATAAATTCCTATGACAAACCAACTGACCACATAAATCCTGTACCACGTCCTCTGCGCCAAGCTCGAACTTCCTGATACCTTTTTTGCTTAACACATTCATCACTTCTAAGATTTACAGTATTTGTTTCATTGCAGTGCTGTCACGACTTTCTACACTTCAGCGGTCCCAGATTGTCCTCGGCCTAAAGCCACTGGAAACAAACGAAGCACTGTGCAAATGAGAATTTCTTTGGATTAGTATACCGCCTCCAAAAACTGCCCCATTATGTTAAACTGGAGATTCTTTTGTTTCTATTATCTAAAAATCAACAAAAAAACAAACACACATCTAGAAACCAGCCAATCTAATAACACTACCTGTCTGGCAGAGAGGCTAAACAAAATAAAAGTTCACCTACAGTACATTACACTAAGTGCTATATTGTTAAAAGGTATGATCTGACTGTTGTATAAGGGTGAGTTTGGTCCAGTGTTGGCAAATACAAGCATCGTTAATAGTTACACTTGCTCCCGCTGAAGCTGCTGATTCGGCACCCTCAGTTTTTGACGGGCGGACGCTCACGGTGTCGAGCATAAAAAAAGTTCAGAGGCGTACGCTGGAGGCAGCTAGGATTGAAGGAAGGAGATGATGGAGCTGATGAAATCTAAGGGTTTGTCTGCGTGAATCCAGTGGCTGGCATCTGGGATGTACTGGATATCTGCGTTGGGGAACAGCCTCTGGATTTCTGGGTAATCGTCGGAGCTGGATCAGGAGTGAACACGAGGAGGAGGAGGAAGAGGAGGGTGTTATAAGGAAGACAGGCGGTGGTAAAAGTCATGAATATGCAACTGAAAAAGTGCTAAAGGAATATAAATGAAACCTGTTAATCACTGGTATTTGGGTTCGTGTTTTGGGGTTATATATTGTTAAATGGTATGTTTATTTTACATTATACAGTCTTTTATTTCATGTATATTTACATATATAATACATATATAAATATATATAAGAATTTATATCAGTCACAATAGATTTCTAAGTCCTGCTCGTAGAGGGCAGACCTCTCTTTGGTTTTAGAAATATTATAATTCATCATAGCATAGACTCAACAAGTGCTTGAAACTTTAAGTATAGTACAGTGAACTCACTGCCATGTTCAAGAAACCTGTGTCAGAGCTTTGTGATATGATGCATTATCCTGCTGGAAGCAGACATCAGAACATGGATACATTGTGGTTATAAAGGGATGACCGTGGACAGCAACAATACTCTGGTGGGCTGTGACATGTACAAGAAATAATCCCCCACACCATTACACCACCAGCAACCAGGCAGAATGGATCCATGCTTTCATGTTGTTACGCCAAATTCTGGACCTAACATCTGAAGGTCAGACCAGGCAACGTTTTTTCAAATCATCTGTTGCCCAATTTTGGTGAGCCTGTGTGAATTACAGCCTATCGCTATAAAGTTTGACATGTTAAACAATACGAGATGTTCTTCTGCATAACTTGGTTGTAAAAACTGGTTGTTTGAGTTACTGTTGCCTTACTATCAGCTCAAAGCAGTCTAGCCATTTTCCTCTGTATATAAAAGGACAGTCTTAATATATTTGAATATTTTTTGGTGTGATGTGCTTACTTCTAAGCTAAAGTCTTTCTGCTGCTCGCTTCACACAGCAGATGGATCCACATTTAGATTTGTTTTTCATTCTGGATGCCTTTCCTGAAGCAAACCCTCTCAGGGATAATCATGTGTTATTTTATTTCTCTTGTATCCATTACTGTGCCTTCTTCTGTCTGAATAATTACGACAACATTTTGCATTCCAGTTGTTTAAACCTGAGTTCATTAGTATTTTCTTGAGCCACACATGTGCTCACAGCCAGTGGCTTTTAAATTCACTTACCTGTTACAGATTATGCATGTTAGCTAGTATAGCCAAAGTCCTTTTAATACTAAGTCTCATCACTCTGCAGTCACTCTCAGGCACTTACTTTGAAGTATATCTGAATTAGTTTAATTAATTAAATTAAAATTTAATGGTCACCTGTACATTAAAAACTGCATTTACAACATTAGAATTAATAGTTAAACTGGATAAAAAAAAAACCAATAAAAAATTATAAAAGCTCTCTTCTCTCTGGAAGTTGTATTTCTACAAACGTCTTTGCTGTTGCAGAAAGTTCAACGACTCTTATGTCTCATGTACAGCTTAAGACTAAAGGAGATATAATAAACAGAAACACTCAACAGAGCAGGAGAAAGGAAAAAACATTCTGTTATTGAGTCTGTGGACTCTTGTTGTGATCATTGAGAGATTAATCCAGCATATAATAGATGTCGCATTACCTTTACACACAGTGCAAAACTGTTAAAGTTTAGGTATTTACGATAAGCTCAAGGTAACCTCTATCATTTTTAATTGGATTGTTTACATTTTTGTAATCAGAGAAACTGACTAAATGGTCAGTCCAAGCATCCCAGAATGATTTTGTGTCCACTTGCATTTTTTTTTTGTTAAATATTTTCCTATTTTCATAAATATATAAAATCTAAATACTTTAGCTTTAAATGTTATAATTTAAATCTCTAATATGAACCTTTTTGAGGAAATATTTTACCTGTTCAAAAAAAGTTCACAATCTGTGTTTTATACCTGATATAAGCAGAGCTAGCTCCACCCAAAAACAGAGTAGGTCCCTCATAGCCGGTGTCAAAGTTGGGGAAACTCATGATGTCATCAAGGTGCGCTGAGATGGCCTCCAAGTTGACTCTCCAGGCGTAGTGTCCGTTCTGCTCCACCAGGTTAGTGAGAAGGAACTGACGCACTGAATGTTCCTGCGGAAGGAAACAGCAGTTTATTGAATAACGAGCTTAACTGTTAACTGCATAAACACCTTTTTTGCAAAGGGGCTGGTATGTAGTGAATCTACATAGATTTATTGAAATATATTAACATTTTACAGATGTAAATTATTAGTTTATAGTTTTATGGAAAACAGCTTTCCTTTTTTACTTTACTCACATTCCTCACTAACATCCTTCTCAGATGTGACAGGGAATTTTTCTTAAGAAGAAAAGCTCTTAAAAACCTTCTGGAGCCTTCTTGCTCAACATTAACACAAACAAAGACTTAGGCCTGCCTCTGTGACTAGAAAACAGTATACTGGTCTTATGTCATCATAATCAATGCCATTATTGTGTCTCTCCAAGACTCTAAAATGGTAAGTGGCATTGTTATGGAACAATGCTGACCTCAAGTGGTCCAGCAGATCAGCTTTTACAGATTTATTATCTATACAAAAACCCTTAACAAAACAGATAAATGACACTTCTGACAAACTAACAATGGTTTTGGGGGAAAAGGTTGGTTTTATTGGTTTGTTTATTTAAAATACTGAGTGGTATCATATCAAAAAGCACTCACAATGAAGATAATTACCTACAACTAGTCTAGGTGGGAAAAACAAAAAAAACATTTAGTAAATGAAATAAAATAATAACACAGACTTAGAAAAAACATCTCTGAATACTAACATAATAATAGAAATGCAATAACATTTAATAACAACAATATAAGAAATTAAATTATAGAAGTGTAATGGATGATCCTGACCTTCACTAAACTGCGCAGTTGATCCTCAGCCATCCGCCTTGCAGTGGAACGAGGGATGTCTGTGGAGATCTTCATCTCCTGCATTGCTTGGATGTAATACCGGAAGTTGGACCGTGTGCTGCTTTGAGCAGGACTGATGTCAACGACCACCAGCCTCTCCACTAAAGCAGGCTACAGAGACAGACAGACTGAGGTAAACAAGCAGGACAATGGAAGTAAAAAATGCCACTGTGGGAAAACCAGTAAGAAAATGGAAATTGCTAGGACAGGTGGATTATTAAGTTCATAGTTCATAGGAATGTACAGTGAAAAAGGTCAGGTGACATCCAGCGAGGGAATTGTACTATCATGATAAATTCATGGTGACATTTTGTGACTGCTGACCTGCGTCAGAGCGGTCGTCATGGCCGTTTTCCCACCCATGCTGTGGCCGATCAGGATGCACTTGTCGATACGGAGCTGGGCGAGGAGGTGGTTCAAATCATTCGCCATCGCCTCGTAGGTCAGCACGGGGTTGTGAGGGCTGTTGCCGTGGTTACGGGCATCTACTGTCAGCACCTAACTGGACAAAGGACAGTTAGGACACTTGGACTGGAGAAGAGGAGGCGAGAGAGCGGACACGCAGAATCGGCTCTTATGTCAGCTGTGTCTGTCTTGGGCCCAGCACGAACAAAGAATGTGTTGTGAACACGAGTTTCATCAAGGAAACACATGAGAGATTATCTGTCAGGGCAGTTTCGCAACAGCACAGACTGCTGGGAAGCTGTATCAAATTACACACAACACACTGTCAACTGTACGTTCCCACACCTGCTTTTGTATGAAGACTACTAACAGGGTGCTTAAAGTGAACATATAAGTGGGAATGTTTTTGATGTAAAAACTGACAGGTCTGTTGTCTTCATCACTGCATTACCTTTCTGCCTGTGCGCTGCACCAAGGACTTCGCTATTGAGTGGAAGTTAGATTTACTGCCAAAGAGGCCGTGCAGAAACACCAGGGGAGTGCTCTCTCCCTTCCCATCGAAGACGTCGTAGGTCAAGTTGACAGGACTGAGGAGGCTGGGAAAGAAAAAAACATTCATGTTTATTAGAAAGACCCTCTATGGTTCCAGCTGTGCTAAGATTTGTGTTACTACTTAGACAGGAACTGCAATAAGTCCAACAAATAAAACTCTTATTCAACTTTTAGGGAGTAGAAATGCTTAAAGTCACTTACAGGGCATTTTTCTTCTCTAATATTAAATCCCATTCAAACTGCCCTGTTAAAATAATTTATTTGATGGGAATTATTTTCCTGTCACCTACTGGTACAACACAGGCAACCACACACATGTAAAAATAAATTTAATACATTTACTCTTACATGCAAATATAGGATATCAATGTTAAACGTGTTCTTATTTATTTCACCGTGACTTTAAATTATTGTCATTACAATGTTAATAAGGGGAAGATGACTAATTACATGACAACATGTACAAAGAGTTAATAGATTAAAACACTGACAGAAAACTGTGAGAAAAAATAATACATTCAGGTTTTAATTGGACAATGAGACAAGGTGTTTGTGAGTTATTCCATAACTGACTCATCCTGTGGTTGTTTGCTTGATTATTCATTTATTCAGTCTATAAAACATGAAAACGACACACTTTAAAGCCGCTCAGTGCCAGGCGACAGCTTTAATACATTTATTTCGTTAAACAGGAAGTCATCGTCCAGAGATAATCGATTCACATCGACATAAATCAAAGATAGGCACTAAATATTTTAAGTCGACGAGCTGGAAACAGCAAATATTTGTCATGCTTGCAAGGAAAATATCACACAGTTAAAGCTAATTAAGCTGAGGTTTTCAATGTGTTTTTATTTATTTTTATATTGAAAATATATCTGAAATGGAAATTTACCATATCTGCAGGCAGCTGCCTGTTTACCGGGCACACCTTGCTTAAATAATAATAAACCTCTTAGTACCTCTCAATATTCATATAATATTAAAGTAATTAAGGTAAAATCATTTGTATGTATGTAAATAAGTAACAAAACAAAGGTAATATTAAGGGCTTATTACAACGACGTTACCATTTATTTTAATCAGGCTTAGCATGATTGCTAAACTGCTGGCAATTCAGAAGGTATGTAGCATATAATAATCGAACTAGATAACAGCAAAGACTGTTTTATTTATCCCGACAATATAAAATATAAAATAATAAAAGCTCAGATCTAAAATCCTGTTTGTGGTTGTGATGATAGTTGAGCTGCCCGTTATCCATGCAGCTAACATCTGAATGTCATTTACGTAAAACTGTGAAAGTAACGTTTAAAGACAAAAAATTATATGACATGGCCAGAGATTCCTTTGGTTATATAACTGTTTTAAACAGTTTTTATTTTATAGCAGAAACACCGGGCTGTCATATCTACCCAGAACCATGTCACAGACGTGACAGGCAGAGGGCATCTGTTAGCCGGGAAAGCTAGCACGGATACCTGGATGAGCTGGCTGACCGGACCGCGGGAGCCACCCCGCTAACATCCTGCTGTCCGGGGAATAAACGACACAGAGGCCGGCCGCTCAGCAGTCCTCTCTGAAGCAGGCGACACAAAGCACTCATGGCAGCATATGCTCCGTTACCAGGTAGTCGAAAAACAGCATGTGAGTCTCCACACGGCCACAGTGACAGCTGATGAGCGGGCATGCACGAGCGGCCGGAGGTTGAAACTACAGGGAGAGGGCCTGGCTGTGCTGTGCGTAATGACGTAGGACGTAGCGGTTCTTTTCCCTGAAATTAGACTATCAGGCTATCAGTATGAGAAGCGCTATTTAGTTAATTTTCACATTCTACCATGTACAGTATTTTCGGGGGGTCTGTTTCGACCCAGGTCGAAAAGTAGGTACATATATAGCTACAGGTTACTGTATGTATATACAATGCTTAACAAATTTACTAAATCATCTGAAAATCAAAAATTATATTGTTATTTATCAGGCAAATAAACCGATTTCACTTTTTTTTTTACACAGATTTCAGCCCACTGAACTTCTGACTTCTGAGAAGTCAGACAATAATAAAGTGTCAAAGGACACTCTGGACACACTGTCTTTCACCCGAAAGACAAAACGCCAAAACACAGACTTAACAATGTGGTGTATGCCGTACAGTGCAGCGAGGAATGCCCAGACCTCTACATTGGAGAGACCAAACAGCCACTTCACAAGCGCATGGCACAACACAGAAGAGCCACCTCCACAGGACAAGATTCAGCTGTCCATCTGCATCTTAAGGATAAAGGACACTCTTTCGAGGATGCCAATGTTCACATTTTGGACAGAGAGGACAGATGGTTTGAAAGAGGAGTGAAAGAAGCCATCTATGTCCACTGTGAGCGACCATCTTTGAACAGAGGCGGTGGTTTACGACACCAACTCTCTGCCATCTATAATCCAGTTTTGAGATCCCTTCCCAGACGCCTTAAGGCCCACTCACACCCTGGGCCATCTGACCTCAGGAATTTGCATGATAAGGTGGGGCCAGGTTTCACAATGAACTCACCCGAAACTCTGGCTGATTGGGACCCACACCCAGTTCCACACCTTGGCTCAGGCGATTAGAGGATCATCAAGGGGTCCTTTTGTCCCTCTGTGGGGGGACACTCCCACTAGGGTTATATCTGGGACTCTCCACCATTTGACCTTAGAACTGAAGAAGCCTCTCGGATGAGAGGTGAAACGTCTTCAAGTAACTTAAAGAAGTCCAGACGCTTTTCTTTGCAAGCTCCTTTGACTACGATGACCTGGATGACTGAGAACCTTCACAGACAATAATAAAGTGTCCTAAAATATTTTTTCACGTTCAGGAATCCGATAAAATAATCTAAATAAAAGAATAATGGGCTTTACTTTTTTTTTCCAGATTTTTTTTTTTTGTAAAACAGTACGTTGGATAGTTTCTGGAACAAACATTATATTTCAGAATTAAATGGAAAATCCATCCATCCATCCTCTTCCGCTTGTCTGAGGCCAGGTCGCGGGGGCAGCAGCCTAAGCAAAGAAGCCCACACCTCCCTCTCCCCAGCCATCTCCTCTAGTGTGTCCTGGGTCTGCCCCGGGGCCTCCTCCTGGTGGGACATGCCCGGAACACCTCACCCACGAGGCGCCAGGGGGGATCCTTGTCAGATGCCCGAACCACCTCAACTGGCTCCTTTCGATGTAGAGGAGCAGCCACCACCCTTCGGAGAAAGCCCATTTCTGCCACTTGTATCCGCAGTCTCGTTCTTTCAGTCACTCTCCACAGCCCATGACCATAGGAGAGGGTAAGGACGTAGATCGACTGGTAAATTGAGAGCTTCGCTTTTACACTCAACTCTCTCTTCACCACAACAGGTTGACCAGAAATAAAATTGAAAAAACATTAAATTACAGAAAAGCAAACCACTAATGCAACAATCGACACACATATACACACATTGCGTCGTTAAGCCACTAGGTGACGCCAGAGTTCATACATTGGGCTACAGTGGCTCATCGCCAACTTAATGATTTTATTGAAGAATTGCTTAAAATCCAATCGGTGAGTGCAAATCCTTTAGTAACTCAACAAGTCATTGTTGAGTTGTCTTAGGAGGAACATTTACTGAAGACAAGTAAATCTGTAGAGATCAAAGAGGTGACTTTCTTGTGTGTGGACATATCTCTTAGCAGACTGCTCCAACATCATGTGTGACTTTATATTGTTGTGATAGTCAATGCAATGGATTGTAAGGATGTTTTCGCCAGAGCCAAAAAAGCAGTTTGTGGATTTTTTAGTTCTGAAAGTTATTGGATCTTTGGTTTGGGTCTTTGATTTGTGTCATATTGTCTTTGTCGTGTCCTTCTTTTTCAATCTGGTTTAGTTTTTCATTAGTGAAGTTAGGTTTTGTCTTTATGCGTCTACATCATGTTCAGGGACACAAAAACAAACCACGAGAGCTCTTAGAGCCTGGCTGCATCTATAAACATTGATTGCTATGGGAGCTGTGTCTTGTGGGATAAAGCATGCCGCCAGCTGTCGCCGTAGTGATGGTGTGAGAGCGAGGCCCTGGGAGAGCATGTGGTGCACCCTGAGGGAGAGAAGAAAAGAGAAGTGGCAGACGTGCATCTTTTCACCATCGTCATGACACTGTGTTTTCACACAGAAAAAATGGAAAACAACCAAACTTAGGGTAATAATTACTAAATGAATAGTTAAAGCATTTTCCTTTATCCTCAACTTCTTTCTTTATAGTTCCTGCACATAAACACATAAAGGTTATATAACTAGTGACATTTCTTTGTTCTACTTTTTCAGCTGTCACAGAAACGATGAAATGGAAACATTCAGTCTTGTGATGGAAGTAAATGTAAGAGTACTTCCCTACTTTGATAACCAAATGAATGATTTTAATCTTCGACAAGCATGTCACTTCACTTCCCACATGGCACAATATGTTTTCTATTTTCCGATCCCGGAGCAGAAAACCTAAAGAACTAATGTTCTAAAGAGTTATTAGTTGAAACAATAGTTCTCTTACTGCTTAAATTGTGATATTACATTCGGCAAGTGTTTTATTGACAAAAAGGTAATAAATTAGAAATAGTTGAACATTTAGCTCCTGGAAGACTTTTTAGCTGGTTTCCATAAGCTGAATTTCATCAAACGCATCGGTGAGGTGTGCTGTCTAGGTCACAGAGCAACCTTTAAAATGTTTAAAATTGCAGGATGGGGCTTTAGCGCAGGAAAATAAACCTGCTAAGAATTTCTGTGACACGTTGCTGATGTGAAGCAACCTATAATGTATTTTTTGGAACTTAATGTTACACTTAATGCCAAACAAATCTGTCAGGAACCCAAATGCAGGACACAAAACAGATAGGAGTTGACTCAAAAGCTGTTGAAGCAGTCCAAGAAATTCAAAGTCCAAAAAGTAAAAGGCGAACTGACTCGTGAGCAAACAAAGAACATAAAGTGCAGGTTTACAAAAACTGAGGCAAGGTGGACGACAGCACATACAAGATGAGATCATAAGAGGGCAGTGCAGTGAACTATCTGGTCTGTAAGAAAATGGATAGGTGGACATACTAAGAGCTATTTCGAAGAATCGGGAAGAGGTTTGTATTGGGAAACTGGAGAAACTATAAACAAGAAATATGAAAAGACAAGTGAGCACAAAAATAAGAGAGGAAGCGATTGACTCAAAGCAGAGACAAATGCATTTAAACTTGACATAGATAAGATACAAGGTGGAAGGGTATGAAAACAAGACAAGAGATTACAAAAAATCAACACTAACAAAAAGCCATGAAATAAGTTGCTATTTTAGTCTTTTACTACAATGATTCACAGGATGCATGACAAATATAAAAGGTTTATTAACTCCCAAAGTCATAAAAGTTAAAATCCAGATAAGGGAACTATCTTGATGGCTTTGGAGAGGAAAGGAATGGTAATATATAACATCCGGACAATCACTCATTGCTGTCAACATCTAGGATCAAAGTCTCCTTCATTTGAGCAGCAAAACATTCAATAGACAGCAAAAGCTCAACTAGAACATTTGATAAGGGTGGGGACTTGGGCCAAGATCTTGCCTTCATCTCTGGGACACAATTATAGATGCAGATTATACTTTATCTGCTTCATGCAACTTTACATTCCATCTAATAAGAGGTTAAAGAAATCAGCGATAACCTGAGCCTGTGTTTCCTAGAGTGTGTTTGAGTTGGACCTTATGATTATTGTTCTGTTTGTAAGAAATTAACTACCTGTCAGTTTCATGTGTTTCTGCTATAAAGGGAACCTGACATTCAATTATGTAAGCAGTGATATTAGCTGACGGAAAAAACAATGGCACATCCTCTTTGTATTTGTTGTCACAATATTGAATGACTCCATCTTCTCTCTCTTCTGTTTTTTTGCCCTGTCATACTTCTCTATTTCTTATTTCTCATTTTTTTATACATTAAACCTTTAGAGTATATAAAATAGGTTTAGGTATTATCTTAAAAAAGAAACAAACCTACATGTGAAAAACAACAACTTTCAATCCACTTGTTTTTAAAGCTTTCTTTACGTGTGGAAATAGATGGATAAATAGATAAATAGATTGAATAGAAAAAAGTGTAAAGGCCTGGATTTAGCATCATAGGCTATGTAGTGTTTTTTGATGCCTGAAGTCACCATTTGTGTATGCAAGGATGGTTATAAGGCATCAGCCAGCACAGCACCCTATGATATCTCTGAGTGAAAAAAGACTGAATGAGAAGTGGAAGCTGTGGACTGCTTTCCACAGACACTAACACCTGCCAATTTGTGCTAGTTAACATACAAATAAAATAGCACGATTTCATTCACCAAAATTAGAAAAAGAAACTATGAATGGGGTGTTACTTAAATTATTTACAGAATCCATATATAAATCACATAAGCCACATTATATCAGACAGATTGCATTTAAAACGGTCTAAAAAGTGACAAACTGTCAGATTCAATTCAGCGATTAGATCTAACAAAATTGAAGCGCAGCAGACCTCTGTTCTTACAAAGTTGTGTCAGAGGTAGGAGTGGTTTGAGAACAGTTCTGCATTGTTGAATGTTGAGTGACAACATGGGGTTCTGTGCCATGTAGATAGATGAAGGGGGCAAACATCCAGACCACAAATATTGCCAAACTTTAAGCCCTAATATAGAGCAAATGAAAGAGATTTCACACGATTAGCATGCACTAATTCTGATGAGATGCTTCTACTTGCCCAATAAATGACATTCTTACATTGATTGTTATCAGATAATTAGTGAAACATCTTTGGAAAAAAAACGACAATTCTCTGACACAAGGGATTGTAGTCTGTGTAAAGCAGTCAATAAGAATAAGCATTAATTCATAAGAGCTGAAAATATAAGGTAAACTGGTTTTAATCACAGTCAGATGTTTTCTTTTTTAAGCCTGGATTTTGATACTGAAATTGGAATGTTGATTTATTATCTTGTTTTATCAACAACAAAAAAAAAGATTACCACTTATTAGCAGAATTGTTGCAGATATTTTTCTCCTTCTTCTTTTTTCTTCTGAAAAATCCAGTTATTGACCCAGCTCATATCCTTTAAGATTAATGGACCAGTATAAAGAACGTGTGTGGCTTGTGAGTAAAAGCTCAATAACTGTTAACTGTTAAAGTACGTTTGTTCCTTTTATTTCAGATGTAGAATGTGTAAAAACTATGGAACATGACTTAGTGGTTCAAAGATGTGATGCTCAAAAATGACCCTCCAGCATTTACTGATGCTGAACAAAAGAAAAACAATATGTGAAATTAAAATGCAAAGAAACGCTGAAATTGCACTGATTGCACTGACACATTCAGTAAAAACCTTTATTTTGTGTATTCTTTCAAGCTTCACAGAGTGAACAGCCACTGCTAATCACAGTGTTCTACTTTAAATAAATAAAAGTTAAAACCAGGCTTAGCGCCAATATCCTACTGTGTAAAGGTCACAGGCCAGGTGCCTGTGTTTTATTCTCTCTTTCTGTTCCTCTCTGAACCCTGCCACACCCAAATGTTACAAAGGTCTCCCAATAAACCAAAAGAGAGATCCAACACAGCTGCTGGCTAAACAAAGTAGCCAAATGGAAGCCTGATCTTCAGCCATCGTTTGCTTTGGTGACACATGCTTTGTGATATCTATCTATCTATCTATCTATATATATATATATATATATATATATATATATATATATCCACGAGCACCTGGCAGCACAAATGAACCAGCTGCTAGTTGACGAGAGACACCCGGAATGGCTAACCGAAGGCCGGACAGTCGTGATCCTCAAGGACCCGCAGAAGGGACCGGTCCCCTCCAACTACCGACCAATAACCTGCCTCAGCACCACGTGGAAGCTCCTGTCAGGCATCATAGCGGCTAAGATAAACAGGCACATGGGTCAATACATGAGAGTTTTTAAATTCTTTTTCTCGTCTGGCTCTCGGCGAAGGCAGTCGCACTTTTCTCCTCTCCTCCTTCCCCTTATCTTCCCTGCTTAGCCTCTTGTGTCCTTGTCTTGTCTCGTGTGTATTACTTTCCCTGGAACACTCTCTCACAGTCTGTTCTCTAAAACCTAAAGAGAATTATGGATTTGATCAATTGGTCTCTGAATGCTATTGACACCCTCTTACCAACGAGATGTCTGGGCTCGGGAGAGCCCGAGTGTCCTGGAGGTACTTTCCCTGCCGGATACACAATGGACGGGTGGCAGAAATGGAGGATTGTGTGCCTGGCGGGACTGTCGATCGAGGACGCTGAAGATATATACCTATTCGGAACCATGATAACAGGGTTCTTGCTGATCGGAGCTGGCTTGGCCCTGGCTTATCGGAGAATTAAGAAAGCGGAACCGGCTGTTCAAACCCCCCCAAGGCTGCCCGCTGGGATTGAAACGATGGGACGAGGTGCGACTTCTCAGAATGGGCTCACTGAGTGCAGCATGGTTAGATCTTGGAGAAGCTTACGGCTGCGGTAAATACTCAGAATAAGACCTCTGAGCGTACATTGGATTACATCAAGGAGAAATCCACTCAGAATAACATCTCTGAGAGAAAGTTGGATTACATAGTGGAGCAGCTCACTGCAGTCGTGAGTTCTCAGAATCGGCTCTCTGAGCACAAGAATGACAAGACCACGGAACGCAAGTTTGATAACATCATGGAGAAGCTCGCGGCTCTCCAACAGGAGATTGAGAGACCAGTGTCGGTGTCGGCGTGTTAAAGAGCAGCTTTGAAATTCTCATGAGTTGTTCGCACAAAAGAAAAATCACCATTTTATTGCGGCTATCCCTTCGGCGCCAGCTGTGGGCTCAAGGCTGGAGCCGAACAACAACACCCTGATAACGACTGTGTTTTTGACTGTTCTTCCCACTCTATGCAAGGCCACCTGGGTTGGCTGGAAGACTGTTTACTTAGCCTGGTAGGGCGAAGGACACTGTCTCAGCTGAACTCTGGACACACACACATACACTTACACTGATAAGCACTCACACACTCATACCCCAGGTGCAAGCTGTGTAAAGATGCTCCAGAGACAATGCAGCACATAACAGCAGGGTGTAAGATGCTAGCAGGCAAGGCATACATGGAACGCCATAGCCAAGTGGCCGGCATAGTGTACAGGAACATCTGTGCCGAGTATAACCTGGAAGTCCCGAGGTCAAAATGGGAGATGCCCCCAAGGGTGATGGAGAATGACCGAGCTAAGACAGACGGACAAAATGGTGGTGGCTTACCAACCGGACATAGTGGTGGTAGACAAACATGAGAAGACGGCCGTAGTGATTGATGTAGCGGTTCCGAATGACAGCAACATCAGGAAGAAGGAACACGAGAAGCTCGAGAAATACCAAGGGCTCAGAGAAGAGCTCGAGAAGATGTGGAGAGTGACGGTGGTCCCAGTGGTAATCGGAGCACTAGGTGCAGTGACTCCCAAGCTAGGCGAGTGGCTCCAGCAGATCCCAGGAACAACAGCGGAGATCTCTGTCCAGAAGAGCGCAGTCCTGGGAACAGCTAAGATACTGCGCAGGACCCTCAAGCTCCCAGGCACCTGGTAAAGGACCCGAGCTTGAAGGATTGACCGCCCACAGGGGCGAGTGGGGAATTTTTTTGTTTTATATATATATACACATATGTATATATATATTTTTTAAATAAAGGAGTCAAGGTTGTTGATTTAGCTAAGAAGAATTTTATTAAAACTATTATTATTAGCAGTAGTATTACTATTATTTTGTTAACTTCCAACACATTTGAATTTACAATGGCAATATAGAACAGCAAATTAAGCATAGACACATATTTGAACAATTTCACTCACTTAAGAAATGAAGAAATGATAAACTTATTTTTAAAACACACACACACACACACACACATACACACACACACACACACACACACACACACACACACACACACACACACACACACACACACACACAAACTGCACAAACCAACCAAGCAAATACACAAAGAAAACCAACCAGTATCTGTGAAATACAAACACATATGTACTTTGCAAACTGCTGTGGTGTTACAAACATAAATATACTAAGAGGATCTTGGTTACATACTTTTTAAAAGGGTCTAGACATGGGATCCTTGGAGCATCATGCACACATAAATATACACTAAAGAGGTCCTTGGTTATATGCTTAACAAAAAATGGACCAAACATGGGTTTTAATCTATTCAAAAACTTAAAAAAATCATTGAGAAAAATTTGTGACAAACGCTCATTATCAACTTCCAGAAAATAAAAAAATAAAAGAAAGGAGCATAGTGTAGAACATATTTGAATATTTTAACATTTTGAAATACATTTTAAACACATGACTATACAGACATTTGAAATAAAGTTATCCTCACATGAAAAACTCTTTTCTATTTGCACACACAGTGAAACTGTGAAAAGGAAGACAAAGTTTCACCTGGGGCAGTATTGGATCTATCTGTAGTTTCAGTCTCAGCAGAAACTCTCTTAAGCAAATATTACAGGTCATGCAAAACACACGCACACACGAACACACTGAACAATCACACCAACCAAATGCATGTAAAATGAGAGCTGACTCTTCCTGGTCATTGTCAGTGAAATGACAGACCACATTTTAACAGCAGGTTTCAGTGAAACACAACACCACGCAACCAGCCAAGAGCTAATAAGAGGACGACACACAGGTGTTTTCAGATTCACATAATGCCAAGAATTTAGTATAAATATTTTCCCAGTAAAAATCTTAAAAGAATAAAGTTATTTGTTTAAGCTCCCATGTTCAAGCACTGAAAAATCTAAGTCTATTTTTTTAAGCAAAACAAAAGGATGTGAATAAACATATCACATCCTTTATGTGCTAAAAGCAAAGCAAAAGATTAATATTTGTACAGCATCTTCATCTCGGAGTCTTTCAGCCGGATTCACGCTGTGGTTTCCGGTAAAAAAAAAGTAACACGCATACAGACAAAAACTCACACACAAAAATCATTTTTCTTTCATCCTTCAGCAAGATGAAATTAATTCAGACGTAGTCTTTCTTGTCATATCCTGCACCTGCACTAATGCTACGTGGGGCCGAGTACCCCATCCTGGGTGGCAGATATTTCTTTTCTTTCGGTGGGCAGCTAGTGCACAACATCGCCCCTCCGATCAGGAACACTCCGGCTGCAGCCCAGCCTATGTAGAGCGACGCCCCTATCTCCCTCCTTTGAGCGCTGATCACAAGAGGGTTGTAAAAATCAGTGATGATAACTTGGGCAGTCCAAGAAACAGGGATGAGAACCAAGAGGCCACTGAGGATGAAGAAGACTCCTGCAATGATCATCACTTTGGCTTTGCTTCCTTCCTCTTCAATGCAGTTGGTGCACTTGGCGCCGACTATGGAGATCATGATACCCAGCACTCCGAGTATAATGGCAATAACCATCATTGCTCTGGACGCCTGCAGTTCCGGAGTCAAGGCCAGCAGCGAGTCGTAGACCTTGCACTGCATTTGACCTGTGCTCTGGACAACACAACTCATCCACAAACCCTCCTGGATGATCTGAGCAGTGACAATGTTAGCTCCGACAAATGCACTCACCTTCCACATTGGTAGGGCACATGTTAATATGGCTATGAGAAAACCAATGACTCCAAAGGCAATGCCCACGATCTCCATACCCATCGACATGTTCGCTCTCGTGTGTGGTGACAGAACGAAATCCAAAAAGCGAGTCCACAGTGTCCAACAAACTGAGTCCCCCAGGTGAGTCTTTGGTGAAAAGGATTCTGCTTTACTGTCAGGTGCTTATTGAAGTGTGAGCAGCTGTATGAGGGTGTGGCGTAGCTTTAGGATGCTGCTACAGAAACAAGATATCTTTATACCTCGAGAGAACAAGGAGGAGTCCTCTGGTGTTGATGTCAGCGAGAGGCTGTCTTCACATACACACAGAACAAATACACACATGTGAACATACAGTGGAGGAGGGGAGCATGAGGCAGAGCAAGAGAGCAGTGATGTGATGGAGGCAAGGTGTGGCTGTGGTTTGTGGGGGATGGGCAAAGGTAGTTCTCTCATTCCAAGAACTATGTAAAACATTTCACCTGTTTTCTCCCAGGAACTGAATTCACCATTACATTGGTGGACTCACACATCCCTTCATACACGTCACAATCTTATACACAAACACAACACACTTCATACATCAAGTTACTTTTGCAAAATGCTCAGTCTTTTGTACAAACCACTGTCGTTGTTGCACTTTTCTATAGCACTGTCTTATGTCTGTATCGTTCTGTTCTGTCTGGTGTTACACTGTTTTTTATGTGTTGTTGCAGTTTTTGCACACTTGTACTTAATCTACTCCTGTGTTGATTGTCTTTTATATGTTATATGTAGCACCATGGTCGTGGAGGAACGTTGTCTCGTTTCACTGTGTATTGTACAGCTGCACATGGTTGGAATGACAATAAAGCCACTTGACTTGACTTGATGTGGGTGATTAAACTGTGACTGTACAAAGTAAAAATGAAGAAGACACCAAAACGAGGCACTTGACCTTCTAATTCACTGCATATGAATGAATGAAAAAAAAAAAAGAGCATAAAAAAGTTACTGGCTAACTGTAAATGCTACTTTGCATTAAGTGATTAACATTACGGGGCAAAAAAAAAATCCTTTGACCTCAGGCTACTTCAAAAGCTTTGTTGTGAATCAGAAACGTAACCATGGTGAAAAATAACCCTCAGGTAATTATTTTGTTACTCCCTGGTTTCATTCATTCAGACGTTTAACGACAGTCAGGATTTAGTGTCAGGAAAACAATCCCAGAGCTCTTCTGAGAACCGGAATAACTGCATCAAGAACAAATATGAAGAGAGAGAAAACATAACAGTGCTGTTGTCTGACACCCTAAGCATACAGAAAGAGCGTGACCTTCTCAGTATCGGTTAGACTCTGACCAATCATTTCCCTGAAACACACACATGTCCACCCAAGAAAAAGCGAGCTACAAAAGCTCCCTATCACTTTGTAATTCAGCAAACAATTTATAGAATGAGTTCTGAAAAAGTATTATTTAAAAAACAAAAAAAAGATAATGAAATGAACCCCCCTATGATTGAAATTTTAGCTGACCCCAAACTTTAGAGTGGAACTATGTGCTGTAATGCGATCTATATGGGTTTTAATGCGTGTTAGGAAAGTAGACTCATTACATTTTTTTAAGAATTAAAAAAGTTTTGGTAGGGATTTTCTAATAACCTGTAAAAAAGAGAGATTTTATTACATATGTAAAAACACAGTTCACATAAAAATTTATCCTGGTTATGGAAACTAAAACTTTTCTTTCAAATGCACAGCTCGTGATAATAACCTCAGTGACTTAACGTTTCTGCTGTACACACAACTGCATGTCAACAATATGCTGTCATAAACCAAAATAGGGCTCAAACATATAAAAACAAGACTGAAAAACATAAGGGAGCCTGTTTGCAGTTTCATCATGAACATCGGGATCAGATGTTTATGTATTACATCATCCTTTCATGGATGACAACTGCTATTATAACAGCTAACACCTGTGTTACCAAAAACAAACGCATGAGCATAAGCAGAACTGCAGCTGTTTCCCCCCCCAGTAATTTAAGATAAAGATCTCCACCAAACAAATAGAAGAATACATGCTGATGGTGTTCCTATTACTGCATTACACCTTAGATGAACCACATTTATTCTCCTCACAAGTTTGCAGATTCAGATTAACGTCGGTATTTTCTTTAATACTTATTTAATGGGAATAGATTATTTTATCTATGGCCTTTATGTCTCATTACCAAGGAGTTTCAGTAGTTCCAATAAAAGCCTTTCCTGGATGTTGAAAGTTTACTCAGTGTGCTGATGAGCAGAGTCAGTCATGTGCTGTAATGGCGCAGCACAGGGTGGCTGCTCACATGCTAAAGGTCAGGATAATTTGACTATTCAAACCAGGAAAAAGTTGGTATCTGTGAAGGCACTGAATCAGACAATAAACAGAAGGGACTTTTTCCCAAATGACATCAGATTTCATGCGTGAGTTACAGAAGAGACTCTGATGAATGTGTAATGAACTTGGTACATTTATTTATGTGACCTGTTGTGCTTTACTTAAAAAATGTTGTTAAAATATTGTCCAGTGGATTACGTATTATTCTTAGTTTCTTCTTCTTTCTACAGAATTTAGAAACCTGTTTACATGCACTCTTGTAGAACATTAAACAGTCAATCAACGTTAAACCAGTAGTTACTTGTAATTACTTTATTAACCGAAAGTATTTTAATCAAGTCAGATTTCAAAATAAAATATTTGTATTTATGGATCAAATACATTATAAAAGTTGTATCAAAAATCAGATAATATTAAGATTTTTTTGTCAAACACACAAAGGTGAATACATAGAAATGAAGGATATTAAGTAAAGTACAATACATGAAAGTTTGTCAGATTTAAAAACAGTAGGAATACAGAAACATCAAATGATAAAATACGGAAGAATGAACAAATAAAATTACTTACGTATCATTCTAATAAATCATACATTTGCCACCCTTTTGACCTTCGTTTGAAGCCGAGGGTGAGCTCCACTTTGCTCAGCTGCATGCTGTTTCACATCTGTAACTCAGCATGTCTGTTTTGTAAGAACGTCCAAAAAATCATCACATGAAACTTATTCCAGTTATGGTGTCTGTCTGCTTTGAATCTATGATAGTTTGTATATACAAAGTCATCAGTACATTGATCATTAGAATAACGACCATCCACAACAGACACTAATGCTATGAATGTTATATTATGAATAAATATATATAATATTTTTTTCTCTGCAAATGTTTCTTCACTGTGCTGTGACAAAGAATCACATCGTTTGCCATAACTGATCATGATCATGATCACAATTTCAATCTGCTCAGTTAGACTAAATATAGAGAATATGTAAACATTGTCCTAAAGAAACTGCAAATTCAGTGTCAAGACTATATAGACATTCTTGTCATCTTAAATATCGATAGATTTCCGTACACCATAACATTTGTATCTGTTTAACTACATTTTTATAAAAATAGCATGCAATCCCCTCCGATCCTCTTTAGTTTTTGTCCTTTTCCACTCACACATAGTCCCTTCTAGTATAGGAGCTTTGAGCTGCCGACATCGGCGCGGCTGAGTATGCTGCACGACTCTGGGGCTGTATGTTATACTTCAGTGGTTTGTCTTCCTTTGGAGGGCAACTGCAGCAGAGGATAGCTCCCCCAGTCACCAGCAGGGCTGAGGCAGCCCATCCCACATACAGTGATGCCCCGATCTCCATCTTCTGCCCAGCAGGGACGATTGGACTGTAGAACTCGACGACAATGGTGTTTGCTGACCAGGAAACAGGCACTAGTTGAGCCAGACCTGCTATGATGAACGCCACTCCAGAAGAGATCATCACCTTGGCTTTAACCCCATCCTCCTCGATGCAGTTGGTGCACTTGGCTCCCACCATGGCAATGAGGAGAGCAATCAACCCCACTAGAATGGCAACAACTGTGAGTGCCCTGGCAGCCTGGAGGTCCTGAGGTAAAGCCAGCATCGAGTCGTAGATTTTACATTGCATCTGGCCCGTGCTCTGGACCACACAACTCATCCAAAGACCCTCCCAGTACACCTGAGAAGTGACGATGTTGGCGCCAATAAAGGCCGAGACCCTCCACATTGGAAGGGCACAGCTGGTCACAGTGAGAGCCCACCCCAACACTGCCAGGGTGATGCCGGCCAGCTCAAGTCCAAAAGATGCCATGGTGCAACCACGCAGTCCTTTTTTATATTTTCTCTCCCTTTGTTTCAAGACAAGATAAAGGTTTTTCTCCCTTCTTATTTTCTTAAGTTCCTTTTCCTTGTGTTTGCTTCAGTGACTATCACAAGCCTTTGTTATTTGGTCCTTTAATTTCCTCTTTTCTGCACCTTTCTCCAAAAGGTACGCCCTTTTCTGAAGCTGTAGTCGCTGTAGCTCCTGCTGAATCCACTCAGTGTACTTCCTCCAGGGACTTTCTGCACCATGTATTTGTCCGTTCTTGAGCAGCCGTTGACCCTTATCTGTGTACCTTTTTATCATAAACTGGTGTGACCCACCTAGGGGATGACATCACTCGCCAAACTAAGCCAATCAGGTGAGTCCTGTGCATCGGCCTCATTTATCGCCTGGGTGTGTTGGCACTCGTTTGTGTGCTTTTTCAAATGAAGAGTGTTTTCATGGTTTAACCTTTTGCCCCTGGTAGCTCGAGGTGTGCCTTTTTATTGCTGTTAATAGATAATGAGTGGCCAGGACAGACCTTGTTATGCAGTTGATAAGTGACCACACAGGAACGCATGCTTTCTGAAAGATTTGTATGTAAGCGTTAGCATACATAAAGTGTGTGTGTGTACACAGAGTGGGAGAGAAAGAGGAATAAAAAGAATCTGCACAGATTATTATATTTGACTTGATGTTATTTTTTTTTTCCATTTCCAGTTTTCTGTGTCACATTTTTATAGCCGCAGCTGACACACATTATTACAGTTTTAACACCAGTAACGCGTACCACAGTAGTTCCCGCAGGGTTAGAAATTCATAACTAGTTTCGCAGTAAAACTGAGTTAATGTCAAACTAGAAGCAGAAAGAATGTGTTGCTGTGTTACTATGCCTTGTGTGAACCTAATAGGTTGCTGTAAATTCTACTCCTGAATGCTAGTCAGTTTCTACCAACAAGTTAATACTAGTACTATACATAGAAAAAAATTGTCCGGCTGTAATTATATTCACAGTAATTAAAGTTTTTTAAAGGACACAATTTATACAGTGCCAAATCACAACAGTTGCCTTAAGGCACTTTATTGTGTATGGGAGCCAATGAAGGGAAGCCAATATAGGAGAAATATGCTCTCTCTTCTAGTCCCTGTCAGTACTCTTGCTGCAGCATTTTGGATTAACTGAAGGCTTACAGTAGTTATTGTAAATTTAATTAATGGTTATTTACTGTAATCTAATTTGCAGTAATTTTTTTACTGCATTTGTATGTACAGTATTTGCAGCATGTATTCATTTATAGTATTTTATTTTTCTATTTTATTTTACTGTATTTTAAATTATTGCACTGTTAATGTGGTTATTTTGTAATGTTGCAGGATTAACATAGTTTGTCAAAACTGTCAAGACAGTTGAGCACTGTTAATCACATCTAACCCCCATCTCCTCAGAAAATTAGTCGCGAATGCCTAAAATGAATTTTAATTGTTGAAAGCACAAATTACAAGTGTGTATATACTTTAACCATTATGGTTAAAATTAAAAGGCAACAAAAATGCCAAACCAGAAGCGGCAAAAACGCAATGTGTTAAATTCATGAGGTGCACTTGAATTGATGTTGTATTTGAAGAGAGGAAAAAAAGCAGTGGTACAAAATAAGCTAAAAATCCATCTGGCCCATCTGACATGCAACTGCTATGTTTGATGCTGCAGTGTTTGGTCTGATTTTAATCGGGTGGTTGCTAGATAACAAGTTTTGTGGCTATAGGTTTGAATATTGTGCATAAGGTGTGGTTGGGGCTGAAGATATATCTGTGTGCCAGTTTTGCTTGCTGACCTGATTTTGTAAAAAGAGGTCATGAGCAAACATAGGCTTATATCTATAGCTTATATCTGTCTTGATATCTACAGTTATCTCATCATTAACTAAGCTAAAGTGAAAAATTTATGATGTATAAAAAAAGGTTTGCTGTAGTTATACAAATCATTCTGAGGGGAACATGAGTATCTGGACCACATTCATCATAATCCATCCAATAAGTAGCAAATCAAAGTCACCATACAGCAGATAAAGTTCTAACATAAACCGTCTTTACTGTATTTCAGGTAGAGTTAATTTACTGAGTCCTAAGTAAACTTGTTATTCACTGGGCTTGGACACACAAACCTAGGTAAATGAATAAAGTCATCTTCAGATAGAAGTGATTTGTTAAAGCAGATAGACACTGCAGCACAGAAAAATCTTTAACTTACATCAGCTCTGATCAGAGAGCTAATAATTAGGGAGGAACTCTTTTTCTTAATGTGTTACCTTCAACAAGTTTTTCACAGTAACATCACACGTAACACAAGTAACAGTGGCGTCATGCAGAAAAATAATTTTAGTTATACAGTTCACATGTAAGCACAGTGTCTCTCTTTTTATTAGCATACTACACTGTGCTGTGCTTTTAAGCGGAGTGAGGCAGACAGAATGAGGTAAATTACTTCTGAGTCGTGCTTAACGTGAAATAAGGATTTCTCTAATCTTTGATGACCCAGAAAAACTACATAATGAGGAAGAAGACTTCTTTACAACAAGACCTAATGGACTCACTGGCCCATGTCTCGATACCTTTGTCAAACTCATTGCTGATATCCCCATTGCAAGTATAATAATCTGCGGCGGAGTGGCGCAGTCAAAGTCCGGGCTTACATCAGATTGAGATGCTTTGACATGACCTTTAACGCCTTTCCCTAATGTTATAAATGTGTTTGACGATTCGAAACATTTAAGTGTGACAAAAATGTACTTGTTTCAAAACATGAAAATAAGGACTTATACAAAAGTACAGAGCAGTAAAGTATTGTGAAGAGACCTACTGTGTTCTTAGTATCAGTCACTGAGTCTGTATTTCTATGAAAGTGTCTCAGTACTTTTGCCTACCTGATCACACTTTGTCTTGCATACGTGTACACTTTATCAAACTGTAATATGTGAAAAAAAGGTAACCCAGAAACCACGATAAGATAAAGCGTAATAAAAGGCAATTATTAAGATAATGTTGTATTTGGGAAGGAAACAATACAGTGAACCAACAACTCAAATCTGATTGTCAATTGTATGTCTTTATTTGCGTGTTTAAACAAGAAATATATGATAGTGCAGTTATTATTCTTGCTTCCTTCCTTTCTTTGCTTTTGCTCCAAATCTATCCTTTGTGTACACAAGCCACTAGGCAAATTTTTGGCATCACTGTAGCTGCTAATAATGCATGACAGTAGTCAGACCTGACATTAAGCAAACTTGCCTGAACAATCCACCAAACTAGAGACCATCTGCAGCTTCTGGAGCATCAGCTGGCTTTAAAATTAATTTGTGCAGGTTAATGAATGCATCTTACTCACTTTTGCTGCTTTCTCACTGATACCATTATAATCAATATACTCAAACATTTGTGGTGGCTACTGCTATAGTCTCTACAACTTGCACTTGCCTTGGCAATTTTGGACAGATCCCAGCTGAAGGATAAAAGAGAAATGAATATATTTCAATAATATATTTCATGTTATCATTTTTATACTTAGCTTCATTATCTGGTAATGTTTTAGCGTTAGCTAAAATACACAACCATCAACAGGGAAGAGCCAAAAGAAGCAAATGATTAGGAACACTGAACAATGATTGCTGGCATTAGATAAAGGAAGGAGTGAAAAAAAAAGTTCATTATTGATCATAGGACCACTATCTCATTTGCTTTATGGTGAGGCCTTGTTTTATTTTGAGTATTATATTGGACCTTGAACTGTAAGATAATATCAGCTTTATTATTAGTACGATATTATTAGTAACTTGCAAGAAACTGAGTAAAACACTCAGTTTTCAAGAAACTTAAAGAATTCCAGGCGCTTTTCTTTCCAAGTTTCTTAGACAGCTGATTCATCCATAATTTTGGGGTGATCTGGTGACTTCGCCATAATTATGTTGTTTCATCAGTCAGTGAAAATGCTAGCTCAGTAAACCTTGATTGATCACTAGAGATGTGTTCGTTGGAAAGATACAAAATTTCTACCCCACTAAATGTGATCCATGATAGTCACTTATGTGATATGTCAGGTGGTATTGATTTCAGGCAACAGTAATGCAATGGTATGAAGCAAAACTGTGTAACTAGGAATGTTCTTCCTCAGGGGTGGTTAGCCATTTAGGTATAAGCAGCTCATGTCATGGTCCTGCAGCCCTGGGCAGTATGTGACTTACTCTGAATATTCTTGCATCACAAGTTTTCTTTGGGGTTGGCAGACATAAAGTAAGTTGCTTAAAAGGAGAGTTGATGTTGTCATGGTCCAAAGTTTTGTGTTTTATTAATTAATGCTTTCATTATAATTTCTAGTCTCTTGGTTTCTGTGCATTCCCTGTGGTTCCGCGTTTAGTTACTCTTGTCTCCATGTCTCAGAGTCTAGTCTCGTCTCTCTTTTCATGCCCCCAGTCTCGGTGTTAAACTCGCGTGTCTTGTCTTCATCTACTTCCTGTTGTATTTTGATAGTCCTTGGCTGTATCCCAATTCAGGGTCTGCAGCCTTAGAGTACGCAGCCTTAACGGTCCACAAGGGCCGCGTACTCAAAGACCGCTAAGGCCGGAAGTGCGAGGCTTGTGAAATGTCGCGCTGCCCAGGTTGCCTAGCAACCATGATACTAACAGCTAGAAACGTTTCATACAGCTTTGTTTGACAGAAATGAAGGAGAAAATATTTTGTTCATTTGTTTGTTTGTTTCTGCATGAGCTTTGATCATTCTCTGTAAGTTTAAGCTCAGCTATTGAATGGCGTATATTTTAAAGTAAAGTCTTTAAAACCAAGTTAGTACAAACGTCACTAAAGTCACATAACTTTGCCGACATGTGGCCAACAGTAATGTTTTAATGTTCCTCATTATTAAACATTTGCACATAAATAAGTGACATAATATTCAGTACTTACTTTTCACAGTTTACTCTTCGGCCGCTCAGCTTCTTCGTCTGCCGCAAAATTATCCACACCGACTGCTGCGCTATGAATTGTGGGATATGTTGGGCCACGAAGTCTACACTGCCACAGCCTTAAAATTCAGGGAAATGAAGGACGCATTTGAGGGCCGCATTTCGAGCAGCCTTTGAATTGGGACAGCCTTCGGCGCACCACTGTGACGTAATCGGCCGTAAAATGCGGCCTTTAAGGCTGCAGACCCGGAATTGGGATACAGCCAGCGTCCCGTGTTCGGTATACTGAGTTTTGCTTCCCCTTTGTCTCATTATGTGTGCTTATTCCCAGCTGTGCTCTCCTCCTGTGTCTCATTCCCTCGTCATCATTCTGTGTACTTAAGCCCTGTATCTTCCCCTGTTTGTTCGTATGTTTCATCCTCAGCATTTTCTGTCTTCCAAGTTACATTGTCCTTGTCTCTAATTTTTATGTTTCATGTTCAGGCTCTTGTCTCAGGTTCTTCGTTTGTTCATCCTTGTTTCTAGTTTTTTGGAATTTAAGTTTTTGTTCTGTTTTCTCCCGTTGCCTTTTGTTTTTTTGCAGCCCAAAATAAAGGCTTGATTTTTGTTAAACATTCACCAGCATCTCTGTGTCTGCATGTGGGTCTACCTTATCTCCTCTCAACGCCGTCTGCCTTGACAGACATTACAGCATACTTATAATTTAATCACACGTTCAAACCATTTGGTGAATAATGATCAGTCAGTGACCATCTGGTAACCCCTTGTGGCTACTAAAATAATAATAATAATACTAGTAAAGTATATATTTTTTGTTGTAGAAGGAGGGGTACATACATTTTTTTCTTTGACATTTAGCTTCATTTACTCTAATTCATTGAGAACTATCTTGCGAGTGCACTGAGCAGTATCGCTAAAGCCGGTTACTGCACATTAGAATTAGTTATAAAAATGAATTTGTTTTTTGAACATAGAAGCATCTAAATGTCTTCCTGGAGGTTGGTAAAGATATTAGTTAATATATGAATATATGAAGCTTTAAATACACATGGAGTAGTTTTAGATAAAATTATAAATCTAATTTTGGTGTGACAGTAATGTTTTTTTCATTCTTTCCTTCTCTGCTAACTTGTTTCTGTTGAATGAATTGTAAATACTAGTAATACCCCAGCTTGTGCCTTTGTGGGAAATAGAGAGATCATATCAATACTGTACCTGTGTTGTGTTACTAATTAAACTCAGTACACTACAACTTCAAGTGCAATGTACTCAACAGGATAAGAGATGCAAAACAAAAACTAGAAGCATGAATGCTGACTCAAGTGTTTTGATCGGCCAGTTATGCAACCCAGTTCCTGGAACTGCCTGTTGAGAATTATTCACCAAGAAGCAACAGGAAGACTATGACTACTGGAAAGTTTAGATATTATTTTGCCATAAAATGGTCTCAGAGAGCTGGATCTCAACTGAAAATAATTTGAATATGTTATTGAGAATGGTCTATGATTATTAATAGTGATATTTTTTAATATCATTTTCACTGAAGCAGATTTACATTGTGTGGATAATTTCAATGGATTGTTTTGTCAGTTGATGAATTAGTTTCAGTTTACAGAAGGATTACCCATTTTGTGTTTTCCACCTCTGTGTGTGTGTGTGTTTGAGATCCTTCTGAGATCCTTCATCATATCTAAAGGGGGTGTAAACAGGGATTTCAAGCGTAAACAGCAACCGTATCATTTGGTTAACTACCAGAGGATATCCAGATAGATAGATAGATAGAAAACATGAGAAGCATTTTTTCCTCTTTCACCTACAGTAACACTTAAACTGTTAGTCAGTTTTCAAATAATAGATAAAAACTTTATATTTAACATATTTAACTGAGTATTTATCTCTTTCCAGATTACAGATTGAACTGTCTGCAGCGCTACTTCATATAAGACATTAAAAGGCTTTTTTCATATTAAGATATTAATCACAAGCTCTCACTGAGATACAGTACTCTGCAAAAGTCTAATGCCATTTCTTCATCCACTCGTTTTGCTTCCAGATTTCTTCGAATGCTTTAAAATGGTCTTGATCAAAAGTTCTCTGGACTTTCCCAAGGTCTTTCTCAAGTTTTTCTTTGGACAGTGTTTGCTTTTTCACTCATTTTCAACAACAAAAACATTTCAGTAATGTTTTTTTTGTTTTTGTTTGTAAAGCCACTTTATATCTACAAATGAATCATTGAAGGATAAAAACAGGCCCCTAACTCAAATAAGAACCAAATTTACATCTAAAAGATTTACATCCCCAAAGACCTATTAACTGGAAATGTGGCTTATGTTAGCATGAGGAAATGAGAAAATTGAACAAGTGGTTAACAAAAGTTACAGTATCTGAAAGTCATTTCTTCAATCATGAAAGCAGAAAAATGTCAGATTGTGATCCATCACGCAGTACTACTTGGAAAGCGTCTGATTGATAGCAGCTTCATTTTTAAGCACAACAGCGATTCCAAACACACTATTAGCCATTTTGGCCTCTCCAGAGCTTGAATGGGAAGAAAAGTCTGCCAACATTGAGAGCTTTGAATGTCCTTCATGAAGCCTGGGAAATTATTTTTGAAGACTAAAGAAATTAAAAGGAACTTTTCCCAAGAGAGTTCAGGCTGTGCTGAAGAATGAAGGTGGACATACTAAATATTGACTTTTAAGCTAGTTAGAACTGTACAAACACGGTTTTTGCTTCATTTACTTTATTTTTACAGTTTGTATGTTTAGGAGATTTAAAAAATTTCTTTTTTCAAATATACTGATTTTTCAAGTTTCCAGCAAACTGCCAATCCCATTTCATTTCAAGCAGTTCAATGCACAGAGAGATGGTGATTTCCACAGGCAGCCTTTGTTGTCTGTTCTTCTGTTCTAGAAGCAGAACGTTGGTTACAAAGCCATAAATGCTTTAAAGGAGGGTGGAGCCTTGCATTTAATGGGTGCTTAGAGAGTTATGGTCACATAAGAAATGGAAATAAAGGATGTTTGAGCACAGGTGATAGCACACTTTCACAATCTTCCAGACATATATCTCTTAGTACATGTACTGCATCGCAAAAAAGGTTAAAGTAGATATCATTTTCTGTAAATGCAAAGTTTAAAATTAATAGGCTGCTTCTACTAACTGCAACCTCAGATTCTGGTTACGCAGAAAAAGAGTTCACATCACCAACTGCATACATGCGTGTGCACATGCCATACATGCACAAGCACAAAAATAGACACTGCTGTCACCTATTGGGCACAATGGGGAATGACAGATAAAAGGGGAGACATAGCAGATAAAACAGAGTTTATCATTCTCCTTTGATTTCGATCCTTTGATTTGCAGTTTGCAATAGCTGCAAAATCCAGACATGCCAAATATGTTGTACATCACCTCACTGACTACTCTTTGATGCCTTCATCCACTCACCCTAAATGAGCTTCATACACAACAAAAGCTCTTTTCTTGTAACCTTCAGCAAACAAAAAGCTCTTGTATGTTCACATTTACAATTGGCCTTTAGTCTGAGCTTCAGAACACTCACAGAGCTTCATTCACCTCCAACCTCAGCCTGCAGTTTGCACGCCTTCTTAATATTTTTCCCACTTCATAAATCACATATTTATTTGAAAAATAAAGTTTGGACGCTGTGTAAAATGTAAATAAAAACAGATTGAAATGATTTGTAAATCTCATAAACCCCCAATAGAACATGAAAAACATATCAGTTGTTTAAGGAAATGCACTATTTTAAAATATTTGCTGATTTTGAAGCAACATATCTCACTTTGTAGCATTGCCTCTTCTTTTAACAGCAGTGTGTAAACATCTGGAAATAAGGTAAGCACCTGCTGAACTTTTTGGGAGACAAAGATGGGAACCATCCACTAACCGCTCATTCATTCTGGATCTTTTTAACTGGTAAAAAGTCTGGACTGCAGGCAGGTCAGTTCAAAACTCTTCTACTATGAAGCCATTTTGCTGTAATAGATGCAATATGTGTTTTAGAATTGTCTTTGTTAAATATGCAAGGCAGCACGGTGGCACAGTAGTTAGCACTGTTGCCGCACAGCAAGAAGGTCCTGAGTTCAATTCCACCATCAGGCTGGGGTCTTTCTGTGTGGAGTTTGCATGTTCTCCCCGTGTTTGTGTGGGTTCCCTCCGGGTACTCCGGCTTCCTCCCACCGTCCAAAGACATGCAGCTTGTGGGGATAGGTTAATTGGATAATCCAAATTGTCACTAGGTGTGAATGTGCGAATGAAAGTGAGTGCGAATGGTTGTCTGTCCCTGTGTGTTGGCCCTGCGACAGACTGGCGACCTGTCCAGGGTGTACCCCGCCTCGCGCCCTATGACAGCTGGGATAGGCTCCAGCGCCCCCCGCGACCCTGAAAAGGATAAGCGGAAGCAAATGGATGGATGGAAATATGCAAGGCCTTTTCTGAAAAAGATGCCACCTGGAAGCTACTATATCCAAAGGCACTGCCATACCTTCAGAGATGCTGGCTTTTACACTGAGAGCTGTTGACAAGCTGGATGACCCTATTTTCCTTTTGACATGTTTTCCATGTTATATAGAGAATAAAATAGGAGTTTGGGAGATTTGCAAATCACATTATCTGTTTTATTGACATTTTAGACAGTGTCCAAACATGTTCAGAAATAAGATTGTATATTATTTTTTCTTTCTCCAGGAACAGTTTGAGAAAACAGAAGTGACAGGACAACAGGTGTGTCTTGTGAAGTGTATATGGAAGCATAGGTTGATTAGATATCACACATCACACACAAGAATGTTATAGGATAATATAAGTTCGTCAGTATTGAGCTACTGGGAGAGGCAACAATCTTACAATTTGTAAAGCAAACAGAGTGGAAGAGTGACATCCGGAGCTGGTTCATCTCCTGTTTTCCTTCATGCTGACTGTAAGTGACACCCTACACTACGTGCACTTCTTTGAAAAAAACCCACACACCAGTAATTCATGAATTTGGTGAAGAGTAAGTGCTTGAAAGATTTACACTACTACGCTTACATGTTATTTCTGCTACTTTTTCATTCGACGTCAAACACAAATGTACAGCAAACAGTTAGGTGTACTTTGTTCTTTTCATTTCAATTTATGATTTAATTATTTTACTGTTCTTAATTTACTTAAATCTGAACCTTTGTATTTTACACTGGATGCAGTTATCTAATAAAATAGGTCAGGGATTACCGAAGTGTGGGCTGGGGCCCCCTGGTGGGCTGCGAAGGTACTGCAGGTGGGCCATAGTAGTAAGAGAAATTCTGTATAAATTTACTCTCAAGTATGTACAAGTAGATATTTATATAAATATATTCTTTTATATAAAAAGCAAATTAAAACTGGTAATAGGAGGTGGGCAGTTTGTGATATCACTTGTTACTCCAACTTGCATATGACTGGATAGTATTGGCATTTTATAAAAAACTGTTTGTGTTATTTATGATTTCTTAAAAAACTAATTATAAGGAAATATATCACTCTCTCTTTGGGACTTTGGGAAAAGCAGATGAAGATAATTTGATGTCAAAGATTATTAATACTCATATCAGATTAAAACTGATCATTATTGTTTTTAGGGACATAGTCAAAGCCTAATCAAGCAAATGATTGTACTCTTAACTTCACTTTTAATATTAAAACCAATTAAAGTATTCAAATTAACTTTAAGTGAAAGAATAATATTCCCCTCAGTCCTGAGCTGTGTCCACCCCCCTCAACCTCCTGACATGCTGTAAAGTGAAAGATACAGTTCCTCCAGAGAGTCTTTTGCAAGGCCATTTATGTGCATTTACTTGAGAGAGAACTCCAGCGGGATGCCATCCATTATCAGCGCAGGTGTAACACAACAAAAACACTGAGCACATGACCATTTTTGGTTAGTCGGAAGTTTTGGTCAGAGGTGTTGTCATTTCAGACTGACTGAGTCACCAGACATTCAGGACATCACTCCACCCACCTGCTCACCTGCTCACCTGTTCAGGTGAAACTTTATATTTAGGGAGTGGACCTGAAGAGCAGGTGCTGATGACGGTTTGCTGTTTCTCCATTGCCCCTCCTCCATCAGGCATTTGTACCTGCTCCACTCCTCACCCATTCAGCAGACTCGTCTGACCGGCAGAAAACTCGACTTCATCGCAAGGAAGAAACAAATATTCAACAGCCTGTATCACTCCACAGTGAGAACGTCGATACGCACTCAGAGCTTTATCAGCAACCTCTGAAAAGAGAAAGGACTTTAATTTGAAGCAGCTTGAAGAACAAATCTGACCAAAATGGTGTCTGCTGGCTTCCAAATGCTGGGTGCAGCCTTGGGGATCCTTGGCTGGATTGGAGTCATCGTTGTGTGCGCTGTTCCCATGTGGAGGGTCACTGCTTTTATTGGCAGCAACATTGTCACCTCACAGGTCATCTGGGAAGGTATCTGGATGAGCTGTGTGGTCCAGAGCACAGGCCAGATGCAGTGCAAGGTCTACGACTCCATGCTCGCCCTCACCGGAGACCTCCAGGGTGCTCGGGCCCTGACTATCATTTCCATTGTGGTAGGCGTCATGGCTATTCTGCTTGCTGTAGCTGGAGGAAGATGCACCAACTGTGTGGAGGATCAACAGCAAAAAGATAAAGTGGCTGTCGCAGCTGGGGTTATGTTCATCATCGCTGCGGTCCTCTGCCTTGTCCCTGTCTGCTGGACAGCCAACACTATTATCCAGGAGTTCTACAGCCCTCTTCTGAACGCGGCCCAGAAGAGAGAGATGGGTGCCTCGCTGTATATCGGATGGGGTGCTTCTGCTTTGATGCTTATCGGAGGGGGATTACTCTGTGCCAGCTGCCCCAAAAAAGAAAAAGTACCCCACAATGCAAGGTACACAGCTGCCACTAGGTCTGATGCCTCAGCACCAATATCTGGGAAAGGCTACGTCTGAAATATTTACTGGGACAGATGCAGCAGAGTTTATGGGTTATGTGTGTTGGTAATTCAGGTTACTTGATGAAACGTGACTCCTCATGACACTGTTGGAGTGTTTTGAGATGATGTTAACACCAAGATAGGAACCACACCCAAGTCTACATAGTCCATAGCTGTGTGTGTGTGTTTGTGTCAAAAGTACTATGTTGTGTAAGTACTAACAAGTCTAGTATATCCATATGCTTATGTATCTTTTTTAAATGTTCACTTTTGCTCCTGTGCTTGTAGATTGTTTTTCAGAACTATATATACAAAATTCTCAATGCACCACTTCTACTGTAAATAAATATTTTTACTGTTTACAAATATGAGAATACGTGTTTTTTGTTTCCACTCAATGTTTGTGTTCAACAGGATTCATTCAGTTGTCACCCATAATCACATTTAAAGGAAATTCTAACATTAAAAACAGTGTATTTACAGTATCCATACTCTTTCTATTGTGCGTTTGACACATTTTTAATGTATATTAATTGCAACATACATGTTCATTATGTACCACGGCATAATCAAAACAAGGATGCTTAAAAAACAAACGTCACAGTATCTGAGAAGCAACCATTCTCAGACTTTCTGGTTGAACAGGTTTGGGTGTGGCAAGAATAATACTGGCTGGAAACCGGCTTGTCTGGTTAAACTGTGAACCTACAACAAAGGTATTTGGACTTTGAATGTAGTCACAGGACCAAGTTTTATTTGTTAGGGGAGTAAATATTTAAAAAGAAACAAAGTCTTGTAGTAAGCAAACATTTCTGGAGTGTAAAACAATCCACGGTTCTTATATAGTGCTTTTCTTCTCTATCTGAGCACTCAAAGCACTTTACACAACTAATTCATTCAGCCAATCACATTTTGTAAGTGTTTACTACATAACATTCATAGACATTCACACTCCGATGGATGTATCTTGCCCAAGGATATTTGGCATGCAGACTAGAGGAGCCTGGGACTGAACCACCAGCCATCTGGTTAGTAGCTGACCTGCTCTACAACCTGAGCTACAGTCAGCTCTTAACTTATGTCTGTGAAGGTGTGTGAAGGTTTTCAGTCATCCAGGTCATCGTAGTCTAAGGAGCTTGGAAAGAAAAGCATCTGGAGTTGCTTGAAGACATAGAAAAGCCACCTCCACAGGACAAGACTCGGCGGTCCATCTGCATCTAAAGGACAAAGGTCACTCCTTAGATGATGTCAATGTTCACATTCTGGACAGAGAGAACAGATGGTTTGAAAGAGGAGTGAAAGAAGCCATCATTGTTCACTGTGAGCGATCATCTTTGAACAGAGGCGGTGGTTTTCGACACCAACTGTCTGCCATCTATAATCCAGTTTTGAGATCCCTTCCCAGACGCCTTAACGCCAACTCACATCCTGAGCCATCTGACCTCAGGAAATCACATGATACGGTGCGGCCAGCTTTCACAATTAGCTCTCCCAAAACCTTGGCTGATTGTGACCTACACCCACTTTCACACCTTGGCTCATGTGATTAGGTAGAGGATCATCAGGGGCTCCATTGTCCCTCTTTGGGGGGACAATGGAGCCCCTGATGACACACCCAGAACTGAAGAAGCTTCTGGTATGAGTTTTTTTTTTGCTCAGAGACTGACCTTACCTTTGTGTGCATGCATGTTTGTAGGTGTGTGTGTATGTGTGAGAGAGAGTGTGCGTGTTTGTGTGAGGACACCTGAGGATCTGATAGCACTGTTGTTCCCACTGTTGAAGTCTTGAACGACTGAATAAAGCTTGTTTGTGTGGGGACAATGAAGGAAGCTAGAGAATAAGGTCTGTGGATATCAGGTCTCCAGTTTCCCCCTTTGTCTGAGGACACAGAAACTCCACCCTGAAACACAGCAGCAAGTATCTATCTTCTCACAGCTAGGCACAGGAACATTAGACCACAGCAAATCCATCATCAGACAGGTGTATCTGCAGCACATACAAGACTGGAGTGTGGTAAAATTTCTTGTGGTGCCAACTTTTTCTTTTTCTTATTTCTTGAATTTTGCGTAGAAATCTGTTGCAGCAGCATTTTCATGGCTTCTCAGGGCCTCCAGATCTTGGGTGTTTTACTGGCCTTCTTTGGTTGGCTGGGCGCCATCATCACCTGCAGTTTGCCCATGTGGAGAGTCACCGCTTTCGTGGGGGCAAATATCGTCACAGCCCAGGTGATCTGGGAAGGCTTGTGGATGAGCTGTGTGGTCCAGAGCACGGGGCAAATGCAGTGTAAGATGTACGACTCCATGCTGGCTCTGCCTCAGGACCTGCAGACTGCCAGGGCCATGGTGATCATCTCTGTGATTGTTGGGATATTCGGCATCCTCATGGCTGTGATCGGAGGAAAATGCACCAACTGCATGGAGGATGACGTGGCCAAAGCTAAAACCTGCATCGTGGCTGGAGTGATATTCATAATAACTGCCTTGCTGATCTTGATTCCTGTATCGTGGTCAGCTCATGCAGTAATCAGTGACTTTTATAACCCCCTAGTGGTTGAGGCTCAAAGAAGGGAGCTTGGATCTTCACTTTACATAGGCTGGTGCTCTGCTGCGGTGCTGCTGATGGGAGGTGGTCTTCTCTGCAGCAGCTGTCCCCCAAAAGTTGGTGGCAGACCCTACATACCTGCCAAATTCACACCTGTAAGAAGCATATCTTCAAATGTTGACTATGTGTGAGTGTCTCAGCTACAATGCTAATAAAAAGGCACAGCAGTGTACTCGAACAATTCTGAAAGCTGAAGGCAGTTAAAAAAAACGAAAAAAACAGATCGCATTTTACTACATTTAATAGGTTTCATACATGTCTTGATCATATCTTGATTCTTTTTTTAAGTATATTTTAGGTTACTGAATGAATGTCAATGCTATTTTTAGATTAAATGTGTATTTTTCACAAATAAATGTTTTGCATGAATACCACCAAGTTTGTCATATATATCGTGTAAGTTGCATGTGAAGAGAAACGGACTTGATTGTATGCAGAATTTTTTAAAGCTCCCACTAATAATGGATAATGGATAATGAGTCTTCAATTGCCAGGAAATTTGAACCTTTTGAAGTGGGAGTGCTTATTTGAACCTTATTGAACCTTGTGACAAATGAAAAAAGAAACCCAACTTGCATATAATGTCTAAATTGTATTGTTCACAGCTTAGCTCAAAAACATGAGTGACTTAGGGTTTGAAAAAAAAAAATCCCACTGATGACATCGAGGTCTGAAAAACTTGTGCATGAAATGTGACACACTTGGTATTACAGGGTTTAAGTACCAAAAAGACAAAGCTTTGTTCATGCAGCTCCTCCTCCTTTCCTGGAACTCAGAGTACAGACACATTGTAACCCAAACTGGAACTATAAGCTACTTCTTAGTAACCTCTAATGACAAAACGTTCAAGAATTCAAGGGAGTAGACTCCTAGGAAGTTGGCCGTGTAGTAAAGACAGGAATTTACAGTTTCTGTCTTCAGTAAAATAGACAGTCTGTTGTTCAGATTTGTGTTACTAAGGGAACCCCTTTTCACCTCTAAAGAATGGATATTTACACTTTGCCCAGTAAGAGGACATCTGCCAAGTCTTGGAAAGACGATATATCCTAAACCACCTGAATGGGGTTTTTTTGTTCCCTGATTTTCAGTTGAAACCAGTGAGGACAACACAAATACAACACCACTGTGATTTATAAACATTGTTCCTGGACCAGTTTTGGCCTCTTGGGAGATAGCAAGAGGATAAAGTAAAAGTAGCAGTACCATCAGTTAAGTTAAAGTTAAAAACAGCCCCCCCCCACCAAAAAAAAGTGGTGTATACATTCAAAAGTAAAAGCAATGCAGAATTTATCTTAACGTTAATATTATTGGGAAATTAAGTATTATCACGAGTTGTATTTGAAAACCAAGTCTGAATTGTAAAAACAACTACCAGAGTGGTCGATCTGCTGATGGTGGTGGAGGTGGGGAATCAGATCCCAAAACATCTTACTGAATTAAGCAGAATAACTACAATTAAAAAATTACATGTGGCAATAAACTGTTTATTGGTTAAAATCACTTAAAGAACTTTAATATAGGAGTTAGAAAAAAAAAAAACCCAGCACACCAATCCTGCAGTACTCTAACATCACACACACTTTGACAGACAAAAGGCCATAGTGTTAGTCACACCTGCACTATGCATACACTGTGATAAGAAACAGGTTTGTACTCTTTGTGAAAGAGGTCATGCTCATCCACTTCTCATGTCATGCAATGCAATCTTAGACAAATTCCTTGCCGGGTGTTGTTGATTTAGGTGCCGAGTACTTCGCACCACTGTAGCGGTTGTCTCCTGATGGGCACTGACAACAGAGAAGTGAACCACCAATCAGTAGTAACCCTGCTGCGCCCCAGCCCACGTACAAACAGGCACCCAGCTCTCTCCTCTGAGCATCTGGAACCATGGGGTTGTAAAAGTCCTTTATGATGGTATTAGCAGGCAGCGACACAGTCACAAGACACAGAGCCCCACTCAGGATGAAGAAAAAGCCTGCAGAGATGGCAACTCTGGCTTTTGCCATTTTGTCCCCAACACAGGTGGTGCATTTACCTCCAACCACAGAAAGCAGCAGGCCAAACAAAGAAAACAGGATGGAGATGACGATCATGGCTCGAGCTGCCTGGAGGTCTGGAGGCAGGGCCAACAGGGAATCGTAGACCTTGCACTGCATCTGGCCGGTGCTTTGCACCACACAGCTCATCCAGAGTCCTTCCCAAATGGTTTGAGCCACCACAATGTTATTTCCAATGAAAGCAGATACCTTCCACAAGGGCAGCATGCAGATCAGTATGTTTCCAATCCATCCCAGCACAGCCAACCCAACACCCAGAATCTGCAACCCTAAAGAAGCCATAACAGCTTTTTCCCCCTTTTTTAGACAAGTCAGTTCTTTGCAGGGTTTCCAAATAAAAGTCCACTCTCAGCAGAAGTTTTATATGACCTACAAATCCCCCCAGAATACAGCCCTCCTCTGGGTGGGCTCTGGCTCCACTGCATCAATCACGCTCCCTTTGAGTTCAGAGGTTTTCTTGACAACAAAGAGGCCCACTTGTCCCCAAACAGAGCCCAGAGAAAGAAAAGAAGCTTTAACAGTGCAAATCAAGGGGGAATTTTTTTTTAAATTAATTTTAAATATATGGAATGATGCACAAACCCAACCACATCATGTTAGGTTTAATAAAAAAAATTCAAATGTCTGAGCAGCGACTCTAAAGCAGGGTAAACATTTTTGTTGCCTCTGGAGAAAGAAAGTAAGAAATCCCACAAGCATAAAAAAGTAGTAAGTTTGATTTGGTTAAAAATATCAAAATCAAACCAAATCAAACTTACTGAAAACAGAAACTATCAAAACCCATTACCTGATAAGATAGGCTCATTAAAACAGAATCCAACCATACCAAGGAGGATCACAGGTTGAGAAACAACCAATGTGGTGCATGTATAATTTAATACTGTCTGTTTCTTTTGTTTTTTCCCCAAGCCAATGCCTCACACCTAATTACCACAGGTGGACTCACTCAGCTTGATTGCTGCACTGGTAAAAGAAAATGAAATCAGATGTAAAACCAAAAGCAATCATTATGATCTCATATTGTTACAGGAGATACTAAAGTCAATGTTAAAATGCAATCTTTAAAATCACTCTTCTTCTCATTGTTATGTTCTTGGCAAAACTGCTACTTTTGTCTGAGTGAATTCATAGCCTCACAAAAAAATAACAAATGAAAAAGACATTAATTTAGGTGGAAGATTTTTATTCTAAACACTCTTTTCATTTCAGTTTTCACAGCACTTTTGCAAACATTCATCCATTTTCTTATTGGCTTATACATTTAAGGGTTGGAGGGGATCTGGAACATATGCCAGCTATCACTGGGCAGGAGGTCAGTCCTAATGACCACAGGTGTTTTCACTTTGAACACTTCTGAATAACCAATCAGGAGAAACCACGAGCCTCCCATGTGGATATAAAAGCTGCAGTTGAGGGCTGCAGTCATGTGTCTTGTTGTGTTTCCAGTTGATGCTTCCTCACAGCTCTCTGTTGCGCCAGAAGAGACATTATGGCATCTGCAGGACTTCAGATCTTGGGCATCATTTTGGCAGTGATTGGCTTTTTTGGAGACATAATTACCTGTGCTCTGCCATTGTGGAAGGTGTCTGCTTTCATTGGAAACAACATTGTGACAGCACAAGTTTTCTGGGAGGGCCTCTGGATGAACTGTGTGATGCAGAGCACTGGCCAGATGCAGTGCAAGGTCTACGATTCCATGCTCGCTCTTCCTCAAGACCTGCAGGCAGCCCGTGCTCTGGTTGTGATCTCCATCTTGGTCACCCTAATGGGACTCCTGCTTGCCATCGCAGGCGGAAAGTGCACCAACTGCATTGAAGAGGAGACTGCCAAGAGTAAGGTGGCCATTGCTGCGGGCGTGGTGTTCATTGTTGGTGGCATCCTGTGCCTCATCCCTGTATCCTGGTCTGCTAATGAGGTCATCAGGAACTTCTACAACCCAATCATGTCTGACGGACAGAGGAGAGAGCTTGGAGCATCGCTGTTCATTGGCTGGGCTTCATCTGGACTCCTGATCATTGGAGGTGCACTCCTTTGTTGTCAGTGCAAGCAGCCTAAAGATGGTGGATACTCTGTCAAATACTCTGCTCCACGCTCTGCCACAGGTGGTGGAGCATATGTTTAAATGTCTGCAAGAGGTTGGAATGGCTGTAGACTTTGACCCTCAAGAGAAATGGACTAGGCTGTTTTTTATGGACTAAATATTTAGGTGTTTTTACTGTAATTTTGATTTAATAAAACTTTTCACTAACTTGACTATGGTTGTGCTTTTTTTTTTTTTTTTTTTTATGTTCTCAGATGGTTTGGTCCAGAATGCTAATTGTGTTACCCCCTCTAGTTCTGTACTCCCCATAGGCTTTTGGTATTATTATTATTATTATTATTATTATTATTATTTATTTTATTTTTTTTTTAATTTATTAATATTTTTATAAACTTTACTCTAGTGGAGGGTTTCAATGAGTAAAAGCTAAAAGGCTGCTTTTGTAGACAGCACTTTCTAGCAAACATGGTAGACTTTAGTCTCCAGCTCACAACTAAAACGCAAACTCTGGGAATTTAGAGAAGGCAGCTAACTGCATGCAAATTGTCTTGCAGAATTTAAACTAAAAGGCAACAAAAATGCCAATCCAGAATCAGCAAAAATGCGCTATAAAGTCATGAGGTGCACTTGAATTGATATAGTATTTGGGGGGGCAGTAGTACAAAATAAGCTAATAAGCTAAAAATCTATCTGGCCTGACATACAGCTGGTGTTTGATGCTGAAGTGTTTGGTCTGCTTTTAATTGCTGGTTGCTAGGTAACATGTCATGTAATGACGGTTTTGTGGCTATAGGTTTGAATTTTGTGCATAAGGTGTGATTGGTGCATAAAGTCCCAAATGGATCATTTTACCTTGTCATGAGCTAACATAGGCTTTGTTTATTTAGTAAGTTTAAAACATTTAAGTGCCAAGAAATATTCATAAAAATGCATCAGTAATTTGATACTGGTCTAGTTTTTCATGCATTCTGGTAATATGTGAAAGTACTTTAAAATACAAGAAGTATACCTCATGAAATCTGCAGTCTCTATATTGCTGGTTTAAATGAGCAATCTGTTTATTCTTTGTAATGACAAAGCAAGTTTTTATACACGATTGCTTCTGTTAATGGCCTTCTACTAGTTTTTCAGGTCAAGCAGGAATCAAGAGAAACAGGAAACTTGCCACAGAACATCGAGTCCCCTCCCTGTTGCCTTTCTCATACCTGAGGAGCAAAACAACAAAGCAAAACCCAACCAGCAGCATTTACAGACAACTGAAAGCTGGAAGTAAAAATGATCTTAAACTCAACTGGAGGTTGATTTTGATGTGGTTTTTTTTTTTTTTAACTTTAAATACAGACTTTATTTTCTGAAAACATGAAGACTCAGATTGTTGGTGTGTGTTTGGCAATCCTCGGTTTTCTTGGCACCATCCTCATCTGTGCGCTGCCCATGTGGAAGGTGTCGGCATTTATACAGTCAAACATCATCACTGCTCAGGTGTTTTGGGAAGGCTTATGGATGAACTGTGTGTTCCAGAGCACGGGTCAGTCACAATGCAAAAACTATGACTCAATTTTGGCTTTACCACAAGAGCTGCAAGCCTCCAGGGCTCTAATCTGCGTGTCTATTGCTGTCAGCGTGGTGGCCATCGGGCTCACAGTGGTTGGAGCTCGATGCACTTCTTTCTTTGATTATGACCAACTGACCAAATCCAATGCCGGCATTGCAGGAGGTGTGGTGTTTATTATAGCAGGGATTGTGTGTATTATTCCTGTCACTTGGTCAGCTTACAGCATCATCACAGGGTTTTTTAATCCTGTGGCCACAACAGGAAGACAAGGAGAGCTGGGAGCTTCTATATATTTGGGATGGGTATCTGGAGCACTCCTCGTCATTGGAGGAATTACTTTGTGCACCACCTACAGATGCTGTAGAGGATGAGAGAGCATGCTGTAGAACATCCAATACATGCTGCAGTTAACAGTTCACAAGACAATGTGTGCACTCTCAAAGACTTTTTTGTTTTGGGCTTTGAACTTCTATTTTCATCATTTTTGTCAACCTGTAATTGCACTATATTGAAATTTTACAACAAATCTTAATGAAATGTGACACATTAAAATAGTAAATTGCATATACAATTATGTATTTTAATATTTTTAAAGATCTGCAAGGAAAATGAAGTCTGTTTGAGCTACTCTTGGATTGTATGTATGTTGCATATGATAATACAAAATGTTTACTGAAAAAATGTCCGATATGCTGTGTAGAGCACATGTTTTAAAAATTTAAATGAACAGTATTTGTTTAAGGCTCATAATCTTACACAATATTTGTATTACTGCATGTTTGAAAAAGTCTTTTTGCAATAAGAAAATTATACTTTCAGTGAATTTCAGTGATAGTTTTAGTGGAAGTTAGACAAAATGAAGTAAACCAGTCAGCTACAGAAAAATAAGCTATTACAGTTTATTAAAAAATTAGGTAAAAATAGGTATGAATTCAGTGGTAGACTTTGTAACATTTTTTTAACTATGTGTTATCCATTGTTTGTGCATGTTGTACTCTGTAAATGGGAAAAAAAAACCTTTGTGTATTTGTATCTTAACAAAAATAAAAAAAATTCACTACTTTGGAGGACAATTTTTTATTGCTATTTTGTAAAACTGCTAATTGCACTTAGGACTGTTCGATATGACGATATATATCGGATAACGATATGAAAACATTATCGTTTCATATTATACGCTATCATTTGTTTCGTGATGTCGCAAAATTGTTTAAGGGCAATATTTTTTCATCGTTTTGATGGTCACTGTAGTGGTTACATTATTTTCTTAAAGCTCTCTTTTTTTATATTTAAAATAACCACAGTACAGACGGATAAGCGACTGTTTTTATGCATTGGTTTGTTAGCAACAACAATGGTAAACCCAGCGCGTAGCTCTGCCGCCCGCTTGTTTATTTTCCACATGAACCTTTCACAATAAAGCTGAAGATCCTGTTGAGATTCTTTAAAATAAACTGAAATGATGACAAAATGGATTATTGTCAAACATTAAATTGTAGAATATGCATCGAACAAATTACTTCAAATTAAAACATGAAGTAAGTATAAATGGCACTTACAGGTACCACGTGGATGCAGGCACAGAGAATACCGGCATGGCCAGTGAAGATGAGGCAGAGCCAGATAGCTCCAAACAGAAGGCAAACCGTGTTATACTCACAAAGAACATGGCGGCCGCATTGGTCCAAACACTCCAGGTAAATGACGCCCAGCTGAAACACTTCACTCAAGTCGAGTTGCCCGAGATTCACACAATTTACAGAAAATGTCAGGACAATAAATGTCTCATATCGGGATATGAGATTTTGGTCATGTCGCACATCCCTAATTGCACTTTCTACATGAAAGTATCTCAGAGGCTCAGTGCTCAATATCAACCCTTTCTGTGAGTGTAAAAGCCTGAAAACCTGACTGTGTAGCCCAGAAGTGTTTGAATATTTGTTTTATGCGTACATTCACAAACAGCTCAGAAGCTGCCTCTTTTCAAATGATGTATTCATATCATTATTGAGCTCATTGTCTGTTGTTTAACAGTTTAAAAAAGCATCTTTTCTCTCTACTTGAAATTAAAGGAGATGAGAGTCTGTTGAATTTCTTTTTCTTTTTTTGGAGTTGCAGTGGATGATTAAGACTTGCTTCATGTGGTTCATTGCTTCAGAGCTATATTTCTTAAATGGGTCAGCAGGACTGGCGGCAGGCTGAAGTGGGGGGTTGGTGCTGTGGCTTTTGGATGTTTAGTGTAGTGTAGTGTAGTGTAGTGTTTTGCATGTGAACTGCCACATGCAAAATATGTGAGAAATCTTTTGTGGGATCAAGCGTTGTGACTGCAAAGTTGTCAAGTTCATGCATGTCACATAATATACTCCACCTTTTGGAGTAGAACAGCTAGGAGAGGTTCCATTGGTGGAGGGTATGGACTGCCCTCAGAGCACCAAGCCAATTGACAGAAACCCAGCGATTCTCTTTGAGTAAGCTCTTGACTTCTCCTTCTTTCCTAAATTAAAAAAATCTCACACTGACCACTTCCTGCCACCCCTCCTCTTTGAAACATCAGTAATGCTTTGTGATGGTGACATGTAGGAGGGGTTGAGTAGGGTTGTAGGGTACAATTTGTGTGAGCGAGATGCAATGCAAAGTCAACCTCTTACATACAGCATTTCTCGATATGTATTCAGTGAATATCTGCTCTACACGTAAAGAACACAAAACATACCAGATCTTAAAATGTGGATTTGGTGTTGTGTAATATTTGGTCTGGTTAGGTTGACCACTCATTGCTAGGTTGGATTTCCCAGCCCCAGCAGAGTCCACAGACAAGAAACAGAAGCCCAACTCGCTCCCAAATTTTCTTTTCAAAAAAAGGTGTTACACAAAATGAGACCTTTTACTATTGCAATTTAACTGGCTAACCATCAAGCAGGGGGTCTTTGGAAATAAAAATCAGGTCAGACATCTTATTACAGTATGTTTAACTGAAGCCAAAGCAAAAACGTTTTATTCATATTCATATCATCAATATTTTCCAAGTTTCAGGCCAACTAGCTTTAAGCATGAACATCATGGGATACATTCTAGTTTCAACAACAAAACTGCACCAGTATATCTATTACATAGAGCAACATAAAAGAAGAATTGGTACGGTGAATGTTTCATCTTTGATTTTTTAAATAATTTACTGAAGAAAACATTAAAAAGTGCACATTGGGTAATCTTTCAAGATGTAGAATATGAAATGTCTAATTTCTGCTTACATTTTGATGCAAGCTTCTCCTTCTAGCCACGATTGCTTTTATTTGAAAATAATTTTAATATAGTCATTTGTTAACACTTGCCGTTGTATTTTATAGGTGTGAAATGTGGAAAAACTAATGGTGTTTACATGTTGTCATATCAATGAAGCAAATTTAGTTTCTTTAGTTTTCCAAAATCTTGTGGTATGGATTGAAAAGTTTCTCAGGATCAAATTTATCACTCTACAACTGATATATTCTGCATGTACACAATATTTACATGCACCACCCACAGATGCTAAACAAGAAGAGAAATCAGTACTGGAACAGACAGTGTTATCCACCAAATACAAAACAGTGCTGTAGTTGTCAGAGTACAATAATGTGTTCACTGATAGAATTCAGTTGTTTCGGACATTGATTGAAGCTCTACATTAATTATGTATTATTATCTTGAACTTCACATCATATGAAAAATGCAGCAAATAGAGCTGTAAAGTAAATGGCTTTAGCATCTAGACCACAAATCATCATTTTGCAATAATATTGTCATGATGCATGTGTATCTGGTATTATTCTGCTTGAATCCTGTGGTTTACTGTGTCCGCCCATGTGGGTGGAGCTCTGGGTGCTCACCTGTTTCTATCACCTGTAGTGTAGAAACAAGTTCACCATTGTAACCAAGCTTTAATTTTATTCCCACTGTACGTCACCATGTTTTCCTTCACTACTGTTAACTGCTCATTTTTCTCCCTGTGTCTGTGTGGGTTCTCTCCAGGTACTCCAGCTGTCTCCATTCCCCCCATTTAGTTTTAATGTCCTTGCATTTAAAAATTATTATGAGTCACTAAATTTTCAACCAGTTTACAGGTACTTTAGTGTGAACATAATCCCCATATGGGTGTGGTTAGTTTTATGGGTAATCTACAAATGTTGACTACAAACTTTTCTAAACACAGTCAGTTTATTTCGACATGAGTTACCCAATCTGCCATCTTGCAACCCTGTGCAATTTATTGCATGGTTGCAAACTAAGAGGTGATATTCAATATTCAGCTGTGGGTAAGGTACTAACTGGGCAGGCACAGCTTGTTAGAATCAGAAAAAACAATTAATTTAAGTCACAAATTTATGGCACATGTAAGCATCCAGTGGCAGTTTTACAGAGGAAGTCATGATCATCAATCTGATGTAGAACTGTAAGCAGTGCAACAATATTTTGATGTTACGTTCTGTAGCATTCTTGTCTTAACCTGTATTAGGCTTACATCTTTTCAAGGGATAAAGGTATTAGCTGATTTCAGTGAAGTATTTGTGAGGGTCTACCATTAAAAACAATCATGTGTTACATTCCAGGTCATACGGTTGAAACCGTGTGTGCTGTCAATGTCAATGCCTGAAATTATAACCATTTAATTTGTTTAATATTTATTGTTTTCACTTGATTAATATTGTAAATACATTAATCAGAGCAAGAGCAAACAGCAATGCGATACTATTAAATAAACTCAAGAGATCAAAATGAAAAATGAACTGCTATTAAAAATTCCCCTGCCTGAGATCCATCCAAGGCTCGATTATTTTCAGGATAGGTTGAAAAGTCACTGTCATCATACCTCGGTTCTCTCTTTGAACACCATTGTGCAGGCTATGAAACACATAAGCCACAGTAAGTTGAAAGAGATGAAAAAGGTTTTATTGCCACTGGTATTGTTTGACTCCTTTTCATTGGAACAAAATTCACTGAGCAGATTAGGTGGCTTGGTGATCCATATAGTTTTTCCACCTCTTCATCTGGCATTTCAAATATAAAGCAACACAGCTAACAGTTACCTGATCCAGTCTTAACTTTGCAAATTAAGAGAAATGGAGATTGGGAGAAATAAGGCCTCCCTTTTTCAACACGATTAGTACTTCTGCCATGACATTTTTGATTAACTGAAAGCTTTTAAAAGAGCTTGATGCTAAAGAATGAAAATAGCCATGCCTTGAATTAACAAAAGCATGAACTAGTTTCTAGCATCGCTCAGTAATCAGATGAAAGAAATCAGTGCTACATATTTGTTTTAACATGTGGACTGGAGGACGTATCCTGGTCAAAAATGACTCCAAGATCACAGCGTAATAATAGGCGATAACTAATATTCATCCACATATAAAATACAGAAAGCTACATGAGGATCATCCTTCCACATAACACAGGGAGTTCTTTTCAGTTACACTTTATTTATTATTCAAAAGAACAGTTGCATCAAGATCCTTTAAATTGTGGATTTGAAGACATTCAATACAACCATTAAAATGAAAATAAGCACCAGGAACAAACTCACACAGCACAAAACACAGGAGACAGAAAAAAGTAACAAAAAGGCAGACGTCAATATTTAATAACAGAAAGGAAACAAAAAGAAATAAGCATAACCACAGAAACACATGCAAAACAGACACCATGGCAAATATTTAAACAATTATTTAAACACTAAACATTAGAAGAGCAAGAGGCATCACAGACTTTGTGAATGCAACACAAATAGGGCTTCACATAAAAGAGTAAGGCTTCACCTAAAGCAGTCATCTGAGATCCAACATGCTCATTACAGGTCATAGGCTCCCACCTAGTGGCATCAACTGAATATGACATTCATATTCTGCTGGTGCAGCAAATAACACTGATTAACAAATAATCAACTGAACACAAAATATATCTTAATATTATTCACGAGCCATTTTGAATTCCTAAAGTAAACAGCTGGAATTTGTCTTTTCCCTGCTATAAAATAAAAACACTCAAAGTACAGTAATTCGTGGTAAATTGTGTTTTTTGTTTTTGTTTGTGTTTTTAACAGCACTTTTCTACTCTCTCTGAGCACCCTTTACTATGCTTAAGTGCTTTCTAGCTATGATTCAAAATCTGACGGATGGGTCAATTTGGGGTTAATGCCTTGCTCAAGGATATCTGGAGCTGCTAGTGACTGAACCACCAACCTTCCAGTTAGTAGATAACCTGGTGCCAGCTGAGCAGACACTTTTCTCACAGTTCAAACCTTTGTAAAAAAAAATAAGTCCAGTATTATAGAATGAAACCAAAGGCAACCGCAGATGCCTTTGACGGTGTAAAACATTTTGTCGACATTGTTGTGTTTGTTGGGGAGAAGATTCACACTGTTAGTGATCAAAGATTTATGTAAATTTGACAAGCTGTACTGTACAGGAGGCAGGGACCACTGTATTCCCTTTCCGAAGGATGCACAAGTCTCCAGATGTTGACCAGCCCAGTTTTCTCTTTAAAGATGTCCAAAAAGAACCCCCCCCCCCCCCCCCCCCCAAAAAAAAAAAAAAACAAACCAAAAAAACAAAAAACAAAACAAAACATGGCAGTGTAAAAGCCTTCCAGGCCGTGAAGTCTTATCTGTCTTATTCTCGTCATTCACCATCTTCTCAATGTTCTCACAAATTAAGTTTTTCGTCTCCTGTGAATCTGTAAAGCTTAGCCATTTTCCCTTCCATGTGAATCAAAGCGTTGCCAGGTGGGCCAATGTGTGTTTCACCTGATGTTGCCACAAAACTTTCATCATCGGGTGGAACATTTTGCGTTGTGACACACGGTCCTTGGTCATATCCTCAAAAAACGATAATCTGCAGTCCTCCCATAATGCAGTTTTCCACTCATTTCCTTCTCTCATGCGCACCAAGTGGTAATCGTCACGTCCAATTTTGTGATCATATTGGCCAAACTAATTACTTGAGAGAATTAAGTGGACAGGTTTAGATTGATGGGTTATCATGGCGAACATATGACTGTTCATTGCGATGGCAGAGTTGGGTGATTCTAATGGTGTTAGTGGAAGGGCTAGTTTCTTAACTAATTCCATATCAAAGAGGTTTTGCTCGGTGCCTGAGTCAGTGAGTGCCTTAAGTGTAAAGGTAGCCTGATTAAAACAAATAGTGACTGGTAATAGCAAGCAAGGCTTAAACATAGTCATGGAGCCACCCACCTGTATCCCTGAAACTGCCGGTGGGTGGAGTCTTTTTTGGGCCAAATGGGACAGATTGCAACAAAGTAATCTGGGTGACAATAATGTGCATGGCAATGTCAGCTAGCAAGTGAGGAAGCCACAGTCAACTTGTCTTTTAAGTTTAAAAAACAACATTTAAACTACTTCCTTCTCAGTTGTTTCTCATCGATACATTACTGCAGCTCTCCTTTCTAAAGAGATTGACAGAGCTTTGTCATGGTGAAACACAGCTTGTTAGTTTGTTTTTGAGCACCGTTGGCTTTGTTTTTTTATTTAAAAAACAAACAAACAAACAGGAAAAACATGTATTCTCATTCAAAAGGAGATAATAATCTGAACAGGTAATGATAAAGAAACAAATTTTAAAGAGAGCATCCAGTGACTAATATGAGCCTCATAAGCTATGATATCTCCTGGTGTTGGTGTCATTCTGAAGTCATGCGTTCTTCCATAAAACTGTACATTAACATCTGCTCTGATTTAAATTAATATTAGTATTATTATTATAAATAGATGAAAAAATAGATTATAGATATATTATGATCTATTTCGGTGATGTTGAATGAGTTTTGAAGTCACAAAGTTTTCAATAAATAAAGAATTAATAATGTAACTATGATTGAAACATATCAGTGGCATTTTTTTTCGATGTTGATTACTTGATAAGATTCTGTTTACTTAATTAATGTCTAATACTTATATTTTTCAAAAAGGTACAAATATACAGGATTATCTGTGTGACTTTGTTTGTCCTTATATGTGAATTTTTATGCATCTCCGAGACACTGGGTTTCCTTTAGAAATCAATTTCAGCTCAGAGAACACATTAGACAATCTGTCTTATTAGTGAGTGAGCAAGCTACAGTCAAGTTATTCTCTGAATACATACATACATAACAACCACCTAAAAACCACTTCCTCCTCAGCTCTTTTCTCACCGGTAAATTACAGTAACTCTCAAGAACACACTAGTTTTCCTCTTTGAAGAGATCAAGAAAGCCTCATAACGAATGATGGTATTTATCCGCGACACCTTAAAAGCCGGTCCGTGAAAATATTGTCGGGCACAAACTGGTCCGTGGCGCAAAAAAGGTAGGGGACCGCTGAACTGGACATGTAGAAAACTTTCATATTTTGGAAAAGATATTTATTAACATTATCCAGTGATCATCATATTGTTCTGAGTGTTACTGAATGACTGTAGACAGCGGGATCTTGGTGGATGCCTAGGGGACAGAATTTCATTGCTGAAACTATGAAACAACAGGCTGTAGAGGGAGACTTTAATACAGGTTGACTAATTCATACTATCATATCCGATGTAGAAAAATCTGTATAGATTTAGCATAATATATTAAAAGTTTATTTGAATAATCCAAGTATGCAAACTAAATATCACAGGAGAGCTTATGAGACCCCAAACACTGACAAGGTCCAGTTCAGAGATGCAGGATTAGCAGAGGTGAAGCCTAGAAGACAGCTGGCAGCTGCAGCCATGCATGTCAGTACCCACCTGTCACAAAGAGCAGCCTTTCCATTCCTAATTCTGCATAACTGTAAGCACTGAAGCAAACTGCCAATTGGATACTTCTTTACACTCTCACTGTGTCCTGTGGGTGAAAAAAACCCCCCAAAATTCAGCCAACAAGATTTTGACTGGTCTCTTAATGCAATTGACACACACTCTTCGACAAGAAGCCTGGGTTCGGAAGAGCCCAACCGTCCTACAGGGACATTTCCTGTCGGATACACAATGGACGGGTGAAGGAATTGGTGCGTTGTGTGCCTGGGAGGACTGTTGATTGAGGACATAGAAGATTTATACCTATTCAGAGCCATGATAACAGGGTTCCTGCTGATTGGAACTGGCTGGGCCCTGGCTTATCGAAGATTGAAGAAAGCAGTTACAGCTGTTCAAAACCACAAGGCTGGCTGCGTCGATCCAAGCGATGGGAAGGGCCATGAGTACTCAGACTGTGCTCATTGAACGCAATATGAATAAGATCTTGGAGAAGCTCACAGCTCTTCAATGAGAAATTGATAGACCAGGTGACCAGTGACGGACATTAGACCAACTGTGAAAAATGCAGTTTCCCCAGAAGTGGATTCTGTTCATCTGGATGTAGAAACTTTCACCACATACCCACCCCTGTTGCTTGTCACGTGATTTTTTTATGGTGTTGAGGTGTGAATACATGTTATTGTGCTGAGAAGTTAGTTTTCCGTTCTCATACTGATCCTCTACCAGCCCCCCCCATCGTACATTTCATTGTTTGGCTTCAAAGCTACCTGTTCTGCCCAATCTCCAAAGGGACTTTTGTGTAATGTTTGGAAGGGGTCCAACTTCACTGCAGGCAACTGAGAAAAAGGCTCAATCATGATTAAAGGTAATCAGGCCTGAGGAGAATCCACTACCAGAAGGTGACGCTGTAGACATTGAGAATAGCTGCAAGCACCTCGAAGTCCCACAGGCAAAAAGAAATCAAGTGGCTGCAACCTGGAGGGTTTTCACCATACGACCACATTAGTTTAGATGAGTGGGACTAAACCGTAAGCACTGGTGTGCTTATGCTACAAAAATTAGCGACTTCTTTGGAAAGGGATCAAGTAGCGCATTTCTTTAGTGGCCCTTAGAGAAGGCTACATAGACCATTCTGGTAATATTTGCTCATGCAATAGTTTAAAGCCATTTTCCTCTTAGTTTTGTAGTATTGAGACTAGACATTCATAGACCATTGTGTTCTTTATCAGAGCTGCATCCATAATCTTAAGACCTTGAAGCCTTCAGTTTGTTAAAGTATATATAATATATATAAAGTATACTATAAATCCAGCAGCGACAGAAGCATGTCAAGTCTACAAATGCACAAACTTGTCACCCAATTTAAGGGTTCACATTTCTAGTTCAAGTCAAGCCTGAAATGAATCCACTCTTAAAGGGCCTCAGGATTTGAGTACTATGCAAACACAGCCGCTCAACTTGAGTCAGATTAAACCTCAGACAGTTTTGTCAAGAAAAGTTACCATGTGAAGACAAGCACTTTCTCAAGTTTACTTCTTTATTAAGCATATGGAGCACAAAGCCATGTTAAGGTCATACATCCTGTGACACTAAACATTTACAGCACCTCAAAAATTACCAGATTACACAGCAAATAATCTAGTCAGAGATTTAAGGAATGTGGCTCAAGTAAAAAGATGAAATCTACCAGAAGCCAATCACTAGCATAAATGAAGAGCATAAATGTAGGTATAAGTCTTATACTGATAACATTAACACTTCACTGTAGCAATTTCAAGACTTAAGTAAAGTGAATCTGATGTTGTCTTGGCTCTGGTGTGAGGCACAAGTTTAGAGTACATGGTGTGCATTAAGGACAGGCGGTTGTCAAAAGCTTTAGCTAATAGACTTCAGCTTGGTCCACGGGTTTGTTCCGCGCACCTCAAAAGGCAGTTCATTGTAGAAGATGTGGTTGCACAATTCTTCCAGTGGGGGCTCTGGGTCTGTGGTGGCAAACTGAGCTGCATCCTCAATCTCCTTCCTCACTTCCACATCAATTCCCTACAGAAATGAGTTACACAAGGCATCTTCCAGTATATGAGGCAATTCTCCAAGACATGTGATGAAACCTGAGGATCTCATTTTAAATGTAGTTTCAGCCCTTTCGTTATCCTCACATGTAAAGCATGCCATTAATACTAGTTCAAGTGAGATCACAAATGTTAGTATGTTTGGCTAGTCAGACTTTCATTACTCGCTGCAAAGAAAAGGTCTAAACTGTCAGAAGTGTTGCTCATAAGTTTGATTTCTGCATCTCCTACCTTGAGTTCCTCCACACTAGCCATGTTGTGGCTGAGCATGTGGTCCTTTAGCATGGAGATGGGGTCACTCTTACTGCGCACTTCCCGGATCTCCTCACGTGTGCGGTAGCTAGAGGGGGAGATGGTGCAGGAGTTGTAGGGATGCACAATGGTTGCCAACAAATGTTCTTTGAGCATTTAAAAGTGATTTAGATGCTCAAAGTAAAAAATTAGTGCCTTGAAATTTTCAGTAAGCCATTTCTATGCAGATTAGAAATTGATAAACTTAACACTTAAAGTTATTTTGAAGCATCAAGTCTGTCAAATTGAGAAATCTAGCAGAAGATACTGAAATTCTGTAGGCAGAACTAGCCACTACAGAGGGCATACATGAGACCAAGGAGCAGAGGTAAGAGCCACAGGCATGGCAAAGGACATTTGTAAGATTAAGAACATAAGTTGCTGCAACTTAAGCTGGCTTAATTAGACGTTTACCTTAGTCCAGGATCGCTCATGCTGTGTCCATGATAGCGGTATGTCTGGAGTTCCAGGAGAATAGGACCCTGAGCAAAGGACAAAGAATTTCAGAGAGACAAGTTTCATATCCTGCACATGACAATTAAGCATTTTAAACATACCTTCCCAGAGCGACAGTGATCAGCAGCAAATCTGGTTGCTTCCCGGACACAGAGAACATCCATTCCATCCACCTGTGCACAGTTACTGAGTTTTAATCTCATCTTACAAAAAACTGACAGGGTCCATATGCAAGTCCATGGTTGCACCAGGCACATTTTAAATTAGTCAAACCTACAATGAGTCAGAATTGGTATACTTGTCTGTATTGCAGTCTGATAGTGAACTTCAGAATTCAACATTAGACCAGTGTGTGTGAATGGGTGGATGACTGAATGTGTAAAGTGCTTTGGGGTCCTTAGGGACTAGTAAAGCGCTATACAAATACAGGCCATTTACCTGACCATTTGAGGCTGCCATTTCTCCTAACAGCATTTCTCTCACTTCCAGCTAGTGTGCATTGTGTTTGAAACAAACAGTTCAGGCATGCATTTGTAACTAAACAAACCCAGATTGAATAATTGGCATTTTGATTAAAGAGTTCAAGACATCAGGCTTTGCAAAATGAGAGCAACTGTCATTTTAAGCTGCACTATTCTACAAGTAATGAGAGATGTGCCAAAGCATGCCAGACCACCTACCCTCAGACCAGGAATGAACTCTCCTCTCTTGTAGTAATCTGTGCTGGCTGCAGCTCGCTCTATTGAGGTGCCCATGGCATACCGGTTGTTCTCACAGACAAAGATAACAGGCAGCTTCCAGAGAGCAGCCATGTTGTATGTTTCAAAGATCTGGCCCTGTTGAATATACACAAGGCTTTTAAAGGTTGTCCTGCAAAGTTGTGAAGTTACAGCTTCAAGACTTCCTAGAGTTTAGTCATGTTGTGCATTTAGCACATATTTGACAGATACTGGCCGTGCAGAGCCAAGTGTTGCTCTTCAACCCATTTACGTACAAAATAAAGACTACATACCTGGTTGGCAGCACCATCACCATAGAGACAGACACACAGCTCATTGTTGCCCAGGTAATTGCAGGCAAATGCTACACCAGCACCCAAAGGAACCTAGAGAAATCCCACGTTGTGTGGACATTAGTGTTAAAGTCTAAATGTACAACAAGTGTCAGTTACAAACAATGACATCTGACATACTTAAACCATAGAAGGCAAAAAGACCAGTAACAAGACACGTAGATGACATTTACCTGAGCACCAATAATTCCATTTCCACCATAGAAGGTTTTGCAGTACATGTGCATAGAGCCGCCCTTGCCCTTTGCAATTCCACCTCTTCTGCCTGTGCATGGAAAACATTAGTTGACATAACGAAAGTATTTCCATCTCAGAGTACTTATTGCCATTTGTTCCTTGATTCAGTGATGCCAAAAACTTCTTAGAGCCTTAATCTCAGGGAATAAACCACAATTGTGTCACCTTCATCCAATTAGGGAGACATTTCTATTGTCATCATCTTGTAACTTTAGTACTCCATGTACTGGGCTCTTTAGGATATTCTTTAAGTTTCTGAACCTCAATAGCTTGACTTTTGGGAAATATTAAAAACCTGTCAAGTTACTCTGGCAAGAACTGAACACTTACAACTGCCACAGTCACAGTTGAGTCGTCAAAATGACTCCCATGTTTACTGATCTTTAGTCTTCAACAACTCACCAGTGAGCTCAGCCATGATCTCCTTGACAGTCCCTCCCCGGGTGTAAGTGTAGCCATGGGCACGATATGCTGTGATCAGGTGGTCTGACAAGTTAATTGAGGCTTCAAGACCAACAGCACAGGCTTCCTATAATGAGAAAACAACTTCACATGTCTGGACCTAAAGGGAGATTCTGAAGAGTAGCCAAAAAGTATTTTACAGTAATAGTACTGTGTTACTGCAATCTAATTTCACATCAGATTGCAGTTCAAAGCCAGTTTCATATCTTTAGCAGGTATTCAATGTATACCAGCCCTGAGTTTCATTGTAGATGAAGAAAAAAGCCAACCTGGCCATCATACAAGTGACAGAATCCTCTAATCATCTTCTGCTTGTACAGCTGATCTGCCTTCAGCTCCATACGTCTAATGACCTGCATTGTGCGGTAGTACTGCAGACCCTCATCGCGAGTCAGAACCACCTGAGTGGCAGGGCCTTCATCCAGCAGGAAGAGGTCACATTTCTGGAGAAGCAAATACTCATGAGTCAAAGTGCCAAGTGCCAGTCTGTGTTCAAGACCTCAATGTCAATCTTACCTTTATTTCGAAGGTAGCCCGAGTTGTGAAATCAGTGAATGCGCGTGCTGACATAATCAGTGCAGCACCCTGTTGAAACAAATTTAAGCACTTAGTCTTTAAAAGCAATGCATGTCATATTGAGATAGCCACAGAGATCATGATGCTTCCGAGACATTTTTTCTTGAGCGCTGTTCCCATTAATCATTAGACACTCAATGCAACTAAAACACTAGTTGTTCTTTCCCCAACAAGCCAATAGAATTTCTCCTTTGTAGAACCAGGTTTATAGTTAAGCCATGCACTGAACAGTCTTTAAGCAGACTGTCACAGTTTCCAGTAGTCTCAAGCCATCATCTGAAACAAATTAAAAGTTCTTATCCAGCACAAATAACAACATTTTAGGGCTAAAGCTTTAATGTTTAAATAAAAACAAGAAGAACAAAACACAAAGCCTTTAACTCAGGTCACAATAAAATAAAAAACTCAGTACTTACATTCTTCTGGGCAGTCACTCGAAACACACTTGCGATAGTGGCCAACATTTTGCCTACACTAACCCAAGACACAACTGTCCTTCTGGCTTAGGGCCTCTTCCCTGTCTTAAATATTGGCAGCTAAAAAACACAGATGACGGCGATCCCTCTGATGTGCATAGCACAGAGTGAAGTGAAAGCACTGGAGGTAATCAGGGTAAAGTGACTGCACCTGCAGGAAGGAGTGGAGTTCGTTAACAGTTTACTGATTAAAGGATTGGATGTTGTTGATTTTAAAAGAAAATGTAGACATACTAATGATGATCATGAAGAGCCTGATACTCTCAGGTGATCTGTGTGCCGTGATAAATGGGGTGTGTTTTATTGAGTGAAGGGTGTTAAATTATTGTGTAGAAGGTGTAAAATTGGTGTGATAAAACTTGGCCATAGCCGTTTTTGGCCCACTGTGGTTGCCACATTTCATACTGTGTTGTATACTTTTTAAACAAGGAAAATTGCTGCATGAGCTTGTTAGGATCCTTGAAATCAATTTTTAAAATAAAATAAAACAAAATAAAGGATCTGTCTAACTTGGGAGCTGCTGTCATACTGACGTAACCACAGTAACAGGTTTCTGTTACATCCTACATGTCTTTGAAGAAATATTCTCAGTCCAGCTGAGGATGTGGTCCCTGCCAGTCATAATGGTAGTTTAAATGCCCTTTTAGGTATGACCTATACATTTCTGCAGTATGTTTATCCACTTTGTAAAGGCATTTGTATAAATTTGTGTTACAGAATCAGTCACAACCATTAGTTTTATATCTGCAATAAAACCTTTCACCTATATAGCATAACAGTGCAATTCTTTAATGCTTCTTTAAGCTGTTTCAGATATTAAACTTTGATGATGGCTATAACTTCACCTCGGTGTGTCCTTGGTCCTCTAGGTAGATGCCCGAGGTTTTTGAAATCTGGTGAGTGAGATCAGACTGCAGAGATCCTGATCCTGTAAAAAAAAAAATTAGGAGAAAAAACATCACTGCACACTTTCATGAAATGAATTAAAGTTGATGAAAGGAAGAAAAACAGGTTAAATTAGAACAGAGCTCTGGGAAGGAAAACAATACAACATCATCTGTTTTTATTAAATGTGATCTTCAGCCATTAAATTGTGATGGAGATGGCAATACCAAGCCAGGTGTGTGACCCGGGAATCTACTGAGCAGGCGATCGGTTTATAGCTTGAAACTTACACACACGATCACTGAATGAACTTCCTGCTGTGAGGCAACAGTGCCAACCACCACATTGTCAAAATTCATTAAAAAATTTTTTAAATGTCTTTGTAGAGTTTAATAAGTTCTCTCTACTGTACAACATATGTCCTTTGCACGGGCTATAAGCATTGCTCTGCACAGTAAAATGGTTACATCTATGTCACTCATTTATTTTTATTTTGTTTTGATTTCCTGCCCTGTATCAAATCCATCATACACTCTCAGCTACAAGTACCGATACACTAATAAAATATTGAAACTGATTATGTACAGTCTACAATCTTTCCATGCATAAGATGAATAATCCATATTGAGGTTGTCATAATGAAAGGGTTAAATAGCTGTTAGTGTGCCTTGTTTTGCAACATGTTTCACAATATAAAAAAACATAATGTCACATCTGATTTAAAAACATGAGGACTTACACATAAGCTTTAAATAAACCGTCCTTATCTTTAAATCTAATCTCTCTTCTTCCTCGCCTGTGCGCTTTCTTATCTTTCTCCATCTCTGAGTGAAGTTAGCTCTCTTTTTTTTCTCTTCCTGTGAAATATAGCAGCTGGACCTTTAGTTAGCAACACACTGTGACAAACTGCACACAAACAATTTGTGTGCAGTTTGCTAATGTTTGTTGGTTTGTTAAGGCTCAAATAGGTTTGACGTGATGATAAAATAATTACCCCCAAATGTGTTAAAGCAAAAGTGACAAGACTGTTTTGAAAAGGAATAATAATATTATTTAATAAAAATAAAAAGTAAAAACTACTCACGGAAAGTACAGTACCTGGAAATTGTAATTTAGTACACCAACAAAATATTTGTACTTTGTTACTTCCCACCTCATGTGACAACGAGGCGGGGAGAGGTGCTTCAGCCGAGATTTTCAAAACATGATGTGTCCTACAAAAACCATCAGAGTTCAGAACAGGCTTAACCTATAAGTAAAGCTATCACCTGGGGATTTAACTATAACTGCAAATTAAACCATAACATATGGGCTCCATGGAGCGCCAGCCTGCTGCCTCAACATGCAGAAGCTGCCAGTGGCAGTTTGGTAGGATGTAGAAGGTAGGAGAATCCAAACAAAATATCACTGCAAACTTTAAATATGCAAGTACAAATCTAGCAGTACTTTCTGGATGAAAGCATGAGAGAAACTCTCTCTGGGTCCCTCCCATGTAGCTTTGACCAAAGGCCGCAAAAGTACAGACACTGCACTTAAGTAAAAGTACAGCTACTCTGGTAAAAGTTTAAATACTTATTCAACTTATTTAGACAAGTGAAAGTGAAAAAGTGCATGCTCAGAAATGTACTCAAAGAAAGTAAAAGTTTTTTTTTTTCTGAGGACATTTCTACCAGTTATTCTTGTGCAACACAAACTGATCCTCGCGCTGTATGAATATAATAAAATGTTAGCACATGGAATTGCAAACTTTATTTCAGTGTAAATTATATGTCTAAAAAAAGCACTCGGTTTGCCCCATGATTGGAAGGTTGGGGGTTCAAATCCACCAAACGGCTACCCTGAGGTACCCCTGAGCAAACTACTATCTCTACACACTGCTCCTAGAGTACTAGATTGGTGGCTGTCCAAATGCAGAGGACTAATTTCCTACAGGATTAATAAAATATACATTATTATTATTTATCTCCAGAAGACTTTTTTAGTGTACAAGCTGTGATCAGCTGAAGTTAGCTCTCATTCTTTTCTCACCTTAGGACGTACAGCAGCAGGACCTTTAGTAGACATAATGTGCAACTCACTGCATACAAGTTGTTTGTTGGCTGATATTTGTTAAGCTGATTCTTGCAGTGTGCTATTAAAACTAAGAAGGCATGTACACATTCACACATGTGGCACAGAAACATACAATGGCTCGTGGTCTGATGGAAAATAGTGTTTGTGTTTTTTTGATCAGCTGTTCCACACAAATTTCAGGTTTATATGGTGGATAGTTTATAATGATCAGTGTTGGGAAGGTTACTTTTAAAATTTATTCCATTACAGAATATAGAATACATGCCCCAAAATGTATTCTGTAACGTATTCGTTAAGTTACTCAATGACAGTAACGTATTCTGAATACTTTGGATTACTTAATATATTATCATGCTGTTTACAACTACATGAATGTACCATTGCTGTGATTTATTACTGTTACTGAAGGTTCGTGGCTGCGAACCGTAGTAAAGGGACCTCTGGCTAATACGGTGGGTTCTCTGTTGGGCTCGTAGCCGAAAAATAGCTTTACTTTGTGTGTAAAATAGCTTTACCGCTGTGTAATCCATTTATTTCAACAAAGTAACTGTATTCTAAATACCACCTTTTTAAACAGTAACTGTAACGGAAATGTTAATGATTATGTAATATATATCTGTGGCAAATGTAGATATGTTTTATGATCTACTGTTGTTAGAAATATTGCTAGGAAAATTAGTGGAAATATGTAGTTTTGCATCCCCGATTCCTGGATATTATAACAATTTTATTTATTTAAAATGATATATTTTGCTATAATTAACAATTGCTCTCTGATCTGCTCCCTGAATGGCATGCCACCATATAGCTCCATCTTTTATTTTATTTTCTCCCTCTCTCCTCCACCTTTCCTTTGATCGTCCAGTGCACTGTGCAGCTTGTCTAAATGTCCTATATGCAGAGACGTGGGCCTTGCAGTGTGAGAAGAGGAGGCTGCATGTGTAAATACATGCAGTTTGAGATACCAGATATGAACAGTGCAGCGAGAGCATGAAGTGTAAATGACAGTTCTACACGATATGCAAATTCTAAGAGCTCTATCAACCTATTTCAACTCTCATGCAAAAGAAAAGTTACTGCACAAAGGTCTTGTTTTTACCTGCATTCTCATACTAGGCTCATCTTTTATCCATAATTCCCGAGAAGTCAAAACGTTTTTCTAAGACAGTCATATTTTATTACTTAAAAATGCATCTTATGGCTGTCAACAACATTAGTGTTCACATGTTCTAAGATATATACGTTTATTTATTTTGTGGCTTGGAGATTACAGCATCAGTACAATCTAATGTGTGCTTTCTCACGCAATGTGAGCGAGCGAGTAAGGAAGCCAATCGAGTGGTTGAAAACCACATAAAAATAAGTTCCTGCTCAGCTGTCGCTCACTGTTAAATAACTGGAGCACTCAGACCACATCACCCCTCCTCTTTGAAGCGGTGGAAGACAGTTTCTTGGTTTGGCCTCGGCCATCATCAGTTTACCTATATACAAATAAATCTATCAATTACTAAATTAACTGAAACTGAAAAGAGAGTTAAACACAAAATGAGAGTGAAGAAAGACAGACAGTCAGAGACACTGTATACTGGCAGCTCCTTTACTTTTGGTTGTTCTGTGTGGGTGAGACAACTAATCTCACCATGTACATCTTGAATAGGTTGAGTATAGATGATATAGTTTCAATAAAAACAATTTTATGACAGAAATTTGTTGGACATATCACATTAACCAACTTTAGTTCCTGAAGAAGATTTTGAAAACGTATCCAATGTGAGCACACAGAAGAACATGGATTACAGAAGATCATTAGATAATCTCATCTGAGTACGAGCCAACAGATGAGTAAACTGCACTGAATAAAAGTTTCAGACCATGTGGATGTTCCCCTCTAAATTTAAGTAAACTGAGCATAAAGGACATGCCACTTCATTTAAAACACATGATCACAAGTTGAACCAGGCACAAAGCAACAAATTGCAACGAGAACATCCGGTGATGAAGATGAGTCTGTTATCATCGTTGCAGCTACATATCAGTGACTGAACTACAAGTATCTACTGGTAATGAAGATACTCTGTAGTCACATCTTCTTCCTCGGAACTCTACATTAGCATCTACTATGAGTAAATCTCACATTTCAGTGAGAATGAAGGAATTTATATTCCTCTATTTATGAGGAAACAATAATGTTTGATTTTGTTTGTATTTAGTCACAAAATGCTGAATCATTAAAGACTTTAATTTAATTAACTTAAACCAGGATTGCCACAGACCATTTAAAAAAAATATATAATTCAATTGTAATTTTTTTTAGATTTAATTAACAAATATATGCGATTTCCTTTGCAACCTTTTTCTAATTATACTTTTTACATTTTATGCCTCTCTGAGAGTCTGGGTTTCCTTCAGAGAATATTTTCAGCTTAAAGGCAACAATCTGTCTTTTCCTTTAACAGCATGATTAGTGAGTTGGAAACTAGTCAGCTCCTCTGATCATGAAAAACACCTAAAAACCACTTCCTGCCCAGCTCTTTTCTAAATTACTGCAACTCTCAAGAACACTCTTTCTTCTTTGAAGAGCTCAAGAAAACTTCATCATGAAACCTGGCGGGAGACAGCTTCTAGGTTTGGTCTTGGCCATTTTCGGAGTCCTGGGGAGCATCATCAGCTGTGCTCTCCCCACATGGAGATCCCCTGAGTGGAGGAAATCAGAGGGTTTGTGGAAGTCCTGTAACTTTGATTATAGTTACTATCCACGACCAACAACAGAGTGCAAATCTTATGATTCTCTGCTGGCCTTACCTCAAGACCTGCAGGCTGCCAGAGTGCTCATCGTCATTGCCATCATTGTCGGGATCTTTGGAGTCATGGTTGGTGTTGTCGGGGGCAACTGCACCAACTTGGTGTCAAATACGAGGAAAAATAGCAAAGTGGCTATAGCTTCTGGAATTATCTTCATCATATCAGGTGTCCTGGTGATCATTCCAATCTGCTGGAGCACCATCACAACTCTCACCATGTTGAGAGCGTCTTACTACGGACCTCCATTGATGGGAGCCTCACTCTACATCGGCTGGGCATCTGCAGGGCTGCTGTTACTGGGAGGAAGCCTCCTCTGCTTCTTTTGTTCACTCAGTAATGAGAATGGCTTTAAAGCTGAATACTCCAAACCTACCTCTGTGTAAAAATATATAAATACTTCTATAAACTAAATAAATTTAAATGTATACAGTCTCTAGGGATCAAGAGAAATGTTTTAGAAAAGCTTTACTGTATTTTTCTTGAATGAGTAAAAAAATTAAGCATGGAATGTGACCAAAACAGGCAAAAATGTTTGCAGTGTAAGTGTGTAAAACAAATATTTCTTTTAGTCTCTTTTTATATTATATCATAAGTATAGAAACAGGGGTTTTTCTAGGTAGTCTTCTTCATTTCAAATTTCAAAAAAGTCTGACAGGGAAACCGATGTTTTAAGTGTAGGCCAGGTCTGTGATTACTCTTTCATCACTGAACTGTTGAGTGCTGTCACTGATTTGTATCCACGGTGTGAATAGTGTCCTCATTTTTCTTTTCTTTTCCTTCTTTATGTAAGATTGCATGCCAGTAAAATTTTATAATAAGTGATGGTGTATATTTACTTTTTTTTTTTTTTATTTGATCATGATGGATCTTTTTCTGTGAAGGTTTAATAAACATAATCAGAATGTGTTTGTGTTTATGTAGATCTCTCATGATTTAAAAGACTAATGAGACTAATCATTGAAGATCAAAAGGAGAGGAAAATATTTTTAATAAAGACAACACTGTTGAGCTTCATTTTTTTGCATTTCTAATTTACAGTGTAAAATATTTGTTGTAAAAACCAAGCAATTAGTGTCTGTATACGTGTGTGTCGGTCTGTGGTTACGCTTTATCATTCAAGCAACAGGCTACATGTACTGCAGGAAACAAATGTTCATCATAGTTAATAAATGTAGTTGCATATGCAGTCTAGTTCAACATTAAAGAAAGTTATTTTGTAATACATTAAACCACAAATTAAAAATCATATAAAAGAAGAGTCAGTTTTAATTTGCTTTATTACTTTGAAAGTGCTTCTAGGCAAAGCTAAACTAAACTGACATTAAATAGCAAACCACTGCCACAGAAGTTGTCCTATAAATAGTTCAACCTACTTTCTGCACACGTTTTCTGTGCTAAATGTTTCACAATGAAATAACATGTTAGTATCAAACCCAGCATTCACATGTGAAGACTGATAACATTTGTTTAATGCTAATGTTTTGTTCTATTTGTGAGGGGAAACACAAAAATTCTTGTGTAGATATTTTTTTTTCACTTTAAAAACATGTAGTAGTTTGCCTTTGCATGTAAATGCCAAATTATAACCTCAGTGTGTGAGATGCTGGTGTTTTTTCACCTCTGAATGCAAACATAGAAAAAAAGACACTGGATGGTCTGTTTGTCTTTTTCTAAATAAATGTGTTGTGAAATGTTTAATTCATATTTAACAATTAAATTATAGCATTTTCTTAACCTATAATATATTCAATTACATCAACACTGTTATTATTAGTTTACCCACAGGGAAATGTGGCATTTCCAGTTTTAAAGCAGGATTGGAGAAACTTGTACAAAAATAAAGAAATTACTGTAGATCGCACATCGGTGGAAATCATACCTATAGTAGCATATATTACCACATTAGATTGGTTACTTTTTATAAATACTTAGAAGTCTACAATGTCTATAATGTGAGTGTGTTTACCTGTCAAACACGAGGAAAGTGTTTGTGTGAGAATCCATTAGTGTTTTCATTCTCTCTTTAAAGAAGACTGATATTCACACTGTCATGGTTCTGGGTCATTCGACCCAGCATTTTGAGTTTATGATTTCTTTCTGTTGTATTGTTATGTTTTAGTTTTCTGTTACTTAGTTTAGTCGTGGTTTTTCCTGCTGAGTTATTTCTACTCCTGGCACATGTTTTCACTTTTCATTAAGTTCCTGTCTTCCTGTGTCACCTGCTCCTGGGTCCTTTCCTCGCCACACATGATTTGCTTCCAGATTGTTACACACACACACACACACAGACACACACACAGACACACACACACACACACACACACACACACACACACACACACACACACACACACACACACACACACCCTACTTTAGCATCTGCTGTGAATAAATTTCACACTTTTTAGTGAAACATATTTGATTTTGGTTGTGTTTTATCACCTCAATTCTGAATAAATGAAAAGTTGACATTGAAACTAAAGTACCCCTGAGGTAGTGTTATTTTTTCCACTATTATCTGTTGGGGACATATAGCAGTTCATTTAGAATAGTTAGTATCATTCAACTAAAAAAAGAGCTTTTTCAAAATATTTCAAATGATAAAATAAGCAATTATATCGTTGTGCCTCTTTTGGTACATGCATCTCTGTAACTCTGTGTTTCATTTAGAAACACTTTTTTAGCTAAAGGGCAGTACTAAATAATCAGCCAACTTTAAAAATGTGAATACTCATTGAGGAAGCTACAGACGTCTCTGATTATAAAAACCACCTACAAACCACTTCCCACTCAGCTCTTTGCTCACAGATAAGCTACTGCAGCTCTCAAGAATACGCCAAGAAATCATTATAATGAAGGCTAGTGGAAGGCAGCTTCTGGGTTTGGTCTTTGCCATCTTCGGCTCTCTTGGATGCATGGCCATCTGCATCGGCTCCACTTGGAAATTTGCTCAGAATAATGGGCTGGGTTTGTGGAAGTACTGTGAGAGTCGGGACGATTACTACAGGACAGTATGTGAAGCTTATATTTCTCTGGATGTACCTCAAGAACTGAAGGCTGCCAGAGTGCTCACCATCATGTCCATCGTCATCTGTGTTTTTGGTATCATGCTTGGTGTGGTAGGGGGCAACTGCACCACCAATGTTCAGGATGAAAGGCAAAAGACTAAAGAGGCCTGTGTTTCTGGAATTGCCTTCATCATTGCAGGTGTCTTGGTGCTCATACCAGTCTGCTGGACCACAATCACCATAGCTCATGAATCCTACAATGAAGAATACAGAATGGGAGCTGCGCTCCACATCGGGTGGGTGTCTGTAGGGCTGCTGATACTGGGTGAAAGTCTCCTCTGCAGCTCCCGTCCACTCAAAAAGGAGACTAGCTATGATGTCAAGTACTCCCAACCTCCCTCTGTGTAAATCAGGGTCTTGTAAAAAGAAAAAGCAGTTAATTAGAAAGAGTAAAAGCTCTTTGAAACTTAAATGTGTAATTTGGATGAGTAGTAAAATCCAAAGTTTGTGTATTTAAACTTTCTGTAAAATCTGACTGAGCAGCCACAAGTTTAAATCTGTGATTTATTAAACTGGTTCAATATTGATAATGATTTGGATTATTGTCTTACTTGCTGTTTTTAAATACTTCTTTTTATATTTGGTTTTTGCTTGTCTGTTCAATGTGTGATCATGTACCATTAAAATGTACATTAAATGTGAGAGCATGTGAGAGCAGACATTTCTTTGTTGCATCTGATGGCAGTGGCTCTTTATTTTCAAACATCTAAATAAAGAGTCTGATTACAATTTGTGTTTGTGTTTATGTCTTTATTTATAAGATACTAAGGAGTTGTGTATATTTTTGCATAAAGAGTGGGTCAAGGGAGAGAGAAATATTCAATTCAGTTCAGTTGTATTTATTTATGCAGGTACCTCAAGGTACTTTGTGCTACAATAATAGTATAGCCAACAGTAGTGTGTGCCCTCATAAAGATGTATTTCATGTTTTTTGTTTACAAATAGTCTGATAATGGAATACAGTATAATACAGGGACCTCAAACATGTGGCCCGGGGGCCACTTGTGGCACACGTCACCCGTACTTGCAGCCCATATATTGACGTGACAAAATATAATGCAGTTTGGTACTTGAAGTTACTTTTTTTGTTACTTTTTTTGTTACGAGAGTTTGTTTGTTGTTGAGTGCAATGTTAAAATAAGTTCTTAAAAAGAAAAAAAAATAATATGAATGCAATATGAGCAGAGAGCACAAACCTGTTGAGGGATTCGCAGTGTTAGTTCAGTAGTGAGAGACTTATTTCTAAAGAAAACAATACAGTCAAAAACTAACGTGTACATTTATGTCTGCATTTTTATTTTGTTAAATACAAACAAAATTATAGCAGAAGTGTTGCCAAGTGTCTGACCAGAATGAGAGCACCAATGTGTTTATTTGGTAGTTCAATGAAAGGCCTTCGGTTAGTTAAGAGTGAGAAAAAGAAATTGTGTTCATGTTTGCAGTTTTGTTTTGTTATACAATAATCGAAATTTAAAAAAACAAACAAAACACTACTTTTTCAGAAATATTTGTGGGCGTTTGTTTGTTTTTATACTTCTTGAACACTAAAGTGGCCCTCCAATGAGATGACGGTACCAGCCGTGGCCCACGGCTCATTTCAGTTTGAAACCCTTGGTGTAGTGGGTGATTTAAAAAGCAAAACTTTCACAGTCCTCATAATGACACCGGGAAGGGCTTGATTAAACACTTAAACTGCTAAAATTAGCTTTGGACTTTTAATCATATGTTAGTTTGTTGTGATTTAATCACCAAAAATGTTTTTAGGAATTCACATTATGTACAAATGAAATGAAAAGCCAAAAAGTAATAATAATAATAACATTGTTGACACAGAATATCTACGAGGCAAAGCCTCACAAGTGGGGGGAAATACAGGAACCACCACAAGGCCACTTCTTTTTCAGTTTAGAATATAATTTAGTGCCAAACAGGTCTGATCATTAGTCTATTAAAGACACAATCATCCTTTAATGAGAAAACCTAAAATCAAAAATAAAAGTTGAAGTAAGATGTTTTTCTTTGCTTTATTATTTTTTCATTACTGTTCTAGGCATAGCTTGAAATAAAAAAAAGTAAAGTGAGCATCAAACCATTGCTACAAACGTTTGTGACATTTGCTGTTTGGACTGCGGTAGTGATGTGTCGGTCGCGAACGAAATGGCTCTAGAGCCGGATCTTTGACGTGGACGAGGCGAGCCGGCTCCTTATCACAAGCAGTGTTTGTTTGTTTTTTTCTCTCACCCTCTCTCTGTCTCGCACTTTTTTTGCTTCTCTTGTGCTTTGCGCTGGGAAGAGGGGGGAGGGGCAGTAGTTACACACGCAGTAGCACAGGAACAGAGCGGGAGGGAGAGAGAGAGAAAGAGAGCCAGGGTCACATTAGAAAGGTATAGTAATCATCCACAACTATTTTCAGTTGCGGATGATAAAGGATTCAGAAAGTTTATTCATGCAGGCCCATATGACAGAGAATATGCGTCTTCTTTTTGTTTTCACATTTTAATTTATATTTAATTGTGTTGTGGTTTGCAGTGTTTTGTGTTGTTTCACTTTAAATTAGTTTAAAAGGACAAAGCTGAAAATTTAATTAGTTAAAAGTTGAACTGTGAATAGTTGGTTTTTGTATTATATGATTTATTTATTTTTATGTGGAGTGAATAAATAAAAGTATATTTACGTTGGCCCCTACAGACAAAGCATGTACAAACTTCAAAACACGTACGAACTCTGATGCACGTACAAACCCTGAAGCATGTACAAACTACAAAACACGTACAAAACACAACAGAAGTGCTCCAGGATGCTGGGGGCAGTGCTGAGCTTTTGTTACCTAGTGGTTACAAAAGCCAGGAAGTACCAATGACCCGATTTGGTGTGTGGTAGTAACAGGTAAATTAACATTTTTTTTTAAATTATTTGAATATATACAGTGCTTGTGTATAAATACACAAACAATACACATATGCTTTCATGCTTTCAATTTTGTAATTTAAGTGATCTAGGTACATGTAGCTCAGTTTTGGAAGTTCAGTTCATGCTAGAAATGTGTTTTGGAGTTTGTACGTGCTTTAGGGGCCACCATAAATATTTATATATAAACATATATAAATAAAACCACTTTTTTTTACATTAGTAATTCCTTTTGTGCACAATTTTATATTATTCTTAATAATAAATTAATTAAAGCAACAAAACAACCTGAAGAGCCGGCTCTTTTTAGTGAGCCGAGCCGAAAGAGCCGGTTCTCTAAAAAGAGCTGGAAATCCCATCACTAGACCGCGGTTCTCTCTAAGCTGTTCTTTATATAGTTCAGCCTACTTTCAGTGCTTATTTCCTCTGCTAAATGTTTCACGCTTCAACAGATTAGAATCAAACCCAGCATTTACATGTGAAGACTGACTGATCTAATTTGTTTATTGCTGTTTGTCTGTTTCCAAAGAAAGTTTACCTTTTTTTTTTTTTTTTTACTATTTTGATGTTTTGTTTATAGGGGTGGAAGGAAACACACACATTCTTGTATAGATCATTTTCAATATTAAAATGATGTAGTAGCAGTTGGATGTGTAAGTGTAAGCATCAAAAAGATACAGTGGAGCAGGTTTAACTATGCCTTTCTTTAGTAAAGAAAAAACAAACAGTCATAACAATACACAATATTTTATAATATACATATTTATCTTAAGTTGCACGGTCTTATCTGATTGTCTGTTTCTGAAAATATTTTTCTTTTTTTTGCTTATTTATTTGTTTTTTAAATTTGTTTATTAATCAAAGTCTGCATTTGCTAATGTGGCTGTTTAGGATTTTTGTTTTTGCTATACTTTTTGTTTTGTATTGTAAATGCAGAAAAGTAGTGTTCACATATTTTATATACTAATTTGGAGTTAATGTACTCATCAAATAACTTTGACACAAGTCACAGAGCATTTGGATGTCCCCCTCTACAATTCAGTAAAGTGAGTAATAGTTGTATGCTATCTCCTGCTAAAACAAAATGATCACAAGCTGAACAGGGAACGGAGCAACAAATTGCAAAGAGGGCTTCCCGAGATAAAGATAAACCTGATATCATTCAAACCACCAACATGTCAGTCCATGTGTGCCATATGTCCTTTCCAGGAACTTAACATTACCATCTGCTGTCAATAGACATTGTGGCATGCAAGGTGAGGAAAAAGGTGAGGTGAGGCAAAAAGAGAGGCAAAAAGAGAAAAGGGAACAAATGATGATGTTTCAAACACAAAGGCAGTGGTGTGGTGATTGGGAGTCTAAAAGCTTCACAATTATAGGGAAAAACCTGACAACGTCACACTGATAATTTGAAACAGATAATCTGTAGTTTAACACTATGGTAATTACCAAGAAGGCACTCAGGTTGGTTATACAGAGATGTGGTTCAGAGTGTAAAGTAAAAAATGTAATGCTTAAGTGAGGAACCCAGATTCAGCCACTTCCTGCAGAAGTCTTTTCTGCAGCTTTCAAGAAAAACCATCAGCTTAGCTTCATCATGACAGCTGGCTGTAGGCGGATCCTAGGTTTGATCTTGGCTATCATCAGTTTTCTGGGGAGCATCATCACCTGTGCGCAGAGTTGGGTCAGAGTTGTGTTACATCAAGTGCAGCAGATATTCATATGAATTTTAGGTGATGATGCTGAGATCCATTCACTGAATTCCACCTTCATACCAACTTTAGAGTGTCCAATATAAAGACAGTATAAACAGTGTACTCTCGGTGTAGAGGATGGAAATCAACCAGGACAACTTATATAACATCTGCTGACATCTGGATTAATTCAGGTGCGTACATCCATAAAAAGCAGCAGGTCAGCTGATCACAAATTATTTTAAGAAAATCTACTGTCGCTCTCACTAGAAGTTATTGAGAGTTGTAATTCTTTTCTCTACACTGTTGTGGATTTTTTATGACATATATACCTGTTTACACTGAACATGTACTCACATATATACTATGTCACCATATATACTTGTATACACTGTATACATACCTACACTTGAGTGTTTATCTAATAGAATCACTGTGATAAGCATTTAACCTGCATGTTTAAGATCACAAGACCCACACTTTTAGATCAAATATTATTCACAAGTATATTAAGGAAGTTTGTGCCACTTGTTGAATGAGCATATGTGATCAATACTGTCTGAAGTGTAGTGATTAGGAACAAAAAGTAACCTTTGATTGTATTATGGCCAGTGGTAACTAGTCCAAACAAAGAGTTAAATAAACTTGGTCCCACTAAGCTGCACCTGGGAGCCTCTCCGCTGACAGAAGGTGGTGAACCACCCATCTCTAACCCATGAAGTAAACAAATTTTGACCACCTGAGAGTGCACCTGGGACACTTTTTGCCTGTCTCCAGTTGCCAAAGTTGTGAAAACCCTTCTTTAACAGATATAGTAGCCCACCCCTGGCAGCAAACCTGACAAAGCTGTCAGGAGGATTCATTGTTTTCTCTCTGCAGTATGTTTGATATCTGACTTTTGCCCTTAAAACTGTCAAAAGGACCCAATTAAAATGATTGATGTTGGGAACAGTGCTCAGAGAGTTATGGAGTAGTGCCAGAAAGTTATCTAACACAAGGGGATGCATCCATTGCACTTTGAATGTGTGTGACTGTTAGAAAGCACTTAAGAACAGAAAAAAGTGCTTGTGTGAATGAGTGAAAGAGGCATGTTGTCTGAAGCGCTTTGAGTGCTCTGGGAAAGTAGAAAAGAAGAATCAGTCCATTTATCATTTCACAGATTTCTTGAAAAGTCTGTGTGCATCATCCAATAAATAATTCCATGTCTTTTTCAAATGATTGATTGATTGATTTTTTAAATCTGCTAATATCTAATATACAGATTTTCTGAATGAAATGTTCTTTTGGGGGGTGATTGGTCTTTATATGTAACTTTGCATGCATCAGTGAAGAAACAGTCAACTTCTCCTTTAATTATTACAGGCACCTAAAAACCACTTCCTGCCTGACTCCTTTCATGCAGCTCTCAAGAACACACCATCTTTCCTCTTTGACGAGATAAGCAAAGCTCATCACGATGGCTGACTGTAAGCTTCTGGGTTTGGTCTTGGCTATCATTGGCTTTTTGGGGAGCATCATCACCTGTGTGCTCCCAATGTGGAGAGTGACGCCCTTCATTCGTTCCAACATCGTCACAGCACAGGCAATCCATAATGGATTGCATTTATATAGCGCTTTTCAAGGCACCCAAAGCGCTTTACAATGCCATTATTCATTCACTCTCACATTCACACACTAGTGGAGGCAGCTACGGTTGTAGCCACAGTTGCCCTGGGGCAGACTGACAGAAGCGAGGCTGCCATATCGCGCCATCGGCCCCTCTGGCCAACACCAGTAGGCGGTAGGTGAAGTGTCTTGCCCAAGGACACAACGACCAGGACAGAGAGCCCGGGGATTGAACCGGCGACCTTCTGGTTACAGATACGCTTCCCAGCCACGGTCGCCCTCTGTCCATGAGGGCTTGTGGCTGAGCTGTGTGGTCCAGAGTACGAGCCAAAAGCAGTGTAAGGTCTATGATTCGATGTTGACCTTACCTCAAGATTTGCAGGCTAGCAGAGCACTCATCATCATCACCATCTTGTTAGGGTTCTTTGGGATGCTGTTTGGTGTAGTTGGGTACAGCTTCAGTAACTGTATGATAGATCAAAGTCAAAATAGCAATGTGACTATAGCTTCTGGGGTTATCGTCATCATTGCGAGTGTCTTGCTCCTAATCCCTGTAACTTGGACAGCCCACATTATCAATCAGAATTCCTACAACCCAACTTTGATCAGTTCTCAGAGGAGGGAGCTGGGATCATCGCTTTACATCGGCTGGGGCTCTGCAGGACTGCTGTTCCTGGGAGGAGGCCTCCTCTGCAGCTCCCATCCTCGTATGAATGTCAATGACTGTGAGGTTAGGTACTCCAACAGCCGCCCTGTGTAAGTCCTACATTTAAATGCACAACCTGCTATTGAGAACAAGAAAAAAGATTTTTACCTCCTTTGTGTGGCCCGGGTAAAACAACAAATTAGATATTTTATTTGTACGCTCAGGAAAATTGTATTGCAGCAGAAATCACATCATTTTCTGTCAATCAGGAAAGTGACATGATTCAAATAAGCAGCCATGTTTGCAGTACAAGTGTTTAATCTAAATTTTTACTTTTGCATATATATATATATTTATCTATATATATATAGATAAATATCTATATCTATATGTGTGTGTGTGTGTGTGTGTGTGTGTGTGTGTAAGAGAAACAAAAGGAAGTTTCAGGCTCGGTCCAGCAGATGGCAGATATCTCTCTTAACTCAAATTGGTCGAATAAACGTTAGGTGATTACACTCATGGAAAATGAAGATTAAAAAAAAGAGGCGGGCATTCAGAGTTTTTTTTACAGTTAGGAGGAGGGTTTCCAAATACCTGTGTTGTACCTCAAAGTGCTTTACAGTCAGAACGGCGCCTTAACGTCAGTGTCGCGCATCGCATCCTTTTTTGTTAAGAGGTGTGTTTTATTTACTAGCTGTCAGCGATAAAGCCAATATCGACAATGTTCTTCTGTTGCCTACGAGGACGTTTTAGCAGACTTTTTGCGTTGGTTTTCTTCGTGCTTGCAGTTTTGGAAGCAACAGAGTTCGAGGGTCGACCCCAGAAGATGCGGGAGATTCGGGCAACCGTGGCTGATTTGGCCTCGCAGGGAAGGACCTACCTGGGCAGGCTAGTAGGGGAGCAGACGTTGCTGTCGGTGGAGAAGGTAGCTGCTATTTATCTATATCTATTTATCTTAAAGAAAAACTATCTTTATTTATTTATTTATTTATTCATTCATTCATTCATTTAGTATAGTTTTTCTTCAGGCTATGATTCTGTATTATTTTTTTCTTATTGTAGTTGGAATTATTTTAGTTTTTAATTCTTTATTCTGAGAATCAAGTTTTGATTTGTCTCTGTGTTTGTTTATCTTTCCCTCTTCGTGTCTGTTCCAGCGTGTTGCTTCTTCCTGTTTTATTTTGGCCGTCTTTTGTCTCTGGTGCTTTGTGCTAATAAGCAACTTCAGCAGAGTGTTCACTTGCACTTTGACATGTACTGTGTCCCTCGTGTGTTTTTCTAAGAACAGTTATAGTTTAAAATTTTGTTTGTTTTGACCTGCATTGTTACTTTACTGAGCAATACAGCTGCTTTCTACTTTACCTTTTGCTTCTGAATGTTGCTGTTTGGGTCTAGTAGCAATGGCCAGGTGAAGCCTTGTGAAATGTTGGGTCCTTCCATCAAATTGGTTCAGGAATTTCTCAAGTCTTCACATGTGCACACAAACCGCCCAGCTGGAAAAAAACCTGTAATGTCATGTAAGGTTTTTGCCTCTTGGGTGGTGTCAGCATGGTAATAATTGTTACCAAGAATGGAAACAAAAAGGCCTTGGATTGTTTTTCAATTCATTGATTCATTCATCCAGTTTATTTTGGATCAGTAACGATAATAAAAGTTGATCAATGTCGACATTAAGCCCACACAGCCCACACACTTTTTTAAACAAACAAAGGGCCATCATTCAGGTAGGGTTTTCTCACTTTGCTCTGACTCCTACTCCCTGCTCTGGCATGTTTAGCTTACCTGGAGTCATGTGACTCAGTGGCACTGAGCAGGGCCATGTTGGCTGAAGGGAGTGAAAAGTGGAGTAATGTGTAGATGTAATTTACAGTTGTAAATGAAACACTGCAAACATAATGTGTGCTGGAGAGAAAAATTTCTACTCTGCCAAAATCACCAGTTTATATAAAGACGTGAAAAGACAACATGGTTTTTAAGAAATTTCCATTCCTGTTTTATCAGTGTCTCAATGGGAAAAAGCAGAGGCAAACTGTGACCCCACTGCTAATGCACGGTGTGCATATATAGATTTAATGACTATGGACATTCCTAAATGGAATATCAGTAATCCCGCTTCATAGATAACTGTGTGTTTGTTTTGGCCCACAGTTACTGTATATGTCTAACAAGATCAAACTGACAATTCACATGAGTAGATGCTGTTTGATACACTGAGTAAATGCAAGCAATATGAGGTATAAATGAGGTAAATCTAGGCTGTAACTTACCATGTCTCCATCTGTCCACCCCCTTCTTTTTTTCCTTTTTACTTCTATTAACCCCCGTTTTCCCACCTTCCAGGATTTCCTTCAGGTTATAGGTGTGGTTGCTGAAAGTGTGGCTAATCATCTAAATGCAGTACTACAGTACATCTCTCAATTCCTGAAGGCTAATGAAATTCAAGGTAAGGATGTTTTTTCTGATGGGCCAGTGACTAGAAAACTACAATGAAGTTTTAATTTTAGACATGCTCAAAAAGTGGCATTGCCCTTCACCTACCATTTACACTCACCAGGCTCTGGGGAGCAGATGCTTAGATAACACCAACAAAGCATAGGCTGTATGTAAAGATGGAAGACTTGTTCTTTCTGCACAAAAGGGTAATTTAGACATTTCAGAAATAGCACCTCTATTGTGACTGGCAGAGGAAGGACTGTGTCCCCACAGCCTTTAACATTCACTTAGTCCTGCTGCTGCAGTATTGAATTTTCTTTGCTGTTTTTGAGCCTTACTTTTTTATAAAAAGATTAAGATTAAGAAGATTCAAGATTCAAACCCAGTATCCCAATGCACAGCAAATTGACTGAGCCGATTGTTGGGTTAGGCTCAAATCTACAAACAACATTCTCACTTGGATGTTTTTTCTGGTCTAGTTTTGTAAGAACTGATGGAGAGCTGTGATGACTGCATCCTCTGTATGCTAGATATTCAAACTGGTGCGGGTTAACGTCAGCAGGGGGTGAGGATGTAAGAATGAGTCTCAAAACAAATCATAAGCAAACAACAAAAAAAGTAATATTAAATGTAGAAACTGATCTATAGTAAGATGTTCTGTTCAATGTAAAACTAAAGAAAAATCTTGGTGTTTCACTCCACCTGCTGATCAGACCTACCAGACTTTCATTCAGATGATTATTCCCAATAAATAATTGATTCAATTCAAATCATAGTGCGATGTGCTTTATAGGAAAGCTGTTAATAAACACACAATAACGGATTATTATATTAAATGTCATTGCTTGTGTTTGTTGTCCACAGTTGATCTCCCCATCAGCAAAGTCACCCCAGAAGGACTGATCTTTATTGCACAGTGGCTTCTCGAGGTTATTTTTTGGTACTGCTTAATTTCTCATGCCTTCCAGTTGATTGGTTGGTTGCTCGTACGGCTGCTGAGACTCATGCTAAAGCTGCTGAGAGTCATGGTGGCTTGCTTGCTTCCAGGCTGGTCGGGAAAATTGTTGGCCTGGAGGAGCAAGTTGAAATCCAAGTTGAACGGGGGAATAAAATTGAAAAAAAAAGAAGAGCAGCCAAAAAAATTGATTGAAAGATTGAAATCCCCCAGCTTATCTTTACCCAAAAGTTGAATAGAAGGACGCAACATTCAGCCTTTGTAACAGAAAAGTGTTAAAACTGAGTTTATTTACTTGTGTTTTTGCTAATAGTTAATCATGCTTAATTCTAATCATAGTATAATCAAGAATAAATCTAATCAATATGAGGGGTAAGAATATGTTGTTTGAGTAATGAAATAATTTTGATGCCTTGCTTTTTCACCTAGATTGTGGGAGCATTGTTATGACTATAGTGCATCCTTGGCTCTTTCTTTGTGAGTGAGTGTGTAAGATTGTCAAAGACAGAGTCATAACACAGTCATAAAGAGAAAAAGTATGTTTATATGTGATTGAGCTAATGAGAAATCATGTTGAGGTAAAACAGCATATAAACTGAATGAGACATGATGAAGAACATATTCATGTATGGCTGAGCTACAGCATATAAATGTATAATGAAATACAGTATATGTATGAGAAAATGTAACCATTTTAATGAATGATTGAACTTTTTAGTTAATCTGTCTGAAAGGTTATAGAGAGAACAAAAGGGTGTGGCTTAACTTTGGGACAATGTGAATGTCATGTGGGCTGATGGTGGGGTTAAAGAGAGGAAGCGGAGATGAGAACAACAACATGTATAAAAATCCCATGCAGATGGAAGAAGTTGTTTTTTGTTGGAGAGTGTTGTTGAGTGGAGAATTTGAAGACCTTGGAATTCACAGTTAGGATTTTCTGCAAGAAACCCAGAAGATTTCACCTTCTTTTTCCAAACCACCATGGATTATAAATTGGATTGACTATTTTGGGGATTTACTCTGCTCACTGCCACCATGTTGGATTGGAACTTTGAGGAAGTTTTGGAAACTTTGTACAGAGTTCTTTGAATGTGCGTCATTCTGCATGGTAAGGAAGAGACTCCATCTGTTGCTAAGGTGTTCTCTCTCTTCTCTTCTACAACAGAATCAAGACCAGTAGTAGATATTTAGCAACATTTTAAACTTGATTATTTTTAAATTTCATAATCTTTTATACATTTTAAGATGATTAAGATGTTTTCATTGTTATTGTCTTGTTGAGCTGTTTGTTTTGCTGTTGCTTAATTAAAAAAGCTTATCTGCAATTAAAGGTAATTTTATGAACGTTCCTTTTTTTGTGTTCTTTTTTTAAAAGTAAAGGTAAAACTTGTGAATGAGTACTAACATCATTTAAGGGTTCTGGGGCCTATTTTCCAGGCCACAAAAGTAAAACCTGGCAAACCATAGATCATTCGGGGGGAGCGAATGTTAATGGATGTGGCTGCTGATTAAATCGTACTGACAGTTGCTAGTGTTGTTGCATCATCTAGCAGACAGGGGGGTAGACATTTAGGTAATCTGATATGTGTGTGGGGTGTGAAAATCAGGACCCAAGATGCAGGCACTGACATTGATGGGATGAGTGAGCTTTTAATTATGAGTGAAGAAACTACTGACAAAAGTGGAGATGGCGAGGAAAAGAACTAAGAAATAACCTAAACTGGAAAAACCTAACAAATGAAACTGAAGCCAAAACTCACGGGATGACATGCAGAGGGACACAGGAAGGAACGCAGAGGAAACAGGGAGACTCGCGGAGACAATACAGATGAAACAGCAACAAGCAGAAGGAAACAACACACACTAACATAAGACACGGACCTTCACAATAAAACAGGAAACTGAACACACATGCAAAGACACAGACTCAGAGACATGGACTTTGTACAGAGACCTGACTACACTGGAACAGAAGGAACACACAGGCAGGTTAGACTAGGCACAGAACAGAAGGAGCACAGAGTAACATGAGGGGGCAAAGGGACCAAAACCTAGGACCTAGAAATTCAAAACCAAAACACAGACAGCAATAATGTGGCAAATAAATAATAAACAATTCATGACACAGAGAAAAGTAAAATTAAAATGAATCAAGCCCTTACTGCTTGATACTTAGATGGGATTAACATTTGCTGGTTATTTGGCCCTGGTAATTTACGTATACATACATGCATACATGCAGACATGCAGACATGCATACATACATACATACATACATACATGTATGTATGTATGTATGTATGTATGTACATTTATTTATTTATTTTAAAGGTCAGTAACTCAAATCACTAGTCAAAAGAAAAACAGCAGTTCACAACTTACCCATGAGGGTTTTCTATGGGCAACCCATAGAGGGCTTGCTCACAGAAAACCCTCATAGGGCCCTGAAAGGGGAAAAACTGCTATTGGCCAAATGAAGTTGGCTATTGTAGAGAAAATGAAAACACACCAAACCCCATCACTACATTTCCTGGAATATGAAACTGAGCAAAGGGAGCTGATTCAAAACATTAGTAAAAGGAAGTTAACCTGGATACATATGATATACTGTAAAAGAACTTAAGTTAAAGTTATCAGGCTGCATTCCATTTACTAAGACAAACTCATTTGATAAGATATGACGGCTGTTTTTTAAAATTTGTCGTTTGTTTTTAATAGTGAGCTCATAGTGTAGTGGTATGGAACCTTGCATAATATGTGAAAGAACCCTTTGAAGTCTCTTTCCCTGGAAGCAGACATAAAACCCTTGGGGGTTGTGCAAGAAATAGTATACTTCAAAGAAAATATGCAGGCAGCTGGGTTACCTAATGGCTTACCTGTTGTAACCCCTTGTGAATGAGGGAATAGCTGAAAGTAGCTCTTCTTGTTTTTTAGTTGGTTTGTTTTTTATTTTTTAACAACATTCTGGGCAGCCCACTGTGGGGCTAGATCTTCTTAGTGTGAGCAGCCAACAGACAGCCTATACTATGGCCTCGCAACCTTTCACTTTGATACTGTGACTTTGTGGACTATGTTTACTTGGATTTTCACTAAATGATTCTAGTAAAGCCACTGGTAAACATTCCTTCCACAACTGTGTGTACATACAAAAGCAGAAATATTACTCAATGCAATTTCTGGAGAAACTGCAATGGGTTTGTTACTGTGCTAAAAGGTTGAAAGTAAATAGGTTAGCTAAAAAAGCTGAGGAGAATTGGCACTTAAAAAAGTAGCAAGGCCTGTACCTGATCAATTGTCCATGGGCGTACCTAATAATTTGGCTGGGTACACAGGTTAACATCTGTAGTGGCTAGGCACAATTGCATACTTAATAAAATGGGCGGCCACTTTATTAGCCACATAAGTGTGCCTTATAAATTTAACCAAAGGTGTATGCCAGTTTGCTGAAGAATAGATAAGCATAGATAATCAAAAATATTGGCATGTTTTTATATCCCATACTGTATATCCATTGTCAAAATCCCCGAGATTAGGCTGTTACCTATCAGTTCTTCCCAGCTGTTTCAGTTGTGTAGCTGTGAATCACCATGGTAATGGCATTTTGTGGAACTGGAAGGATGTAACTGTTAGAATTTCTCTGAAACATGCTTGGCACTCTGGCATAACAACTTATAATACTTTATAACGACTTATAATACTTGAGTAATTTAAATCTATGAGCATAATAAGAAGTTACTCTATAGATACAAATGGGGCAAAAAAGTATTTAGTCAGCCACCAATTGTGCAAGTTCTCCCACTTTAAAAGATGTGAGAGAGATTACCATAGGGCCATATTTCCTACCTTTACAAACTAGTTTCTCCACCTAGCGAATCTCTTTTCCATAGGACCAAGATGAAATGGGAGTCGGAACTCCACATGCATCTTTCTGAGAGGAAGCTGTAGGGGCCATTAATTCGTCTTTTAGTTGTGCCAGACTTTCATTAATACAATTTAAAGTTTTCCACAGACTACCCTACATTAAAGAAAAAAATTTAAAATTATATCCAGATAAATGTGATGATAAATGTAATAGATGCTCACAGACACCTTGCAACCTTACATGTTTAGAGTGTTCCCCAGGCTGGCTGAATTTTGGCATTAATTCTTCAAAACAATTTTAGATATATTAGGTATAAATCTAACTCCGACTCAACATATTGCTATTTTTGGCAAACCACCAAATAACCTTTGTATCACAGCTATCCAAAATAACCTTATTGTCTTGCACGAGAAATCTTTTTGTAGTCCAACACATGACCGTGCACAAATTTTCCTGCTATTGCTGGCAGTACCACCTCATAAGAGTACTTCATTTAAGATATTCCAGCATTATTAATTTGCTTCGACCAAGAAGCAAGCAGTCACTAATATTAATATTAACTAATGTTGATTAATGGTAATATTAATCTATAAGGATAAGTACTAGCACTTTATTGTTGATTTTTGTTGTTGTTTGTTTTGTTGTTGTTTGTTTGTTTGTTTTTTGAATGGGTTAATCCATCTTTCTGTAACATATTCATCTTTAAATTATTATAAGGGAGTGGGGGGAGAAAGAAGAGACTATCATTTCTATGTGTACCTATGTGCTTTATGACTGTCTGGCATTTGAAAAATAAAAATTGGAAAAAAAAAAAAGATGAGAGAGGCCTGTAAATCACAATCCAAAAAATCACATTGTCTGATTTTTAAAGAATTTATTTGCAAATTATGGTGTAAAATAAGTATTTGGTCACTTACAAACAAGCAAGATTTCTGGCTCTCACAGACCTGTAACTTCTTCTGTTAGAGGATCCTCTGTCCTCCACTCGTTACTGTCTTCTTCTTCTTCTGTATAAGGTTTACTGGCGGTTGGCAAAGAGCAAAATGGTGCATTACCGCCACCAACCAGTATGGAGTTTGGACCGAAATGACAAAAAAAAAAAAAAAAAAAAGTGTCTGCCTTAAAAACAAAAAAACAGCCCGATAACTTCCACTTACAGAGGTCGTGCGAAACAAATCAATCAAGTCCAACTTCACTTCCATATCGTCCAGCTCACTCGTTACCTGTATTAATGGCACCTGTTTGAACTCGTTATCAGTATAAAAGACACCTGTCCACAAACTTAGTCACACTCCAAACTCCACTATGGCCAAGACCAAAGAGCTGTCGAAGGACACAAGAAACTAAATTGTAGACCTGTACCAGGCTGGGAAGACTGAATCTGCAATAGGTAAACTCTGGGAGCAATTATTAAAAGATGGAAGACGTACAAGACAACTGATAATCTCCTCAATCTGGGGCTCCACACAAGATCTCACCCCAGAGGGTCAAAAAGATCACAAGTATGGTGAGCATAAATCCCAGAACCACACAGTGAATGACCTACAGAGAGCTGGGACCAAAGTAACCAAGGTTACCAATAACACACTACACCGCCAGGGACTCAAATCCTGCAGTGCCAGACGTGTCCCCCTGCTTAAGCCAGTACATGTTCAAGCCCGTCCGCTAAAGAGCATTTGGATGATTCAGCAGAGGCTTGGGAGAATGTCATATGGTCAGATGAAATCAAAATAGAACGCTTTGGCCAAAACTCTACTTGCCGTGGTTGGAGGAGAAAGAATGCTGAGTTGCATCCAAAGAACACCATACCTACTTTGTAGCATGGGGGTGGAAACGTCATGCTTTGGGGTTGTTTTTCTGCAAGGGGACCAGGATGACTGATGTGTAAAGGAAAGAATGACTGGGGCCATGCATCATGAGATTTTAAGTGAAAACTTCCATCAGCAAGGGCACTGAAAATAAAACCTGGCTAGGTCTTTCAGCATGACAATGATCCCAAACACACCGCCTGGGTAACGTAGGAGTGGCTTCATAAGAAGCATTTTAGGGTCCTGGAGTGGCCTAACCAATCTCCAGATCTCAACCTCATAGAAAATCTTTGGAGGGAGTTGAAAGTCCATGTTGCCCAGCAACAGCCCCAAAACATCATTGCTCTAGAGGAGATCTGCATGGAGGAATGAGCCAAAATACCAGCAACTGTGTGTGAAACCTAAATAGAAAAGACCAAGGGAACTAAAAACAAACAAACAAGAAGATCCTATTCTAAATAGGAAAAAACGTCAATAAAAAAACTAAATTCAAAACATTAGTAAAGTAATCCAGGCATGTGCAAAAACACCATCAAAAGTCAAATACAGCCTATTGAATAACACGCTTCACACAGGTTTACTGAGATAAAAACCTCTTTAAAAATTCTTCAGTTCTATGGAAACTAAAGGACGTGTTAGATAAAACACATCCTCAAATTTCCTTAGAACCCACTGTGATGTAAAAGAGAAACTTGGCAGAAAGAACAGCTTGGCTTGAAACCCAAAGTTGAGTTATCATACCACTTGCTGTGACTGACATATGAAGTCTTTCATTTTCTGCAGGCATTTGTGATCTTTGAGATTTAAAATATATGCCAAAACTCTGTCTACAGAAGCATATGTCACAAAATTAAGTTAATCATTTTAGTATTTGAATGATGTCCCTATGACTAATAGTATGGGAGGAGGTAGGTGCCAAAGCTGCAACTGATGTATCTAATATAGTGGCTGGGCACACCGGCGTACATAATTATTAAAAACTTCAATGCTGAAAGCTTGAAGGTTGTTGCCTGCCATTGCTTTAAACATTTGAAATGTCTGAAGCTTTATTTTATTGACCCAGCTCAACTGCATTGTATTATGAAAACATGTACCATGCATTAATGTAAAAGCAGAATCACCGAATGAATCAGACTATGTAGCTGCATTTGTTGAATTTGCTTTAAAAAAATGTAAATAACACATAAATGGGATCAGAAGTGCCTGAAAAACTGAAAGGCCTTGGAGTTAAATAATCTTTCCTGGACAATGAAGCTGACTTAATGGCCTGCTTTATTAAGGATACTGATTAGTTTGTCAAAGCTGAACCTAATATAGTGGTTATCTGATAAGCTTTCCCTGATACAGGAAACAGACTTGTCTAATACAGTAAACAGGTACAGAAAACCTACACATTAACTTTCATTTGACCTTTGTCTATCCAGACTTGAAAGCTGAGTTGGACAACTTCCACAAACCAAACAACCTCTTTAACACTAATGGCAAAAGAAAATTACGACTGTTTAGCCTCCCAGAATGTTAAGTAGGAGCATGCAATCACTATTTTATACCAGCTGCAAAACTAATTGACAACTTCTAACAGAAAAATGAGATGTGGCTCCAGAATTCTGCACAGCACTCTATTACGCCCTTACAACTACATATTAAATGTAGAGTGGAGTACGCTCCCTTGGACTTGTTCGTGCTGGTATAGTTCCCATTATCATGTTGGAGTTTTCTGAAGGAGGAGTTGGTATACTGGCATCAGGAAGTTCAAGGCATCCAGCAAGTGCAGCTTTCAGGAGGTGAGTGATTATCACCTCCTGAAAGCTGAAGTGATTCACTTCCAAAGAATGGAAATGAATCACTTCAGCTCCTGTTCCGCTTTCTTTTTCTGTGCTAGTTTATTAATATGGGTCCTGTTCTTTCCTCTGAAAAAAGGAGCACTGCAACAAATTTCTGTAAAAACTGCAGCACAGTTTTACAGTAAGAAGGCTGTATTTTAAAAACCCAGTAGTATTCTGTAATCAGCAAAGCATGGGAGCTCTTGGAAGTTAATTTGATTGTTATGTCAAATATACAGTCTATTAAGGTTTTGCAGAAACTTGACCGCCTGTGACATTAACTTGTCAGCCATTGTGGATGTGTAAAAATAATACTGAAACATAGTGAGAAAGCAACTAACTCCATTGCAATATATTTCACACCTCAAACATTTAGTAAACAATTAAACAAATAAAAGTAAACTGCAACAAATTACAGGTAAACTACTAACTCTTTTACACTACATCCACACCTACATGGGTATTTTTGAAAACGCAGCTTTCTCTATGCATTTGGGCCTTTTGTCCACAAAAAACTGCATTTTGATTTACCGAAAACAGAGACTTTAAAAAAACAACAACACTCCAGTCAGGTTGGAGATATTCGAAAACTCAGTTTTTGCGTTTACATGTGGACAAGGAATACGGTGTTCGTCATGCAACGTCAAAGGTATATGCCTTTTTTGGGGCAGGGGCGTTTGTGTGGGAGCCCCATTTATTAAAAAAACAAAAAAAACAAACACAGGCCATTATGCTAGCAGTGTCCAAGCTAGCATAATTTATTTATACACCCCGTCCCCCAGGGCATGAAGCAGCAGATCGAGGCCCCAGAGTGCAAGAGCCCAAGGAGCACCATCGGAGGGGCAACCGTGTCACCCTCAGTTGAGGAGCTGAGTAGAGCCCCAGACGAGGGGTCACACAGCAGCCAGGGAGCAGAAGCCACAGAGGTCTGCAGTGACGTGCCCGCGGGCTCTGCCGACAGCCAGCTGTGCCAGAGTGTACTGAGCCCCAAGCAGCCAGCAGGAGTGAGCCAGTACATACCTGAGCGCCCAGCTCCGGACACCAAGAACCACCAACGCACCGACACCTGAGGGCATCAGCCACCAGCAGGGGGTGTGGTGGGGGGAGATAGGCCTCCATACCTTGGAGGGCCTGAGGTGGACCCAACCTGACATATAGACACAGACAGGCATTCCCATCCTCATGCACACATAAACAAATACTTGGCACTCACCCAACGTGGAGACAGACACAAAAAGAAACTGTACACACAATTACACTCCCTGAACATACTCTAGCCCCCAGCTCCAGATACCACCACCTCCAGGGGGGAAACACACCTAGATCCAGAAGATGCTACCCATTACCCCGGGGTGGAGACACCCCCAGCCTCACAGTAGCAGGGTGGCCCCGCATCCCAGACAATCGGACGGCCAACTCCTCCTCTCCGCCCCTCTGCCCCGATGGCTAACAGAGAACGGAGGTGTGTGAAGACCCCAAACTTATCTCTGCCCGCTCATGTACTGTTGCTGCATGCTGTTCTAAAGTGCATGGAGGGCATGGTGCTTCCTGACAGAGAGCAGCAGGTCTAGCACGGCCCCTACTGAGAGCCCTCAAGGTCTGTGCATTTAAAATTAAAAAGTGGGCACCAGAGGTGAGGTTAAATACACACACTGTCCTCTGGACGCCATATACGTGCCCACCCCCAAGGCCCTATATGTATGTGTAATCATAGTGGGAGTAATGTGGATGTCTAGGTTGCAGAATGAAATTGAGGCACAAGCGGCCAGAAGGGGACAGAGGGGGAGTGCCTCCCCTGCACCCTAGTGACACACTTGCACCCCAAGGCCCCGGATGTGTGGGTGGTTGTAGTGGAGCGGGAAGAGGGAGGGACTATTTTCATTTTTGCTTTGAGTTTACCTGAACAATTCAAAGTAGGTGCATGGTAGTGCTGTGTCACAAAAAAATAAAAAATAAAAAATCCCTGGCGGGCCCTTGGACATCTGCTCAAAGCCTCATGTTTCAACTTTTGATGAAATTATTTAAATTATTCTGAACCAAGCCAAAGCTTGTATACTTTAACACATAGAAAACATAACACATGCAGTAATTAACACTATCCAGTTACTGTAGTGATTATTGTGAAGTACAAGCCAAATGACCCTATTTGATTCTGTGTCAGTATGCATCAAGCTTCTTTTACTTGTCTTAACAGTGTGTTTTTCATTATTAAATTAAACTAAATAGCAAACGCATGGCGTCAATACTTGACGTCCGCTGCACTATTTGTTCCTCCTCAAGCCGCAACCCTAAAACAGCAAACAGTTTTTCAGGTGGAGGCCTCTGATATTTTTCCTTCCTCAACTTTTACGTTTGTTTGTTTTTTCACTAGTTTTGCATTCAGCTAAGGTCAGTGTCATTACTGGTAGCATGAAGGAATACCTGGAGCCTACAGGAGGTTGCACAGTTAGTCCAGCCCCTTCAGGATGCCACTTCAATATGTGCCATTGCCAAAAGGTTTGCTGTGTCTCCCAGCACAGCCTAAAGAAAATAGTGGAGTTTCAAGGAGATAGACAGTTACTCTATGAGAGCTGGACAGGGCTGTAGAAGGTCCTTAACTCATCGGCAGGGCCGGTATCTGCTCCTTTGTGTAAAGAGGAATAGGAATGACAGAGGTGGAGATAATTTTCCCCAGCAGGTCACTGATGTGAATGTCTTTAAACAGTGATCATAAACGGACTTGAATGCCCAACGTCCTTAAGTGGTCCCTATGCTTACTGCTCATTACCGTGGAGCTAGATTTTAATCAAATTTTAAAGAATTAGTAGAGGTATGGTAAATGCAAACCGAGCCAATTAAATCATGGTGGCTCAAGAGTTAAGGAAATACTATGAAATAACTAAGTTTTACATGTAATATCCTAATTTTCATAATATAACACAATCTCACCCATAATCAAGGCAGAAATAAAGCAGCCAAAGTGATTCATTTGCTGATTTATTTGATTGCTTAATGTATGTGTGTGTTATGATTCCTATATTATCAAATGAATAAAACCTTTCCTCCCAAAAAACATGCTGCCTTTCCGCTTCAAGCTCAAAGTATTGCTGAAATAATGTGTGCAACCAGGCGTGCAGTGCGCATCCAGACAGGAAGAACAAAGTAGGAAAAACAATATTTCCTTCAAGGGCAGAGAGAAGAAATGACCAAAGTATAGCAATCTTTCTCCTTAGATACACCTAACCTTTACATTATTGCCATCTTGTGGCCACAGTCTGCTATTGTTGATTAAAACTGATTACGTCAATCTCTGGCAGACTCTCACTTTAATGTGGGCGTGTCCATCTCCCGATTACACTGACTGAGCTGGGCAACCCCCCATGATTTTCACATGCGCATTGTGGATGAAACTCTGGTATTTACCGTTATAAGCTGCCTTTCACTGCTCTGAGGCCATTGAGAGGAATGAGATTTATCTATCTAGCAGTATAATTGTAGTGCAGTATAATTGAAAAAAACAAAACTAAATGTGTGTTTGTTTTTACATGTGTTGTAAAAACAAAAGTAATATATTACAGTTTCTAGTTCTTCAAAAAAGTAACTGAGTTAGTAAATGAGTTACCGTATTATAAAAGTAATTAATTACTAGGAAAAGTAACTGTATTACTTTAAACTGCATTTCATTTCCTACATACAAATCCTCTTTCCCATTAATATAACACTGCACTCATGGGTGAAAAAGGAACAGGAAGAAGAACAAATTCTTATTAGCACCTGCCCCCTATCTGAAATCTAATTATCCTTACAAGAGGGCGCCAACAACCCCAAAAACACTCTTGCATCGTTACATATCAAGACATGTTAAACTAAACAATAAATCAGTATAATCAACAATATACAACACTACTAGATGTCAAAGAAATATTGTTCCTTCCACATTTAGCCCAAATTACTTTTGTGTTCTTCATATTGATTTATCATTTTAAGTATCTAACACATTTTAAAACTGTGCATATTTGAGATTGAGATTATCTCGAAGAGAAGTCCATATTCTTATACCTTTAACTGTCGGACACATTTGCCTTTGTGTGGTCCAGACATCCAGGGGCCCCAGAGTATGACGACCCAAGGAGGACCACCAAAGGGGCAACTGTGCCACCCTCAGCTGAGGAGAGCCCCAAACGAGAGGTCACCCAGCAGCCATAAAGAGGCCAGAGAGGTTGCAGTGGCGTGCCCGCGGGCTCTGCCAGCAGCCAGCTGTGTCAGAGAGGACCGGGCCTCAGGCCCAGAGCCCAGAGGGCACCTCACCCCCCGGAAGGGGCCCAGCCAGGCCACAGGCACCAGGCCCCGCCAATCGGCCACCAGGAGTGAGTCGGTACATATGAGCGCCCAGCCCCAGAGACCAAGAATCACCAACACACCAACGTCTGAGGGCATCAACCACCGGCAGGGAGTGTGGTGAGGGGAGATAGGCCTCCATTCCTCGGAGAGCCTGAGATGTTCCCAGAGAGGTGGAGTCTAAGACCCAAGCTGACATATAGACACAGACGAACAGGCGCACGCAGACACAAATGTGCATTCCCACCCCCATATACACAAATAAATACTCGGCACTCACCTGACGTGGAGACAGACACAAATATACACTGCACACAAAGTCACACTCCCCAAACATACTCCATAGCCCAAGTCCAGGTACCCCTGCCCCCAGAGGGGCAAACCGCACCCGGACCCAGGAGATGCAACTCTTCTCTCTGGGGTGGAGGAAAGCAGACCGCCTCCTTATCTGAAGTAGCAGGGAGGCTCCGCATCCCAGACCCCAATCCGACGGCCAGCACCTCCTCCCAGCCCCCCAGCCCCGACGGTTAACAGAACGGGGGGGTGTAAAGACCCCAAACCTCCCTCCACCTGCTCATATGTAGTGTTGCTGCGCGCTGTTCCAAAGTGCATTTAAAACACAGGAGGGCATGGTGCTTCCTGCCAGAGAGCAGCCCGGCTCCTCCTGAAAACTCTCAGTGTCTATATGCATTTAAAAATGAAGGTAGGGCACCAGCGCCAGAGGTGGGTTTGAATACACAGACCATCTTCGGGACGCTGTATAACGGCACGTTATTTTAATTTGGTCTGTAAAAAGGTCTGAAATACAATTTTTGACTCTTTGACACTATGCAATATATTCAGTTTTAGCATTTATATTCACTGTTGACTGTAACTACGCTCAAATTGTTAATGCTATCTTACTTTAATAAACAACACTGTCATATGCAAAACTGGGGTGGCAAGGGATCATTTTAGGGTGCCACTTGCCACCCCATGCCACCCTTCTAGATCTACCCCTGATGCTAACACTTACTGTGATTTATCAAAAGCAATGGATAAATAAAATGGGTCTAGTGGTTTGATTTTATGGCAAATAATCAATTTTAATAACATTTAGGTTATGTTAGCAGTACCACCATAAAGTGACAAATCAACCATGTGGTTGACCACTTTTTAAAAAAATTATTTAACACTTAACTTCACTTTTTTAATGCTGTCCAGTGACGTACATCTGTTAAGCAAGTCCTCTAACACTATCATATATCAAAAAATTATATCTTCCTACCTTAGTTTAATCAAAAACACTCAAAATATGTTGGATGTTTTTTGGTTTCTGACTTCCTGGTTGGGAGAGGGATAAGAAGAGCCAACCTTTTACATTCACAGTGCCTTCTGGTGGATTTTTTGGGCATTATAGATTTAAACCAATTGGTAGAAAAGACTCATTAAGGTAGGCAAATTGCAGTGAAAGCCTCAGTTAGATATAGGGCCTGAAAATGTGCTCTACCAATTGGTTGAGCAGAACACTAAAGAATTAAATAGAAAGAAAATTAAAAGAGAAATTTCTTCCCTATAATTATCTTTTTTTTTTTTTTTAAATCTTTTGCAGCTTCAAGTCAACCTTGCTGAGGTCACAAAAACAAAAGGAGAAACTCGACTTTACAGCAGTGTTTGGAGCTTTTTGTCATCATGAACTCACCTGAAGTTTGTCATTATCAGCAAAGCAATAAGTTCTGTACAATATGTAGTTCCTTCAGAGCTACATTTTGTAAAAAAACAACAACATATAGTTAAACCCAATATTTTTTGATAAATTACTTTGACACATTAATTGAAAATGATGTCATACTGTATTCGTTCACAATCAGGAGATGCTGCACTGTGCATTGGCAATAACTGTGAAATGCTGGATGTAATAGGAGATTAGAAGACACCAATATGTCTTTTAATCCCCTGTCTGTTTGTAATGTTTAACCCTTTTATGCATGAATTATAACAACCTCAATCAAGTATTTTTATTCATCTTTAGGCATAAAAAAAGATTTTTGAACTTCATTTTTTTAAAACATGTGCTTTTAAAAGAGCCACTTACACATGTCCACTGGTTGACCAGTAGGTGGCAGTGTTCAATGTAGTGGTTTATGTGCAAGTCAACACTGACACAAATACAAGAAAACAGCCTTTGAATAGCTGTCCACAGTAGTGACCACTGTCCGTGAAATGTACTGCTGCATGGGCTGGGCTGTAGTTACATCGTAAGGTTTTAAAAACTGAGCTTTCAAATGAATAGTGGTAATAAAAATCAAGAGAGGCCAATAGTGATCACTGCCTTTTTTAGGGCCTTGTTCAGATTAAATAGATCAAGCATTAAAACATGTTGAAAGCACAACAGCTTTAATAAACACAGAGTCGTTTGAACCTGGAAGCAGAGTTCATAGATCATCACTTAAAGACCAGATTGGTTTTTGTACGCTAATAGATAGAAGTTGTCATAAGAGGGAAAGATGAGAGACACCGCCCCCCCCACACTCATTGGATTAACATGTAACAGAGTTCCTATACTTATAAAACTGAAATCAACTTTGAAGGAAAAAAGCAGCAAAGTTTTTATAGGGTTTGGCAGCCATTTAACTTGTATGTAAGCATGTCAACAAATGAGCTCGCAGATGAGGGCAATAATTGTGCATTTATTCATATAATTTTTTCCCCTAAGTTTTGTCATCTCATAGGGTTGGGGAGGTTTGTTTGTTGTTGCCATGAACTGGCTGTGTACCAGCCATACTGAGGACACCAAGTGCAGGACTCTGGAGACAAAATATGAATTTTACACAGCTTTTCTGCAGGGGCTTATGAACTTGAGAATAAAATACGATCTAAGAAGTACTATAGCTAGGATAAGGATCAGGATGCACACAGCATTAAGAGTATGTAAGACAACAATGTGACAAAGAACAGGGGGAAACTGAGGACTTACATACACATGAGGTAATCAGGGAGATGGAGCACACCAGGGAATACAGGTGAACTACATTTGATTAGCGAGACAGGGAGAGCAAAACTGAGGCTGTATCCCAATTCAGGGTCTGCAGCCTGAATTGGCCCACCAGGCAAATGCTCAGTGGGCCGAAGATGGTAGCTCACAGTGGACATAAATGGCTTCTTTCACTCCTCTTTCAAAACTTAAAGGTCACTCTTTCGAGGATGCCAATGTTCACATTTTGGACAGAGAGGACAGATGGTTTGAAAGAGGAGTGAAAGAAGCCATCTATGTCCACTGTGAGCGACCATCTTTGAACAGAGGCGGTGGTTTACGACACCAACTCTCTGCCATCTATAATCCAGTTTTGAGATCCCTTCCCAGACGCCTTAACGCCCACTCACACCCTGGGCCATATGACCTCAGGAAATCACATGATAGGGTGGGGCCAGGTTTCACAATGAGCTCACCCGAAACCTTGGCTGATTGTGACCAACACCCGTTTTCACACCTTGGCTCATGTGATTAGGTAGAGGATCATCAGGGGGTCCTTTGTCCCTCTTTGGGGGGGGGAACCTCCCACTGGGTTTAAATCTGGGACTCCACCATTTGACCCTTAGAACTGAAGAAGCTTCTTGGATGAGAGGTGAAACGTCTTCAAGCAATTTAAAGAAGTGTCATGATCCGGCTGTGTGCAGGCAGGAATTGGACCCAAATGCAAACTCACGGGGACAAAAACAAAAACACAGCTTTATTGCTGGAAAACAGATCACAAACAATACAAAACTAAACTGGGAAAAACGAATTATAATGTACACTAGGAGATACACGGAGAATCACACACAGCATGAGGGAAATCAGAACTGACGAGACAAGGAAGCAAAGTAGGATACACTCACATGAGACACAGACCTCCAAAGTAAAACAGGAAGTAGCACAGACGCAGACTTGACTAGGGGAGAGAGAGCAACTAAGAAACACAGAGAACAACAACAACAAAGAGACACGGAGGGCAGCTACTAAACACTCGGAAAACTAAACAGAATACAAGAAAGCCAAACTAAGACACTAGACTATAGAAAACTGGGGCAACAAAGAGAACTAAAATCATAATACAAAAACTCTGAGACACAAGAAACTCAACACTTTGTCACCGACCCAGAACCGTGACAAGAAGTCCAGACGCTTTTCTTTCCAAGCTCCTTAGAGTACGATGACCTGGATGACTGAGAACCTTCACAGACATTTTGTCTTTTGCTCAAGTTTGTTACATGATGCTGAAATCCTAATTGAACATTTGATTTTTAAAACTAATTGTTCAGCTGTAACTTAATGGGGAGAAAATGTAGGTGACAGAAGCTGAAGATAAACATATGGAGAAAAAGATCAGACACTGACAGACCTGTGATATTAGTTACCCACATAACAATAGACAGATCTTTTTTTTCTTTACTTTTCTTTCTTTTTAAAAAAAAAAAAATGAAAAGCTGCATTTGAAAAAAAAAATGTATGTGTAATATGTTTCAAAAAGTATTTGGACGTCAGTTACAATTAGCTGGTGCTCTCTTCAGTGTGGCTGAAATACAATAATACTGCAAAGATGTGGGTCAAAATAATGAACATCTTAAATTAGAAACTGCATTTTGTGTTTATCTTTGTTATGTTTGTGTAATATTTTAATATTTTAGATGATCTGAAATGTTAAGCGTTCCAAACATACACAAAAAGGAAATCAGGAAGGGAGCAATGACTCCAGAGGTTACTGTGAGGGTTTTCTTTTAAATGAAGCACAAAATGCCACAGTATGAGTCAACCTGTCCTAGTGTGAGCTGTTTAGGAGAAATAAAATACCAAATTAACCACTCTCCTGTTAATATAGCATATATACAGCTGTGCCACCATGGGATCATTTTCAGTTTTTTTCACCTTGACCACACCAGCCTGTTGAGTGACCACATCAACAGGGTCATTGACCTTCATTCATAGAACTAATGTTACCTCTGTAACCATCTGTTCCATTTCATCCTTGGTAAACAAGCCACCACTGTTACACTATTGGTGCTTGAAAATAAACAAAACAGTTTAGCAAATAAAGTCAGGAGAGATGTGTACCAAGGCTACAAATCTCAAGACACACATAAAACAATAAAGGCTTCACTGACAAAGTGAAGAAACAGACCTCTGACTGTATTGTCCATGAAGGCTATAGCTGAAAAAGCAATAAAACTGAACAGAAGAACCACACTCACACTCACACACACACACACACACACACACACACACACACACACACACACACACACACACACAATCGTGGAGGGGATCATTCAAGCCTATTTTGTGACCTGGAGAACTGTTAAACTTGCAAAAGTGCTAAATTGATGGAAAAAGTCCAGCTGGAATCGCTCTTGAAGAGAGCTTAAGTGGTGGCCATTCCCATAATGGAATATGTTGGAATAAGTTAGGGATGATGGTGATTGAGAAACAATGTTCACATTGTTAGTATTAGTAAATATGAGGAATTAATAAAATGGAAAAATAACTTGTTCTAACTTCCTATTTTGCAATATGACAGTAGAAATACATACAAAGAGTGCCCATCATATCAGGTGTCATTTTCCATAATCAGAGCTTATTTATTTCACTAAAAGAATAACTGCTGTCAAAGAAAGTTCAAAATCCTTCAAATTAAACGGACTTTTCGCTTTGGTAGCTCTATGCTGCTGAGTGGGTCACACAATGTAATCAGCTGGATAGTGTAGTATGCTGAGTAGATTATGACCTGGCTCCACTTGGATATCAGTTTCTTGTTTTGGTTTAGTTGAATAGTTTGGCCTCAAATAATAAGGGCCTAAAAATCTCTTCTTCTTCTTCTATTTTGGACTGTTTTTGTTTGTTTGTTTTTGTTTTTCTTGTGATATTACCAATAAGTTTGATGTGTCACATGACCTTCTTCCTATTGAAAAAACAAAAGTTGTATCCAAGATGGCCGACTTCTAAATGGCCAACATGATCACCACCCATCTTGAGGAGTTTCCCCCTCACATATACTAATGTGCCACAACTATTCCCATTTTATTACGGTGTATCCATATAAATGGCCCACCCTGTATTTTGTATAGTATACTATTCTATTTTATCTTCTATTTTAGCTTTTTTCTTAATTTTTGCTGCTCTTAATAATAATGATAAGGGGCATCAACACAGGCTTCATATGGACACACCCCCAAGTGAGTGAGAAAGCCACAACCCATTTGCGCTGAGTATTTAAGATGCCTGCTTAGCACTTACTGAACAGATACATTACTGCAGCTCTTAAGAGCACACCAACTTCCTGTTTTGAAGAGATCAAAAGAGCTTCATTATGGATGCTGGTAGAAGACAGATTTTGGGTTTGGCTTTAGCCATCATCGGCGTATTGGGGACCATCATGATCTGTGGTCTTCCTGCCTGGAAAGTCCTCATTAGTACTTCTGTGTACCCTCATGACATTTATGGGGCTTGGTATGGTTTATGGAAAATCTGTACAATATACACCACAGGCAAGATGGAATGCGTTGGGTATGAGGTTTTTCCACCCCTGGTAGATGACGCCATGAAAGCTACCAGAGCACTTGTCATTATCGCAATCCTCAGTGGGATCTTTGGAATCCTGCTTGGTGTGGCCGGGAACAAGCGCATTAACTTCATGTTGGATGATGGGCAAAAACGCAAAGTGGGCTTTGCTTCTGGAGTCGTCTTCATCATTACAGGTTTCTTGGTGCTCATACCTGTCTGCTGGATGGCCAACATCACCATTCGTGAGTCCTACATGCTCAGACATGACAGTAGTGTCAGCATAAAGCTGGGAGCCTCACTCTACATTGGCTGGTTCACCACTGGGCTTCTGTTCCTGGCAGGAGGCCTGCTCCTGTACCGACAGGAATGATACTGTCATACTGAAAGAAAGGTATTCATTATCACAGCTATGTAAGGCTTGCTTTTTTTCCCCCCAGTCCATTGAAAACAAGAGTAATGTTTGTTTCCAATGTTTTCATAAAACATTTCTCTTATGAACTTCTGTTTTTCCCTTCAGTGATGACAATAATAGAGCCTAAAATGTAATGAAAGTAAGAAGAAATGTTATCAATATGAATGTGTAACTTAAGTTCTTTCTTTATTCCCCCCCAATGTGAAATTATTACGCTGTGTGTGTAATATTCCTATAGAATGTGTATGCAGTGGTTTAAGTGTAAGCCTGATAACAATTTCAATATATTTCTTATAAACTGCTTCCATATTGATGATAATGGGATTTTCTTTTACTCTTTGAATACTTTTCTTTTGAGTTGTTGTTGTTGTTTTCTTTTACTTTTATTGCTTTATTGCATATCAATACAATTTTGGTCAAATTAAAATTTATATTTCTAATCGTGAGAGATCATGTGTTGCTAATCTTTTACATCACTGTCTCTGTTTTAATGTCAAAAGCCTAAATAAAGACTCTGAAAAAATATTTTAGTTTGGGACATATTTTCTGTTTTTAAAAAGACGGAAGAAGACCTGAAGAAAACAAATATTAACAAATACAGCACAGATTTGTTTTTTGTTTTTAAGTACATTTGTTAATATGTATTTATAACATCCATTTTAGATTTCCACTTGAACAAAAATATTGTTTAATTAAATAAGTAATTAAATGTAATTAACACTGACAGATAAATCTAGAATTTACACTTATAAATATATAATATTTTCTAAACTAGATTGTTCAACTCAAACACAGAGAGAAAATCCAGTTAGACAACATCTAGTAAGACCAAGACAGCATTTTCCATTTCCCTGCTAGTGTTTTTTTTTGTTGGATCTTGTGTATCTTGTGTTCTCTGCCCTTTGCTGATCTCAGTCTTTTTGCAGAATCAGAAAACAAAAACAATGTTTAGTGTAAATGCTTTTTCATCCAGGTGGACGACAATAAGACTGTGTAACAAAGGATGACAGCTTTGGTCTTGTGAGGAAGCAAAGCTCAAGGAGAAGTATTATTAAACTGTTATATGGTCCCCACATGTGTGCTGCTGAGAAGGATACAGGGATACCTGCAGCCAAAAATAAGCCTCCTCACGTTAGTCACAGTTTGCAGAACTCTATAGAAAGAATGAGATAGCTGAGGTATAAAATGTTTGATTAAATAGATAGAAAGAGAAATTTCTTCCCTAAAATTATCTTCTTTTTTTTTTGTCTTTTTCAGCTTTAAGTCTCTCAGCATGCTGAGGTCACAAAAACAAAAGAAGAAACCTGACTTACAGCAGTGTTTGGAGCTTTTTGTCATTATGAACTCCCCTGAAGTTTGTCACTATTAGCAAAGCACTAAGTACACAATACTGTACACAACTTTGCTCATAGTTGCTCATAGTTCCACAATATATTAATATTTTTATAATATATAATTATATCTTTGATAATGAATATCTTTTCTGTATCTTTACTTTTTGAAAATTGCATTTGAGATTGCAGAATGTTACAATATATTTTCTGTTCAATATTTAGTTCATTCAGAGTTGCATTTTGTAAAATAAAAAAAACAAAACCCTATACAGTGAAACCCAATATACTTAGTATATTGGTATATTGAGTAGTGGTAATAAAAATTGAGAAAGGCCAATAGTGATCACTAGCTTTCTTAGGGCCTTCTTCAGAATAAATAGAACAAGACAAAGCATTAAAACATGTTGAAAACACAACAGCCTTAATAAACACAGGGTAGTTTGAACCTGGAAGCAGGGTTCATACATCATCACTTAAAGATGAGATTGGTTTTCCTACACTAATAGATAGAAGTTGTCATAAGATGGAAAGATGAGACACCGCCCACCCACACTCATTGGATTATCATGTAACAGAGTTTCTATACTTAAAATAACTGAAATCAACTTTGAAGGAAAAAAAGCAGCAAAGTTTTTATAGGGTTTGGCAGCCATTTAACTTGTTTGTAAGCATGTTAACATAAGAGCTGGCAGATGAGGGAAATAATGATATATTTATTCCCTGTTTTGTTTTCGCTAAGTTTTGTATTCTCATAGGTTTGGGTTCTTGTTTGTTTGTTGTTGTCATGAGCTGGCTTTGTACCAGCCAGACTGATACAGGACTCTGGAGACAAAACATGAATTTTACATAGCTTTATTGCAGGGACTTATGAACTTGAGAATAAAATACAAACTAAGAAGTACTATAGCTAGGATAGGGATAAGGATGCACACAGCATTAAAGGTAAGACAACAATGTGACAAAGAACAGAGAGAAACTGCGGACTTACATACACATGAGGTAATCAGGGAGATGGAACACACCAATCGCCCCAGCTAGCTATGGAGCTGGTGGGTAACGGATGTCTCAGAAAACGTCGGAGCACTTTTGTAAATATGTGATATCTTGATAAACCGAGCAGATATTTGAAGTTTACACGGCTACATTCTCGCCTGAAAATATCTTAAAAGTTTATTTTGTGACCCAGAAAGAGTAATAAAAGCAATATTAAAACTAAGTAGATGCCGCCATTGTTGGAAACTGGAATTGGCTGAGCCTCGCTATAAATTCTGGGATATGGTGGGTCACGAAGGAGACACCCGACCCATCCTTCAAATCTGGGGAAAAGGAGGACGCATTTGTCAGCTGCATTTGGAGGAGTCTACGAATTTAGACGGCCTTCGTCGCGTCACTGTGATGTAATCAGCCTACAAATGCGGCCTCAGGAGGATGCAGCCTATGAATTTGGACACCAGCTTTGTTTCAGTCGGCTGCTTGAACCACCGCCCTCTCACCCAGAGCTACAGAGGACTCATACACAGCATCCTCAGCACAGGCATTACTGTCTGGTATGGGAACACCACACAAGCAGAGAGGAAGGCTCTGCAAAAAGTCATAACGTCTGTGGAGAGGATCATAGGAACAAAACTTCTTTCCATGCGCTCTCTGTAAACACAACACTGCCGAAAAAGAGCAGAGAGAATTATTAGGGACCCACACCATCCAGCTCACCCACTGCTCAGACACAAGTATACGAACATATAATCTGAGACACAACGGAGTGGACACAACAAGGTTTTTCAACAGCTTCTTCCTCGCAACTGTCAGACTGATGGCAAAACAAAAAACACAGAATACTCATAACAACACTGAACACGCCATAGTCAGACCGATGGCAAAACAAAAAACACAGAATACTCATAACAACACTGAACACGCCATAGTCAGACCGATGGCAAAACCAAAAACCACTGAAATCTTAAAATAACACAGCACTACCTCACCTCATTTTGAATGTATGAATGTACAATGGAATTAATCACTGATTAATGTGCAATATACTCACTGAAACAGATTTGTGAAAATGTGCAATATTATGTGTGCAATAGTAGGAAGTGTATTACCACCCTCTGTACAGTGTTTTTGTATTTTTGTATATAGTAAATATTATGATTGCTCCATTCTTTGCTTTATTTCTATTTTGTTGTTTTTTTGTAAGTTGCTTTTTTTTTACCTTGTAAAAAATGTAACTTGACCTGAAGAGCTCTGCACAAGAATTCAAATGTGCATGGACTGTTGGTCCCGTGCTCAAATAGCAAATGAAAATCTTGAATCTTGAAAATTCAAAATAGGACAGGAAGTGAATTGAAAGAGGAATTGGTTGGGCAGGTCACGCAGAGACACAGACAGAAGTTAACACAAAAGCCACATTTCAGTGAAACTGGTTCTTACATGGGAAATTGTGTTTCTCCTCATTTTCCACCAGCTTCTCAGATACATTCTGTATACACACATCAGTCACATGCAACACACACATACAGAGACCACTCAACTCACACATGTATAAAGATCTGAGACAAATCAGATTCCTCTTTAATCAAATACAACATTTATTCAGAACAATCAGATTAACAATATAACAACAAAACAGACCCTTGGTAGTAGCAATGTATAATATCAATATGTTTTAAATCCAGAGCAATAATCTTTTTCATTCTGCCTTGTTTTTCTGCTATACAACCAAGAGCACTCAGTATGGAATATAACCATGTGGAAAATGCACATCTATTCTGTAGAACAGATCAACAGAGTTTCATTATGACTGGTGGTGTAAGACAGCCTTGGTCATTGTCAGCTTTGTGGGGAGCATCATCATCTGTGCTACACTATCCATTAAAAAAAAGAAGCCAAAAGTACACAGACACAAACTTACATCAGTAAATGCGGCTTTTCAACATGACTAATTTCTTCTTTGAAATGTTTTTTTTTTTCAATAGTGGGTACAACTATGACAACCTGACAAAGACTCAGGGTATGGACACACATAGAATCATCTTCAAAACAGCATATCGACGAGAAAAGGCCAAAACAGATTAAAGATTGTTCTAAGCCTGTTTAAAAGGCTTGATCTCGTGGTGCACTTGCAATGGTTGGTTTGTGTGGATATTTTAAACAAGTGTTTCTGTAAAGTATGTGTGCTGCCACAATGAAACTGGAGCAATAAGAACCATAAGATACTGTGGCTCATATTGCTCCACTTCCACCCTAAATACATTCTGCATGCACATGTTATTTTCATGCATTACATACAGAAGCAATCAGGTTAGTTTTTTTCAATTTCTATCAAAAAAAAGCACCCTCTGCTGCATGTGTACAAAAACAAAGTCTGAAATTAAAATAGGCAGAAGTGTTTATCTTTTTGGTTTAAAACACTGACTACTGTAAGAGCACGGGTGCATTTTTGGTTCCACAGCAGCAGACCAGAGGAAGTTCAATCAATCTGCCTATGTTTAAGCCAGAGCCTTTGGATAAGTCAGAGTTGTGTCAGTGGTAATTTTTTTTTTACCTTCTTACCATTTAATGCATCTCAAACTTATGTGTGGCTATATCTCTATAGCAGTGGTTCTTAACCTGGGTTCGATCGAACCCTAGGGGTTCGGTGAGTCGGTCTCAGGGGTTTGGCAGAGCCTCCACAGTGACATGCACGGCTCATTTTGTGCACCAATAAAAAACATATATATGTCTTGAATTTGAAAAAAATCACATTTTATTTTTCACTAAAGAGGGGTTCAGTGAATGCGCATATGAAACTGGTGGGGTTCGGTACCTCCAACAAGGTTAAGAACCACTGCTCTATAGCGAGGCTAGTGTATATTGATAACTTTTAGAACTATTGCGAGACTCCATCATCCACCATTGCTGTGGAAAAAAAAGTGAACGGAGATGACATGACTCTTTCATTCAACAGCTCTGGTTTAAGCAAGTGCATGTGTAGAGAAATCAGGATTACCGTGGCAACAGGTCAATAAAGAGCAGACTCTTTTTAAATCCGGAGGACTGAGGAATAAATGAAAACGTGTCAGTCCTGACCATCAAATTTATATTATAAGAAAACAGAGAAAGTCATTTTAATGAGCTCAAGCTGTATTTGGATTTTTTTATATATATATATATATCATATATATGATATATATATATTAATATTTTAGATGATCTGAAATATTAAGCATGCCAAACATATACAAAAAGGAAATCAGGAATGGAGCAAACACTTTTTCACCCCACTGTATTTTGAAGCTGTTCGCTATGCTTTTTTTCTGTGTGGAAATAACAGATGACTGCAGAGGTTGCTGTGGTTTTTCAAATGAAGCACGAAAGGCCACTGTGTCAGCCTGTCCTAGTGTGAGCTGTTTAGGAGAAATAAAATACCAAATTAACCACTCTCCTGTTAATATAGCATATATACAGCTGTGCCACCATGGGATCATTTTCAGTTTTTTTCACCTTGACCACACCAGCCTGTTGAGTGACCACACCAACAGGGTCACTGACCTTCATTCATAGAACTAATGTTACCTCTGTAACCATCTGTTCCATTTCATCCTTGGTAAACAAGCCACCACTGTTACACTAATGGTGCTTGAAAATAAACAAAACAGTTTAGCAAATAAAGTCAGGAGAGATGTGTACCAAGGCTACAAATCTCAAGACACACATAAAACAATAAAGGCTTCACTGACAAAGTGAAGAAACAGACCTCTGACTGTATCGTCCATGAAGGCTACAGCTGAAAAAGCAATAAAACTGAACAGAAGAACCACACACACACTCACAATCGTGGAGGGGATCATTCAAGCCTATTTTGTGACCTGGAGAACTGTTAAATGATGACATCATAGTCAACCGTGTAAACTTGCAAAAGTGCTAAATTGATGGAAAAAGTGCAGCTGGAAGCTGCACAGCTGGAATCGCTCTTGAAGAGAGCTTAAGTGGTGGTCATTCCCATAATGGAATGTGTTACCACACCTGCAGTATTTCAGCACTGGAATAAGTTAGGAATGATAGTGATTGAGAAACAATGTTCACATTGTTAGTGTAAGTAAATATGAGGAATTAATAAAATGGAAAAATAACTTGTTCTAACTTCCTATTTTGCAATATGTCAGTAGAAATACATACAAAGAGTGCACATCATATCAGGTGTGGTTTTCCATAATCAGAGCTTATTTATTTCACTAAAAGAATAATTGCTGTCAAAGAAAGTTCAAAATCCTTCAAATTAAACGGACTTTTCGCTTTGGTAGCTCTGTGCTGCTGAGTGGGTCACACAATGTGATCAGCTGGATAGTGTGGTATGCTGAGTAGATTATGACCTGGCTCCACTTGGATATCAGTGGCTTGTTTTGGTTTAGTTGAATTGTTGAATAGTTTGGCCTCAAATATTAAGGGCCTAAAAAATCTCTTCTTCTATTTTGGACTGCGCTTATTTCTAGGTCATGCTAAAAAATAGTTCAACCCACTTGTAGTGTTCCTTTCACCCTGCTAAATTCATATATAAAGAAGAACTGATGGTCTTTGTATACTACAGGTGTATTTTTCCTGGTGTGGAAGTAAACACCTTGTTATGTGGGTGTTTTTTTTTTCAAATCACATTCAGAACATGCAACATCTTTAAGTATCATTTTTACTTTGGATGTACAATGGTTAGTCTGCATTTTGAAATGTCACATTAAGTGAGATACTGATTATAGTGTGACACACCGTAATGTATAGTCACGTTATATGTTTTCGTGTGCAATTTTGTTCATCAAGGGCCTTAATTTTGTGATTTTTGTTGAAGATCCAACAAATTGTGCGACCCTAAGTTGCGCCACAGTAGTGACACGGTTTAGTGTGCTACCAGCTCTCGTCTGTCGTCTGTCTTATCATTTACCTGTTTTTTCCAGGACCAGATATAATCTGTTGGTTGCTGTGTCACTAGGGACGTGTTACAATAGCAGGTCAGTGTGTGTGTATCAAAAATATTTTCTATTTTGATGCTTATTGGCATTTTTTCAATAAAGAAATAATTATATGACAATTACAATACTTATACATGGTAGCACATTGTTATAGTGCTACCATGGCTTATTGTTTTTTTTCCAGGCAAGTTTTGATGGGTTGTTATGGGTTATGTTCTGACTGGCATCCTGTGCCTCTCAGTCAGATGGTTAGCAGCTCCTCAGCTGTCATTTTGAGCTAACATTTTATATTCACATGGAATAGGTGATTGGTTAAAAAGAAAAAAGAAAGCCGTATCTTCTACTTGTAGCATAATGAGTATTTTTCCGTTTCACCATCTCAACGTTGCTGTGGTTTAACTGCTCAGCGGTTTGTAGAAACTGTGTAGGTCTGGTGTGAGTCACTACTCCCCCCACTCTCTTGTTTTTCCACACTGTGGTCAAGTGAGCCCTCGCTTGTGGAGTGAGTCACAGTAAAGCTAGCTAAGTCACTAGCCGCACCTAAAATGTTGTTGTACTACTCTTATACAGCTACTGAAAAATATATCCACCTGTGCATATTTTTCTCCCAAAAATGTAGTAAAGCAGGTAAAAGATACCTCATGCCAAAAGAAAAATTATCATACGCTAAACAGACAATGAAGCAGGAAGCTTTAACAAAATGAGTAATTTCTGGTAAAATTTAAATCCCGTTGACAACGACATCTTAACCAGAACCACCTTTTTCCATTCTTGACCATGTACAAACCTCAGTCTTACACGCAGACCAACGCTAAACAACGAGCCGTTCGTAGATGGGCAGAAGATGGGGAGGAGATGGATTGGACATATATGGAAGGGAGAATACATAATTATTATTATTTTTTACATAATAAAAGAAGACCCTTCAGAAGATTACTGATGTTAGTATTGAGATTGTTAGCCTGTGAATGGAAAGGGAAAAAGCAAGCAATGGGTGATTGCAGATCTTTCTTATTAAACTTAGGCAGAAGCTTCATGTTATGAAACATCTAGATGCCATCGTTATTTGTAGTTTACTCACAGCTAACTGACATACTACGCCATAAAGCAGGATGGATGTGTGAACTAGTGTGATGAGCATCACTGGTGTGCAGTGTTGGGGAGTACCAGAATACATGTACCGCCGTTACGTATTTAAAATACAAAATATGAGTAACTGTATTCCGTTACAGTTACCGTTTAAAAAGGTGGTATTTAGAATACAGTTACTTTGTTGAAATAAATGGATTACACGGCGGTACTTCCCTGTTTCATATTGTGGCGGGTCAGGACTGTTTGGGTTTTGTTTGACAGCTACGTTCTGTTGTTCCAGGAGGCAGCGTTACGGTTACCATGGTTACAGGGCGACGCTCTTTCTCTGCGACTGTGTGTTTCCTGGGTGAGAGAGCGCCTTTTTGTTGTTGTTGTGCTAAGCTAATAGGCAGAATGCTACAGGCATAGCCCTAAAGAATGTAGCCTCATGGGCAGTGTAGTCCGTGCTGCAGGGAGAATGGACCGCCATACCCGTTATGTGTCTGTGAGCGCGAGGAGGGAGAAAAAGGAGAGTGGAAAACTATGAGTTGTCATCGAGCAGAAACGGGAGCTGGAAGCATGTAAATATAATAATAACCACTGCAGCCAAGAAGAGTGCCTGACGAGCCCAGTTGTAAGTAAGCTATTATGACTCGACCGTGTTCTGTTGGAGCAGCCTCTCCAAGGAGAGAGCCTCTCTCTGTCTCTCGCTAGCAAACTTGACCCAGACAACAAAGTAAAGCTATTTTTCGGGAACCAACGTATTAGCCAGAGGTCCCTTTACTATGGTTCGGAGCCGCAGACCTTCGGTAATAGCAATAAATCACATTCATGTAGTTGTAAACAGCATGATAATATATTAAGTAATCCAAAGTATTCAGAATACGTTACTCTCATTGAGTAACGTAACGGAATACATTACAAAATACATTTTGGGGCATGTATTCTGTATTCTGTAGTGGAATACATTTTAAAAGTAACCTTCCCAACACTGCTGGTGTGTTAATCTGTGAAAAACTGAATGCAGATCCCAGATCAGTTGACATCAGAACTGTATTTACACACATGGACATGATGTTACATACTAAAAGAAGACACTTGTCTATTGCGCTGAAACACATGAGGCAATTTTGTGTTCTTGTCCAATCCTCTTACGTTTACACTACTCTGCATTACCACTGAGTTTCCAAGATTATTGGGTTAATCAGGTTTTAGCCAAGCTGAGGGTGTACAATGACACAAAGGTATCCTACTCCCACCCCGCCACAAACAACAAAAAACAAATGTAGGCAACACCAAGCTCACAACAAAACTAATACAATAAAAACTCTGCCATTTATTTTAACCCTTAACATCTTCAGGGTACCACAATGACATTAAATGCGCTACTTTGTACAAATACTTACCTGGTTTGGGGTATGTGCATAGAGAAAAGTGGAAATCTAACATTCAAGTCTGAAGCTACAATTTTCAGTCTGAAAATCTTCATCTTAAAATAGAAGAAAAAGATAAATGGAGCAACAACACTCCTCACTTACCAAGACATTTTTGAACACAGGGATACACAAGGTGCTATTGTGTAAACATAACTGCTATAGACAACCATTTGTCTATACAGCAGTCCGGGTTTCTTTGCCATCTCTCTTGCTCTCACCTTTTCTGTCAGGTGGAGAACAAGGCCAGCATGGTACCCAGCCTTGGCTGCGGCTGGGGTGATTCTCAGATTCAGCTATCAGATATTTCCCATGTTCATGACTTCCCTGGAATCAAGGACCTCAATTCTGTCAGATTGTTGTTCCCCCAGTGGTTGTAATCAGGCTCAGTAAATGTTTGCTTATTTACTTATCTTTTTCCAATACCTTGACCTTGTTTTCTCATTCTTCTCCTAGCTCTCCTCCTCTGAAAGCCTGTGACACTTGAAATCACTGCAACGTGTAAATAAATACTCAGCTGTTACCTGCCTGCCTCCACTCTGCCACTCTTCATCCCTGGATTGCCTTGTCTTCCCTCTTCACCAGTAAACTAAAGCAAGAGGATCAAGAAAGCAATGAATCCACAAAATAAGAGTAATACTGACAACTGCGGTGCAGGGAACCCCCGAGGATCGCCAGCCTGAGGTAAGTATAAAAATACGTAAGTCCTGCCTCCTCAGACCCAGGCCATGATATTGACTGCATTTAGCTGGATTTGAACAGACAGTATGTCTCTGAACACCTCAGAATTCATTCGGCTGCTTCTGTCCTGTGTCACATCATCAATATACAGTAGTGTCTCAGTGACACTGGCAGCCATGCACACCCAAGCCATCACATTCCCTTTGCCATCTTTTACAAATGATGTGATACGCTTTGGATCATGAGCTGTAACATGCCTACTCCATACATTTTTCTTGCCATCATTCTGGTAGAGGTTCATGTAGGTTTCGTCTGTCCAAAGAATGTTTGGTCTCTTTATGTTTTGATCAAGAGCCATTTTTTGTGCATCTGAAGAGGAGACGTCTATCTTATGGCCAACCTCTGGCTGTATCTTGGTCATATTACCCAGCAAAACCCGGTACATCTCTAACAGTCCTTGTGCTACAGATCCGCACTGTTGCTTCTCTTTAAACAGAAGAGCAGCGACATGGGTGCAGGTCTCCGTGATTCTGGCCATACAGCATGGGCAAATCCCCCTCACCCAGACTGGCTCCCGAACCCTGCATTATCTACTAGTGAAGACTCACAGAATCAGAGATTAAGACTTTTTAATCAAAAAGCCAAAGCCAACTTCCTAGATACGGGTTTGTTGGCATATTGATCAACAGGTTAAAGGACTTATGGTGAGCCTAGCTACAGTGGTGAAGAGAAATCGAGGGTTGTTCTTATTTTCTTTAGTGATTAAATAATAAGATATTTTCAATCAATCAATAGATTCAAGTACTTCCAAACAAGTTGAGTTAAAGAGAAAGAGTATAATTGTCAGTAGTTAAATGGGTGGGCCTATTTGCAGGTAATGCATGATTTAAATTTTTACACAAACAAGCGAAGCGATCTGCAGTATTTGAGTTGATCATACGAGATCTGCATTTAGGCACATCTGATTTGATGGGCTGACCTAAGAGAGGAAGCTCAAATACTACAGGCATGTGGTCAGAAAAATTTATGTCACAGATTTCAATGTCAAGATGTGACAAGCCACAAGATGGTACCAAATCAAAAGTATGACCATGTTCATGTGTTGGGCCGTTAACTGATTGAACAAGAATAAATGAGTCTATCAGATTTAAAAAGTCATTGGCCAGCGAAGTGTTTGAGCAGCAAACGTGAATGTTAAAATCCCCCACAATTAAAACACTTTCAGAACTTGGTAAATTCTTGTCAAGAATTCAGAAAATTCTTGTATGGAGTTCTAATTATATTTCAGAGCACACATTGCACCGGAGTAGACAAACGAATTTCAAATAACTGCAGTTCAAAGCTGCTGTAGGCGTCTGCTGTTAACTAACAACAGTTGAAGCAGTTTTTATAAACAGTGGCTAATTCTCCGCCCCGGCCCGTGATTCGGGGTGAATTGAGGTAGTAGCAGTCTGGGGGAACAAGTTCAGAAAACGGGCTAAACTCACACAAGCTGAGCCACGTTTCAGTCACCAGGAGAAAGTCCAAATTACGAGTGGTGAAAAAGTCATTCAGGATGAAGGTTTTGGTAGCTAATGACTTGGTGTTAACCAGGGCCAGTTTAGCTAACGTAGTATTCACCGCAGGCTCGGATGATCGACGTAGAGGGCGAAGATTCTGGTAATCCACTCCACCCCTGCGAAGACTGGGGGAAGAATACTATGGACGCTGGATATCTTGAAGTGGAGTCACCGGTACAATCCAACCAGGTGCCAATTCCAGGTAACGCCAGCAGATAAACAACTTTGCTGTCCGAGGCAAAGTTCTTTAGAAGAGAATGAAGATTAACCAACGGGAATACTGCCGTGTAAGTAGCAACGCAGTTTCTGAGTTTTACCAGTATTCCACCCCGTTTCCCTTGTCTTACGTAGGAATTCTTCCTGAGGGGAAGGCTAGGTGGATAATGGCGGAGAAACAGTGGTACGGTTAAGGTGGGACTGGGTAATCCTCGCCTCCTGGGGCCATATGATACTGCTCATCAACAGTGGCTCAGATGGTTAATAGCGATTGAAAATCATACACAAAAAGAGTAGAGATATTGTTGAGAAAAACAGATATTAGCAAGGTTAGTGGAATCAAAACACGTAACAGCTGACGGCGAGCCGCACACACAGGCCCCATCTTTTATTAGTCTTCTCCTTCCTCCCTCCTTTAGCTTTTTAGAAGTGAGAACTTTTTTATAGAGCAACAAACTATTTTTCCAGGATAAATGATGATCTTCTGAGTTAGTGAGAAACCATTTCCTCCCCAGCTTATGAGTTATGAGCAAACAATCTCTGTAAGGGAATGGGGTTCTGGAGGGAAAACAGGAAGAGAGGGGCTGCAGATAAGTGATGAAGCATTTCTCCCACTGAAAACACTACGTCCAGGTGAACAGAATCAAGTTACTAGCCTAAGTTAAGAGCTAGCTAAGAAGTGAGTTCGTCTTGTTCAAGACAAGCAGACCTGTGGTCTGACAATGTCTTACTGAATTATCAAATTAAATTCTTAAATAAAACAGGTAATCTATGTCAATTGGTCAGGGACACACAATATTGCATGCCGGGGGCAAATTCCAAGCTCCAATTGAAAATTTGCCTCAGACTCTGATGAAAAAATGTTGGCCTGTCTTGAGACTCTGACTTTGCCAGCATCCATACAAGGAAGTTGATACATAAATCTATTATTTCCAAGAACTTAGAGAACAATGTAATGAAGTTTGACCACAGAATGGATTCTGGAAAAGACATACAGGCAACCACACATGTTGTATAAACTGTACTTATTTGTAATGTTTGTTTCTTGACTGAATTACCACCTCAGTGATGTCTGACAGTAACATTAATATAAAACTTCCATCACAAAACGATGGCTTTTAAAAAATACTCATTTCTTTCTTAACTTTTTTCTCCACAATGTTTCACACCAGCATGAGAAAACATTGCCAACCTGACAAAGAATCAGGCCATAGAAACCCACAAGACACTAAAACACTAAAAATGAAACCCACATATGGGTCTAACATTTAAACTAAAGGAAGCAAACAGACAGAGGCACCAAAACCACACTGACATAGAGAGACACAGAGGGGAACAGAGGGGAATTCAGGGGGCAAACAAAAGAAGAAAACTCTTAGTCAAACATAAACGTAAAGGTTACAATAAAAACACAATAATTAATATACAATTAATATACAATACAAACAAGGAAGAAGAAAGTCAAAGAAATTAAAAAGATTAACACTTGTTCTGAGCATGTGGTAAAAGGTTTGATTTCATGTTGTACTTGTGGTCACTGGTTTGTACGGTTATTTCTGCAAAGTATACATGTTGCCACAGTGAAACTGGAGCAAAGAGGATCACAGGTGGTTCTTATTCACACACATTTGTGCACATTGCATGCAGAGGCCCCTGCACAAATCAGATATCTCACAAATCAGATATCTTTTTACACTTTTGAGCTTTTCTTCAGAAAGATAACCAAGTCATAACTAGTCAGCACAGTCAGTGTATTAAATGTTACAAAATCAACTGGCCCACAGTTGATTGCGTGACGATCATGCAGCAAAGTGAAATCCGATGAAAAACAAAGCCAGGTGCAAGTGCATACAGTGGAGGTGGGGTGGCGTGCAGAAGGGGCTTGAGCACCTGCACCCTTTTTAATGTGTATGTGAGTCCAGGCCATGCCCCTCAACAATAACATTTCACTATTAATCACTACTTTTCTAATTAGAAGGATCTGGCTTGCATCAGTTACATGACTCTCATTAACCAATGCTCACCCTTAACGGCACAGAGAATGCTAGTCAATGACTGTAGAACAGGGGTCTCGAACTCCAGTCCTCGAGGGCCGGCATCCTGAAATGTTTCCATGTGTTCCCGTTGCAACACACTTGAACAAAATTAGTAGGTCATTAGCAAGTATAGAGTATAGAACTTGACTGCATGCTGAAGTGGCAACCCCGAACCCTACTCAAGTAAATTTAAGTAAATGTTACTGTTTGGAAAAAAAAATGCACTTCTAAAAGTACTTTTATTCCAGCATGTTCATTCACTCATGAGCTGCTGTAACATGAATCAAATGGCTGAATTGCCACCTCAGCATGCAGTGAAGTTTTATAGAGTCTTGCTAATGACCTACTAACTGTATTTAGGTGTGTTGCAACCTAAATACAACTGTCCTGATGACAGTGATGTACTATGATGCCATTAAATTCTTGATGAATGTAGGTTGTTGTTATTAAACCTGGTTCTATGTAACTTTGAGTACCCGTACTAGTATTTATTAAGACAAATTCTTTTTCTGTATCTCTTTTTTTTTAAGTTTCCAACACAGATAAGAAACTTCTGCATTTAACTGAAACCCTAAAAGTGTTTCCTGCAATCATCAGTTATCTGTTTTTGAAGTCTTTTTTCTTTAAAATTGCAGTTTCACCAAATTTACTGCATTGCAGTGGTGTAAAATAGACATAATTTAAAATGTACCAAAGTAAAGCTCACGCTAATTGTGAGCATCCAGTCTTTTTATATTATTGGTGTTAGGTTTGAGCCTAAATGTGTCTGTTATGCATCTCACAACCAGTAGATGGCACCAACACCAAGCGACTGGTATATGTAACTTTGAGAGTCCAAGTAATGAACAGAAAAAGAGAGTAAACCAAACAAATTTTTTAAAACAAAAAAAAAAAAAAAAAGAAATGTGTCTGCGTGGTTCAGTGTGTGTATGTATTGTTTGCACACTGACCTTAATTGAGCAACATAACATAAATTGGCGACAAGTTGACAAATTATATGACTTAAGATTACCTTATAAAAGGTAAATGGGAACACAAGAGGTAGGGCAAAGTGGGGTGATTTGTGCCAGCAGGTAAGTGGTACCACCCCTTGTTTCTAGGGAAACATAGAAGAAATGGGTCATGTGACCACACATTTTTGAAGAGTGGGCCACATTACTCATCCTGCAAAGAAGAGACCCGGGTTGCATGAGAATTAAGGACATTTAAGTTAAAAAAAAATAAATATTTTTTTGCCTTTCAAAGTGAACTTTCTATGATCAATGTTTTTTGATTGTTTTGTCTGAACAGTGATAGACAAGTCTGAAAACATTTCACAGACGTTTAAGTGCTTTGGTAAGCTACACTCTGAGTCTATACACTTAACATGATGTTAGATAAAAACTGCTGGATGATGCTTTTTTGTCAAAATGGCAGGCTTGCTTATGAATATTTTAAATATATTATTTCATTGCAATTGTAGATTGTATTTTTACAATTTATCACTGTGACTTTATTAATTTAGAAAACATCGAGGGAACAGTTTACCCTGCCCGGGATAGGGTTACCGGCTGGGCCTTAGTAATAATAATTGGGAGGACAGGCAGGGCTTCCACTCCTTTAGAGTACATGGACAGACCAGTGAACAAGGTGGAGAAGTCCATTGGTCAGGTGTTGAGGAAGATGAATATATTCAGGATGGCATTAAGACGATACATGGAGAGGAGAAAAATTGATGGAAAAGAAATAAGGCTATAAAAGGATATGAACGATCTGGACTTGCCAATCAAACTTTGACAAACATGGAGAAAGAGCTGGCAGATCATTTAAAGGTACTAGCACCTTTTATAAAGCCAGTTCAGGGTATTTGAGTATGCACAAAGAAATAGCATTTTGATCCAGCTGGCAGGAATATCAGTGTGCATATATTAAGAAAAAGTAATAGGGAACATTAATAATTATTTCCCCAAATGCTCATTATCAGTTATCAAAATGCAGATAGCTCACAGAGAAGGAAAGTTGCTTTCTTATTTAGAGACTATAGCTTGATATATGCAAATATGAAAGTAATTGTGATTGGATTGATTGATGGTGCTGACACTGTTGCAATGCTTTTAAGGTGAAGTAGTAATAGGTCTGTGAATGGAAAAGCCATCTTCACTTTCAAAGAAAATGATGATGGAGTCATCCCTGGAGAAGATGTGCATAAAAAAAAAAAAACAAATACCCACACCACAAAAACTTGGCGGTACAGCCAGAAGGCAGCAGTGGGTATCATCAGCAATTTGATGTTATGGAGTCTGTGAAGATAATTGCAGTTAATTTTGTCTTCATTTAAATTTCATTTTGTTCTGAACATGAAGTTATGTGACCCAGGCCTTGTTTAAAAAAAACTGACTTTTGATGTGCGCAAGTGGTAAAATTGTCTTGTAAAAAATTAGCCTTTGATGTTGTAAAATAACTTTCAATAAACCTTAGATATGTAATTTTGTGTTAAATTTGTCTAGCTTTTATATAGCATTACAGTTTCTGAGATCAAAATATACTGTTTTACTTTCATAATCAGTGGCAGGATTGACCCCAAAGTACTCCAAAGGCACAACTTACCCCACACCAGGGCAAGTTGTGCCGCAAGACCACTTTTTTTCAGAAAGCCATATTTCTTAAAAAATATATTTCAGATCCACATTTATGGTTTCCAGGGATGGACAACATCCTGATTTATATGTAAATGTTTTATTTGGAAGCATTACTGTCTCACTTTAAAGTCACTTTAACTAAAAACTGGCACAACTCACCCCACTCTCCCCTATAGAGACACCATGTGCATAAGATGACATGCTCCGAGCCAGTACCTCAACAGACTGCAGTGAATTCCCCTGACAAATCCTCAGATGTCACTACTAATGTAGGCCTTTCTTTTTGAGCTCATGAACAACTGATTTGTCCAGATATACCTGGTCTTCAGTCACCGCAACCATTTATAGAGTATGATGCTGAACATTAAACAGGAAAAAAAGTATTGAAAATTAACTCAGTCTTAAACACATTCAGCAGTAATATAGGATAAGATAAGATAAGCTTTATTAGTCCCACACGTGGGAAATTTGTTTTGTCACAGCAGGAAGTGGACAGTGCAAAAGTTATGAAGCAAAAATTAGAATACAATAAGAATAAATACAGTACACAACTGTACAGAATAGAATAAAATAAAATCACTCACCACCTCCACTGGGTCCAGAGGGCATCCTAGAACAGAGCTGGCCCTTTGGATCAGCCTGTTCAGTCTCTTCCTGTCCCCAGCAGAGATGCTGCCACCCAGCAGACCACACCATAAAAGATAGCAGAGGCCACCACAGAGTCATAGAAGGTCTTCAGGAGTGGGCCCTCCACTCCAAATGACCTGAGTCTCCGCAGCAGGTACAGCCTGCTCTGCCCATTCCTGTAGAGGGCGTCTGAGTTATGAGTCCAGTCCAGTCTGTTGTTCAGATGAACACCAAGGTACCTGTAGCTGTCCACAGCCTCAATGTCCATACCTTGGATGTTCAGTGGTTGCAGTGGGGGATGTTTGTGCTTGCGGAAGTCCACCACCAGCTCCTTGGTTTTACTGGCGTTGATCTGGAGGTAGTTCAGCTGCCACCAGTCCACAAAGTCTTGAGTCAGTCCTCTGTACTCCTTGTTGTCCCCATCAGTGATGAGGCCGACTATTGCAGAGTCATCAGAGAACTTCTGCAGGAAGCACTGGGTGCAGTTGTGGGAGAAGTCTGCAGTGTAGCTGGTGAAGAGGAACGGAGCCAGAACCGTTCCCTGTGGGGCCCCCGTACTGCAGACGACCCTATCCGACACACAGCCCTGAGTTCTCACATACTGTGGTCGGTGAGGTAGTCCAAATATTGATCACTTAACACTGATAGATGATGATAATCTCTGCCTGCGTTTCTCTAAAAGTCACCACATGCCAAACAAATGGCAAAATAATTATACATTTTATAATAAAGTGCATGGAGCCCTGCTGCCAGTATTTAAATGAAAAATTTACACCAGTGAGAGGAAGCCACAGTCAACTTTTTCCCCGAGCATAAATAACCCACATAAAACCCACTTCCTGCTCAGATCATCCCTCACAGATAAATGACTACAGCTCTCGAGGAGACACCATCTTTTATCTATAAAGAGATAAAGAGAACGTTTCATTATGACGGCTGGTGTAAGACACCTTCTAGGCTTGACCTTGGCCATCGTCAGCTTTGTGGGGACCATTGTCATCTGTGCTCTTCCACAGTGGAGAGTCACAAAAATCTTAGAGCAATCGAGCATTGTTGGTTCCCAGGTGTTCACTGAAGGTTTGTGGAAAGTCTGTGGTTCTTTCAGTGAACAGATTTTGGCGTGCAACGAGTATGAGAAAACACTTTTGCCTATAAGTCAAGACCTGGAGGTTGCTAGAGCGCTCATTGTTATTGCCATTATCAGTGGTGTCATTGGGATCCTGCTTGGTGCTGCTGGAAGCAAATTCATGAACTTTGTGCCAGACGAAAGGAAAAGGAGTAAAATAGCTATGGCTTCTGGAGTTGTTTGTCTCATTGCAGGCATCTTTGTGCTAATACCAGTCTGCTGGACCACCAACGCCATCACCACCATACAGGATAATTACAACAACTTTCTTCCTCATGTCTCTTTGAAGAGTGAGCTTGGAGCCTCGCTTTACATTGGCTGGATCACCACAGCACTTCTGTTCCTGGGAGGAGGCCTCCTCTGCAGCTCCTTTATCTGCCAAGATGGAACTGACTAAAACATTAAGTACACCAACCCTTGCCCTTGTAAAAAGCCTTATTTACAAAGAGCAATTAGTCAGTAATTTAGTTACTCATATTAACCTAAGCTTAGAAATCCAGAAGTCTGTTAAAAAAAAAAGGAAACAAAAGTTGAATGAATAGAATAAGAAAGTCTAAAATCGAATTAAAATAGGCAGAAATATTGGCAATTTGATGTTGTAACTTAATTCTTGATATATTTTGTTGTATTTTATACCATTATAGACACTTTTTCTTTTCATGTTTATTGTCTATGCCGTTTACTATAAAATTGTGGACACAGTTTTCCTGTTTTTCTGTGATCATTGTAAAAATCAAAAGCATGTGCGTTCAAACTTCTATAAACATGATTCTGTGGCTTAAATCTCGATCTGATCTTTGACTTTTTCTTTGTTAAACTGCTTCAATGTTGATGATTATGATTTTCCTTTGCAGTTGAGTTCAGATTATTTTTCTGCAGTATTTGTTATATATATATATATTAGGTATGATTGTATTGTAACAGTAAAATTGTCACATTAAAATGCCTGTTCATAAGAGCATGAGATCATGTTTTGGGGTTTGGGGCATTTTAAGTATTGTTTAGTTTTTTAACGCTGTCTTTATGTTGGCTGTTTTTTGTTTAAGAAGCCAAATAAAAACAGATTTTTTAAATCATCACATAAAGGACAACATGTGTCAGATGAACAATGTCATGGACACAAAATAAAAGCTGGATGCCATTGCCTTTGATACAGTGAATAGCTAAAAGATTAATCCTTATAAGGTGAAAAGACGTGTCATTGTCTACTCTTATTCAATGAAATGTTTGAGTGGGCTCACAGAGATATGATACAATTTTCAGGGTTTGTATGTGAACAATGTCAACAGCTCAACAGGTGGCAAATGAGGGTATTTGGAAGAAAGCAGAAATATACTGAGGACCTGATTATTTATTATAATTATTAACTATTCATGTATGTCCCTCCTGACTTCTCTCAGGGATGGGGGCTTGGGATGTTTTTTGTTGTCCTGTCAAGTCAAACTGTTAATATAACATTCAATAAATAAAGTGTGTTGAATAAAGCAGTAAACCAAAAATAATAATAATAACAATAACAATAATGTGCTGCACAACAATGGTAGGGAAAAAAGTGTCTTTCCATATCCTTCTTTTCCTTTTGTCTGGCACAAAATTGATCAACCTGCTCTCGGTTTGTAAATGATTTACAGGAAATAATGGATGTGAATATAAAACTTTAAACATGCCCAGGAAGTTTTTGGAATAAATGCTTTGTTTTATTATGAGATGAATGATGAGAGATTATGAGAGCACGCTGTGTGTACCAGTAAACAGGCATAAGATAAAACCAGAAATGAAATTGTTTTGAGCCCGACTAAAAGTTTGATTTGGTGCTCAATGTGTTGCTGGCTTTGTGTGGTTCTATTTCTTACCCTATATCCTGCTGCAGTGATACTGATTTTCACACAGGATATTGTTTTTCTCATCTTTCTCTCAATGCTTCAGAAATACATTCTGTATGCAATAATTATTCCCATGCATTAAACACACACACACAGAGACTACTGATCTCACACGTACACGAAGTTCTTAATCATAGATTCCCCTTTAATTTAAACACAGTATTTCTTCAGAAGCATTGATATTAACAATATAAAAACACAAGACTCCTGGCAATGCTGAGTATCTTATAAATAATGTTTTAAGAGCTGTCTGGTTCAGATTTATATCGTCCTTAATGTTAAATGTTGGTTCCAAAATACCCTCAATGGATGAATATTATCAGAGATTCGAAGCTGTCATTATAATGTGACTTGGACTAAATTTCTGAGTGGCAAATACCCATGATGTAATAGATTACATTTTAGAGAGAAATTGCATATACCTTTATATCTGACTACTTTTTACTATCACACACAATATGGTCAGTCTCATAATGAATAAAAAAGAAGCATTAGTCCCTCATTTTTTCCACAAAAGCTTAAAGTTTCACAATCATGCATATATTAGACACTATTTCAAAATGCTGCTTTATTGGTTGGATATTCAAAATTACTGCCCAAGCTTTCTGATTGTTTAAAAGCACATGTTCAGTGCTTAACATACTGACTAAAAAGTACCAAGTTATCAGAGCCTATAAACAACAACAATCTATCCAGATACAGGTATCCACTGTGCCTATTTTCTGTTGAAACAGCCATAGTAAAATCCACAACTTCAATGGATTGATATAGGTAGTAATAACAGCCAAGTGCACTTAATAGGAAATTTAACCACATTGAAAATGCACACGTATATTCATGAACAGCTTAGTCAACAATAAAACAGTCCGAGAAGTGTGCATTTCGCTTAAACTTGTTTTAAGAGGAAGGTTATTCTCTCTTTCATGTTGGCAAAGTTTTTAGAAGCATTTTTAAGGTTTTCACACAAGTTTGAAAAGGTCTGTTCTATAAATCAGTTTTTTACAATGGAATAGATTAAAATAGCCATTTGTTGGGCACCAAGGGGTCACCTGTGACACCCCTGGTTTTCCTGAGACAAGAAGATCTGGCGATGGCCGCCATGAGTGGCAGAGGGCAGCTAATGATTTTTTGAGCAGTGTTAATTACCCTCTGTGCAGCCTTCCTGTTCTCAGTCCTGGCCCCCACATACCAAAAACCCAAGTAGTAGGAGAGCACGCTCTCCACTGAGGAGCGGTAGAAGGCCAACAGCAGCTTCTGGTCCAGGTTATTCTTCCTCAGTTTACATAGTAGCGTAGCATGTTTTTTTTTTTATCTGAGGTAAAAGAGGGTTTCAGTCTCAATCCAAATTTCCACTCATTTATTGCTTGAAGCAGTTCAAAAGTAATTGATGTACATGGATCTCTTTCTGGTTAGAAAACCACAGTCTGCCGCAGTTAGCTGTAGCCAGCTTCCAGAAGAGAAATGACCTTAACATAGCAGTATAGATATTTATAAAAGAGAAGGTGCATCTGTCCTATTGGTCAAAGACCATCAAGAAGGACAGTGGTTTCGATTTTGGCCCTCCTTATTGGTGGACAGGTTGGTCCAAACCTCTTGATAGTCTTCTTCTCCTCAATTGGTTGCAATTTCCCCAACAGATGGACACGCGCACACACATGCACACTGTGTACGCCCGAGGCAGCGTGGGCATATGGAATTAACTATTGTTTCTCAACCTTGTACTGGTTCAATCCCACATTCCTGCTCTTAGCCTACCACTAAGTCTGCACAAACAACACTGAAATCATATGAATCTATACATTTTCAACTTATTTTTTCTGCAGTATTTGTTTCTTTTTAAATGTTTTTTTTTTAGCTTTGCTGTCCAAAATATATCACCACTAAATCTATAATGTTGAAATTAATGTATACACACATAAAATTAAAAGTAAAATTTCACAATAAAGTGCTGGTAATCATGTTGCACAGTGTCTGGGTGTGTGTGCGTCAGTCAGCTTCTCTTTTGAGAATAAAAACCACACACACGCATATAGACCACATCTTGCTTAACACTTTCCTCACAATTAACTTGCTGCAGTTCTCAGGAACACACCAGCTTTCCACTTTGAATTGACTGACAGAATTTCATCATGACTGCTGGTGTACGACAGCTTTTAGGCTTGGCCCAGCTTTGTGGGGAACATCATCATCTGTGCTCTCCCACAGTGGAGAGTGAAAGAGTTCTGGCGTTAAGTTTATCCCTTTGAATCCAACGTCACTGTGTCTCTGATGTTCTTTGAGGGTTTATGGAAGGTCTGTGTAACAACCTCCGATGTACTCCCGACTCCATGCCAAAGGTATGAGGAAATGCATGTGTCTATAAGTCCAGACCTGAAGGCTGCCAGAGTGCTCATTGTCATTGCCATTATCATTGGTGTCTTTGGGATCCTGCTTGGTGCTGCTGGGAGCAAATTCATCAACTTTGTGTCACACGAAAGGAAAGGAAGCAAAATGGCTATGGCTTCTGGAATTGTTTGCCTCATTGCAGGCATCTTTGTGCTAATACCAATCTGCTCGACCACCACATATATCAACAATAATTCTGATTAATTTCTGTTTCTTGACTTTCTGAAGAGTGAGCTTGGAGCCTCAGTCTACATTGGCTGGATCACCACAGCGCTTCTGTTCCTGGGAGGAAGCCTCCTCTGCAGCTCCTTTATCTGCCGGGGTAAAACTGACTAAAACATTAAGTACTTCAATGCTCATGTGGCACCCTGAGTATTTTGAGCATTAAGAACAAGTCTCAGATGTGCTCCTTATGTGTTCATGCCCCCCATCATCTTTTTTGCTATTTGTTGTGACAATAGTTTGCATCATAACACAGAGCGAAAAGCTCATTTGCTTCCACCTGATGTGATATTCTAGCCCTATTCTATCATTAGGGCGATATTTAATTTTGGGTAACAGGCAAAATAATCCTTCACAAAAGTAACGCAGGCCAGTTATTACAATGGAAACCGCCAGTAACACTAAATTGTTTTGCTGTGTTTCAGGTGAGAGCAATATACGAGCACTACATACATTTATGTAAAGTTGATGCTTATTTAACATGTTTGGAGTGTAATTCTTGTTTATATGGTGTTTAATGTGAACTAATAAGGGAGTTGTTTCACGTTATCTGTGGGTAATGCTAGTAACGTTTGTGCGCTAGCTAAGTCATGTTAGCCTCCTGCATTAATCTCTGTAACCGTGTTGTTCCATCAGTAATGTGAAAGGACACTTTTAGCTGGTTTCAGTTAAAGTTATAGGAAATAGACCAGCCAGTACATGTTATGTTGTCTATTGTTTACTGGTCATTTTCTCTGTGTGTTAAGGGCTGATTAATACAGGGCCATTACACGTAATGCTACAAAAATAACGCAGGCCAATTACAATGGAAGCCGCCAGTGACACTGAATTATTTTGCTGTGTTTCAGCGCAATAATATCTAAAACCTGATTAAAATTATTTATCCTCTTGACTATAAAAATGTGGACACTGTTTTCCGTTTTTGTGTGATCTTTGAAAAATAAAAAGATTCAAAACTGCTATAAAACATGTCTGTATGGCCAGTTGTCTGGGTCTGATCATTGACTACTTTTTCTTTATTAAACTGGTTCAGTATTGATGATTATGGTATTCATTTCCATTCAGAATATTCTACTGCAGAATTTGCAGTAGTCCATTCATTTTTTATGTACAGCTAAATGACAGCAATCACCTTATGATGACTTATTTTCTAACAATCAACTGTGGGAAGGAAAATTCCCTTTTAGCAGGAAGAAACTTACAGCAGAACGAGGCTCAGGGAGGTGCAGCTATCTGCAACCAGTTTGGGTCAAGGTTTCAAGATCTTAGTGATGTGTCGGTCGCGAACGAAATGGCTCTTACAGCCGGATCTTTCACATGAACGATGCGTGCTGGCTCTTTATTGCGAGCTGTGTTTTTTTTTTCTTTCTTTCTCTCACCCTCTCTCTCGCACTTTTTTCCGCTTCACTCCACACCGAGCCTTGTGCTTTGCGCTGGGAAGAGGGGGAAGGGGCGGTAGTTACACTCTCAGTAGCACAGGAACAGAGTGGGAGGGAGAGAGAGAGAAAGAGAGCCAGGGACAACAACATCACATTAGAAAGGTATAGTAATCATCCACAACTATATTCAGTTGCAGATGATAAAAGATTCAGAAAGTTTATTCATGCAGGCCCATATGACAGAGAATGTTCATGTTCTTTTAGTTTTCATATTTTAATTTATATTTAATTGTGTTGTGGTTTGCAGTGTTTTGTGTTGTTTCACTTTAAATTTGTTTAAAAGGAAAAAGTTGAAAATTTAAATAGTAAAAAGTTGAAATGTGAATATTTGGTTTTTGTACTATATGATTTATTTATTACATTTTATGAATAAATAAAAGTGGAGTGAATAAACTGTTTTTAGGAGCTTTTTGAGATTAAATAGAATAAAATACAAAAAACAGATTAACAATCCGGTCATTAAGTGATGACGTGACGAATCCTACTTCCGCGCCTAAAGTAGTCTGCGTTTAATATGGCTTTTGTGTTGTTAACATGTTTGATGTTTTGAATTTTCTTCTATTTAATCTCAAAAAGCTCCTAAAACAGTCAGTGATCACTGTTGACCTCCCTCGGCTTTTATTACCGCTAATCATTTATTTAAGCTCAGTTTTTAAAACCTTGGGATGTAACTACAGCCCAGCCCATGCAGCAGTATATGAATGACTAACCTCGTATTGTGGATGGATTATCTCAGTTGTTCTCCTGGCTGAAGTTTGGTCCTTTTACAGCATCCTGACATGCGATTGCATTTATTCCTGACCACCGAGAACACTCACGTAAACTTTTATCGAGTGGAAAAAAAGTTAGCTTGTTTATATTATGCTAACATAGCTGTGTCGCTAGCGGTCATGTAGCACATCATTATATACCAGCTAGCCAACTTCAGTAACACTACAAACATCACTGCTGTTTAGTTTTCTGTCTTCATTTATATTGGAAGTGATAACAGAGCTGTACGTTTTAATTTGTTTCCAAAACCCCGCAGTCAGGACACGCTATATTGTATTTAGATAGAAGCTAGCGAGCCAAATCAATTTTACACACAGAGCCACGTATTTGGAATTTTTTTCCCCCCATAATAATGAACATCTCAAATTAGAAACTGCTTTTTGTGTTTAATTTTGTTATGTTTGTCTATTATTTTAATTTGTTAGATAATCTGAAATATTTAAGCGTGCCAAACATTAGAGTTGGAAGAGACACTTTCATCAACTTTAGGAGTATATATATATATATATATATATATATATATATATATATATATACACACACACATATATATATATATACACACATATATATATATGTATATATATATATACATATATATATATATATATACATACAGAAGCTTCTGATAGGTTAGTAAAGTCCATCTGAGTAAATTGATGGCACACACGTGGATGCACCCCCAAAACACAGAGCCTGTTTCTTTGACATGTGAAAATCAAGAGATATCAACCAAGACACCAGGGGACCTCCATAAGTGTGGCTCAATTGTGAATACAATTTAGGTGCCATTTGCAATTAAGAAATACATACGATTTATCTCTTTACTCTTAAATTTAACAAAAATGGTTTTTATATTTATCAGTCTAAAAAAAAAATAAACATTTAGTCCAATTTGATGGTACAATTAAAAAGTGTTTGTGTTTTTATCTGAAGACTATGTAACTATCTGGTTTCAACTGTATATTTAATGATGTTGGTGTTTGGAGAGGAACAGAGAGGGAGAGAGAGGAACAGAGAGGGAGAGAGGGGAACAGAAAGGGAGATGGAGAGCAGAATGAGGACAGAACAGAGATGGAACACGAGCCAGGTGAGACAGACATGTTAGTCAAATGGTTGTTTGCCAAAACTCATCAGAACATGTGTAATAGAGTGAATTGTTGCCCCCCCAGTGGTAAAATACAGAAGTGCCTGCTACAGGGCTAGTTCTTGGTTGACCAATACATAACAACAAAAAGGGTAGTTTGTGCACCGCTAAGAAAACAACAAGTTAGTGTGTGATGTCCGGCTGTTCAATAAAGCACCTATCCACGTCCTTCTGTCCTGATCTTTTCAAAGAGCCTAATCCAGAATATCACAACATGTATCTAGTAACTAGTGTATCTTTTTAGATACCATTTGTTACTTTTCAAATTCTATATTTATTAAGTTATGCAGGCTTGTTTGCACAACAAGGCTAAATAGTTATAGAAACTTTTCTGAATCTAGTGTACTTTGGTAGTGTAGTGCAAGTGTATGATGATTTTAGTGCTTCTATCATCTAGTTTTGATTCTGGTTCTGTCTTGATTAAGTCCTAAGCAGTCCTGATTTTGAACTGTTGTAATCCTGTTTTAATTCTGGATCAGTTCTGGGTCTGGTTGAATTGGAGTTTAGTCCCTGTGTTGTGATACAGCCCAGACTTTGTTCTGCCTTGCTGCTTAATTATAAAACTGTTTAAGGTCTCCTGCATATGTGATATATTCTTTTTCCTATATGAAGTCATTCTTTTTTTGAACAAAACCTAAAACAGAGCACATTAATCTTTCAGTCATTTCTAACACCCCACCCCACCCCCCCACCCCCCAAAAAGAAAAAAAAAATCCCACATGCATACTACCCTTTAGGACTAAGCCCTGGGTATATAAAATGTCGATTCCCATTGAGCGAGAGCCAGCTCCTCACTTAATTTCCTTTTGCTGCTCAGCTCTCGGACATTGGCTCAGCTACGCTCCAGTCCCTCCATATTGTGGCCAATCACATGCGAGAATATAGGATATTATCATTACATGAAAAACAGAGAGGGTGATGGACGCGACAGTCAAGTGGAGCGTGTGTCTGTCCTCTCAGTAAGTGAGTGAGACAGTAGATAGCTGTGAGGAGAGCTGTGGAAAAGTAAAAACACATAAATATGCCTCACACCCGTAAACGAAGCAGCATCTGGCTGCAATTTAAAGACTTTTTTTTGTTGCGGTCTTGGTCTTGGTCTTGGCTCGACAGGAAGAGAGCAAACACTTTTTCACACCACAGTATTTCAAAACTATTTGCTGCACTTTTTTTCTGTCAGGAAATAACAGATGACGTTACTGTGGTTTTTCAAATGAAGCACAAAATGCCACTGTGCATTAGCCTGTGCGTGACTTGTTTATAAGAAATAAAATACCAAATTAACCACTCTCCTGTTAATATAGCACATATACAGCTGTGCCAACTCATTCTCAGTTAAGTCTGGTTCACTGACCTTCATTCATAGAACAAGTGTTACCTCTGTAACCATTTCTTTTATTTCATACTTGTAACCAAGCCACCACTGTTACATTGATGGTGCTTGAAAATGAACAAAACAGTCAAGCAAATAAAGTCAGGAGAGACGTGTACCAAGGCTGCAAATCTCATGACACACGTAAAACAGTAAAGGATTCATTGACAAAGTGAAGAAACGGGCCTCTGACTTCATCGTCCATGAAGACTATTGCTGAAAAAGCAATAAAACTGAAGAGACCTACGTGGCTTCTGACAACAAAGTGGTACAGTAGCACAGGACATTTGCTTGAATTAGAATGAAAACAAAAATATTCCATTCATTTTTTATGTACAGCTAAATGACAGCAATCACCTTATGATGACTTATTTTCTAACAATCAACTGTGGGAAGGAAAACTCCCTTTTAGCAGGAAGAAACTTACAGCAGAACCAGGCTCAGGGAGGTGCAGCTATCTGCAACCAGTTTGGGTCAAGATTTCAAGATCTTAGTGATGTGTCGGTCGCGAACGAAATGGCTCTTACAGCCGGATCTTTCACATGAACGATGCGTGCTGGCTCTTTATTGCGAGCTGTGTTTTTTTTTTTCTTTCTTTCTCTCACCCTCTCTCTCGCACTTTTTTCCGCTTCACTCCACACCGAGCCTTGTGCTTTGCGCTGGGAAGAGGGGGAAGGGGCGGTAGTTACACTCTCAGTAGCACAGGAACAGAGTGGGAGGGAGAGAGAGAGAAAGAGAGCCAGGGACAACAACATCACATTAGAAAGGTATAGTAATCATCCACAACTATATTCAGTTGCAGATGATAAAAGATTCAGAAAGTTTATTCATGCAGGCCCATATGACAGAGAATGTTCATGTTCTTTTAGTTTTCATATTTTAATTTATATTTAATTGTGTTGTGGTTTGCAGTGTTTTGTGTTGTTTCACTTTAAATTTGTTTAAAAGGAAAAAGTTGAAAATTTAAATAGTAAAAAGTTGAAATGTGAATATTTGGTTTTTGTACTATATGATTTATTTATTACATTTTATGAATAAATAAAAGTGGAGTGAATAAACTGTTTTTAGGAGCTTTTTGAGATTAAATAGAATAAAATACAAAAAACAGATTAACAATCCGGTCATTAAGTGATGACGTGACGAATCCTACTTCCGCGCCTAAAGTAGTCTGCGTTTAATATGGCTTTTGTGTTGTTAACATGTTTGATGTTTTGAATTTTCTTCTATTTAATCTCAAAAAGCTCCTAAAACAGTCAGTGATCACTGTTGACCTCCCTCGGCTTTTATTACCGCTAATCATTTATTTAAGCTCAGTTTTTAAAACCTTGGGATGTAACTACAGCCCAGCCCATGCAGCAGTATATGAATGACTAACCTCGTATTGTGGATGGATTATCTCAGTTGTTCTCCTGGCTGAAGTTTGGTCCTTTTACAGCATCCTGACATGCGATTGCATTTATTCCTGACCACCGAGAACACTCACGTAAACTTTTATCGAGTGGAAAAAAAGTTAGCTTGTTTATATTATGCTAACATAGCTGTGTCGCTAGCGGTCATGTAGCACATCATTATATACCAGCTAGCCAACTTCAGTAACACTACAAACATCACTGCTGTTTAGTTTTCTGTCTTCATTTATATTGGAAGTGATAACAGAGCTGTACGTTTTAATTTGTTTCCAAAACCCCGCAGTCAGGACACGCTATATTGTATTTAGATAGAAGCTAGCGAGCCAAATCAATTTTACACACAGAGCCACGTATTTGGAATTTTTTTCCCCCCATAATAATGAACATCTCAAATTAGAAACTGCTTTTTGTGTTTAATTTTGTTATGTTTGTCTATTATTTTAATTTGTTAGATAATCTGAAATATTTAAGCGTGCCAAACATTAGAGTTGGAAGAGACACTTTCATCAACTTTAGGAGTATATATATATATATATATATATATATATATATATATATATATACACACACACATATATATATATATACACACATATATATATATATATATATACTAAGTTTATTATTAATTAATAAGAAAACTCCAGACGATTCCATTCTGAGCTTAAGAAGCTTCTGATAGGTTAGTAAAGTCCATCTGAGTAAATTGATGGCACACACGTGGATGCACCCCTAAAACACAGAGCCTGTTTCTTTGACATGTGAAAATCAAGAGATATCAACCAAGACACCAGGGGACCTCCATAAGTGTGGCTCAATTGTGAATACAATTTAGGTGCCATTTGCAATTAAGAAATACATACGATTTATCTCTTTACTCTTAAATTTAACAAAAATGGTTTTTATATTTATCAGTCTAAACAAAATAAACATTTAGTCCAATTTGATGGTACAATTAAAAAGTGTTTGTGTTTTTATCTGAAGACTATGTAACTATCTGGTTTCAACTGTATATTTAATGATGTTGGTGTTTGGAGAGGAACAGAGAGGGAGAGAGGGGAACAGAGAGGGAGAGAGGGGAACAGAAAGGGAGATGGAGAGCAGAATGAGGACAGAACAGAGATGGAACACGAGCCAGGTGAGACAGACATGTTAGTCAAATGGTTGTTTGCCAAAACTCATCAGAACATGTGTAATAGAGTGAATTGTTGCCCCCCCAGTGGTAAAATACAGAAGTGCCTGCTACAGGGCTAGTTCTTGGTTGACCAATACATAACAACAAAAAGGGTAGTTTGTGCACCGCTAAGAAAACAACAAGTTAGTGTGTGATGTCCGGCTGTTCAATAAAGCACCTATCCACGTCCTTCTGTCCTGATCTTTTCAAAGAGCCTAATCCAGAATATCACAACATGTATCTAGTAACTAGTGTATCTTTTTAGATACCATTTGTTACTTTTCAAATTCTATATTTATTAAGTTATGCAGGCTTGTTTGCACAACAAGGCTAAATAGTTATAGAAACTTTTCTGAATCTAGTGTACTTTGGTAGTGTAGTGCAAGTGTATGATGATTTTAGTGCTTCTATCATCTAGTTTTGATTCTGGTTCTGTCTTGATTAAGTCCTAAGCAGTCCTGATTTTGAACTGTTGTAATCCTGTTTTAATTCTGGATCAGTTCTGGGTCTGGTTGAATTGGAGTTTAGTCCCTGTGTTGTGATACAGCCCAGACTTTGTTCTGCCTTGCTGCTTAATTATAAAACTGTTTAAGGTCTCCTGCATATGTGATATATTCTTTTTCCTATATGAAGTCATTCTTTTTTTGAACAAAACCTAAAACAGAGCACATTAATCTTTCAGTCATTTCTAACACCCCACCCCCCAAAAAGAAAAAAAAAATCCCACATGCATACTACCCTTTAGGACTAAGCCCTGGGTATATAAAATGTCGATTCCCATTGAGCGAGAGCCAGCTCCTCACTTAATTTCCTTTTGCTGCTCAGCTCTCGGACATTGGCTCAGCTACGCTCCAGTCCCTCCATATTGTGGCCAATCACATGCGAGAATATAGGATATTATCATTACATGAAAAACAGAGAGGGTGATGGACGCGACAGTCAAGTGGAGCGTGTGTCTGTCCTCTCAGTAAGTGAGTGAGACAGTAGACAGCTGTGAGGAGAGCTGTGGAAAAGCAAAAACACATAAATATGCCTCACACCCGTAAACGAAGCAGCATCTGGCTGCAATTTAAAGACTTTTTTTTGTTGCGGTCTTGGTCTTGGTCTTGGCTCGACAGGAAGAGAGCAAACACTTTTTCACACCACAGTATTTCAAAACTATTTGCTGCACTTTTTTTCTGTCAGGAAATAACAGATGACGTTACTGTGGTTTTTCAAATGAAGCACAAAATGCCACTGTGCATTAGCCTGTGCGTGACTTGTTTATAAGAAATAAAATACCAAATTAACCACTCTCCTGTTAATATAGCACATATACAGCTGTGCCAACTCATTCTCAGTTAAGTCTGGTTCACTGACCTTCATTCATAGAACAAGTGTTACCTCTGTAACCATTTCTTTTATTTCATACTTGTAACCAAGCCACCACTGTTACATTGATGGTGCTTGAAAATGAACAAAACAGTCAAGCAAATAAAGTCAGGAGAGACGTGTACCAAGGCTGCAAATCTCATGACACACGTAAAACAGTAAAGGATTCATTGACAAAGTGAAGAAAGAAAAGTGAAACTGGAGCAAAGAGGACCACATGTGGTTCTTATTCACACACATTTGCACACATTGCATGCAAAAGCCCCTGATTTCACAAATCAGATTCCTTTTTATTCAGTTTTTTATTCAGACCTTTTTTCAGAAAGACCACCAAATCATAACTAGTCAGCACCGTCACAGTAAAATCTTATGTTACAAAATCCACTGGCCCACAGATGATTGCTTGTCTGATGATCATGCAGCAAAGCCAAATCCCATGAAAAATGTAGCCCAGGTTTGCCAATACACTCAGAAAGTTACATTGGTGTACTTGGTTTACATTTTCTATGGGCTTTGAGCAAGGCTAGGCTGCACTTTTTGCTTAGGAATCAAAATCAGCATCTAGCCAGGGAACTTTTGGCCACTCTCCATGAAACACACTTTATTGTTCAAAACTTTTTTTCAACAAGGTGACCCTCAACCATCAATAAAGTCACTCTGAACAATATAAATTCTTCCTGGAAACTCTATGTTACTATCTGCTTTGAATAAATCTCACACATTTCAGTGATAATGAACACATTTTCTTTATTTGCACTGAATTAACTTACTTCGTGACTAGTTTGTCATGAAGTTCTAAATATTAAAAAGTTAACAATACAACTATAATTGTAATGAAGATGTAGCATTTTTCATAATTCATATTTAGTATGATCCAATCAAATACTACTTGCATTTTCACAGTTACAGAGGAAGCCACAGTCAAATTCTGAGTAAAATAAACAAATAATAACCACTTCCTTCTGAGCTCTTCAGATAAATTTGTGAACCTCCTTTGAACACATCATCTTTGGTCCTTGGAGAGAGTCACAGAGCTTCATTATGGTGGCTTGCGAAAGACAGCTTCTAGGCCTCGCTTTGGCCTGCATCGCCTTCGTGGGAAGCATCATAAGCTGTGCTCTCCCTGCATGGAGAATCATGACAACCTTCAAAGATTTCGAAATGATTGTGGAGGGTTTTTGGAAGCGCATGGGGTACGAGTATATACCGTTACCTGAAATAATGAAGGCTGCCAGAGCACTTATCATCATTGCAATTATCATTGAGGTCCTTGGGATCCTGCTTGGTGTGGCTGGGAGAAATTTTATGAACTTCGTGCCAGACGAAAGGCAAAGGAGCAAAATGACTCTGACTTCTGGAATTGCCTTCCTCATTGCAGGCTTCTTTTTTCTCATACCAGTCAGCTGGACCACCAACACCATCAATGATCATCTGCTACTTAAAAAGATGGAGTTGGAAGCGGCGCTCTACATTGGCTGGTTCACCACCGTCCTTCTGTTCCTGGGAGGAGGCCTCGTCTGCAGCTCCTTTTTCCGCAGAAATGGAACTGAGTAAAACATTACCCCAACTCTGTGTAAGCAAGGCCTTACTTATCGCTTTTAAAATAAGGCCCGTTTTCATACATCGAGCAGTTTTTTGGAAATAAGAAAAAAGGTTTTATGAAAGTTTTCACCTTAAGTTTGTCAGTGGAATGAGTAGATTAACAAAGTATAAAATCAGATTAAAATAGAAAGAAATCTTTACAATTTGATTGTGTAACTTGCTTCTAAATGTATTTTGAGGTATCCTACACCATTATAACCACCTTTCCTATTTTATTTTTTTTTCATTTATTCTTTTTGTTATTTACTCTGTTGCATGGAGACAGACTTTACTTTTTTTGGGTAAACTGCTATGATTTCTGACTATGTATCCACTGGTTTAAGTCTATGTTATATCTTTCATTACCATCTCTTTATTAAATTGACTCAAAATTGATGATCATGGAATTGTTTTTACATTCTTAATATAAATATATTTGATTGATTGTTTACAAGTAAAATTGATCTCAAATGAAAATAATATTTCTGAGCATGTAAAATAATCTTTTGCATCTTTTTTTTGTGTCTTTTTTTTTGTTTGTTTGCTTGTTTTTGTTTTGTTTTTCTTAAAACAGCTCAATAGGGCACCGGTTAGCTTTAAGCGGGCAATCACATGCCAGTGGCCAGCCAGGTTCGAGTCCCCTCGCAGCCCTTTGCCGCATGTCTTCCCCTCTCTCTGCCCCTGCTTTCCTGTCCTCTTTACACTGTGCCTATTGAATAAAAAGTTGAAAAAGGCCAAAAAGAAATATTACAGAAAACGGTCAATAACATATTATGAATGACTTAATAAAAGACTCATCATTTGAGAGTTTCCCATTTTAGAATAAAATGACAAGATGTTAACAAAGACCACACTGCCAAACTTGACTCGGTGTGTTTTTAAGTTTACAAATGATACATTAAAAAAGACAACTAGGTTTTTAGGTTTTTAAGTCGTGAAAGACAAGTCAGAGTTGACAAAGTGTCAGTTTCTGTACTTCAACACATCTGTTGTGTCAAACAGTAACTACCAAAAGGATTTAGTTTAGACTGGAGACTGTTTTTTTTGTTGAATGTTGTCATAAAATTTTTAATTACAAATAATACTGAATTATGTTTGTGGGCAATACTTTGTCTATGGTGTAATAAATGCTATTAAGCTTATTGAAAATGAAGATTAGTGTTTGTTTGAGTTTTTTTCCCCCATAAATTACCACTCCTGACTTATTAAAAAGAATAAATAAACTTGTTGCACGTTTCTTTTCTGGGGGGTTTTGTTGGGCTTAGTCCAGTCGGTTCGATTAGGTTTAGAGTTTAAACACAAAGTCTAAACCTAATCGAGCATCCCGTCTTTAATTTTAAGAGGTGTATTTTATTTCGAGGCTATCATCATTAAAGCCGATGTCAACAATGTTCTTTGGTTCACCGAGATTTCTTTTCCGCAGGCTTTTTTGCGTTTTTTTCTTCGAGACAGTTGTTTACTTCCATTTTACTGAAAACTGAAAGAAAATCTAGGAATTTATGTACATTTAATTTATTTTAATATATTTATCAGTATATTTGAGAATAAATGTAAATATATGTGTGAAAATCTAAAGAAAAACAATCACGTGTACTTGTAATGGTGTGAAGATATATTCACATTTCTCTAATTCAGATTAAATATATTTGCATTACTCTTTATATTGTAAGATAAAAACACTACACTAGTAACTGACACAAGCACTGCAACACTACACTTTTATGCTAACAACAGCTTGTTGAAGGAATACTCCTGACTTTCACCTGCGCAAACCGTGCTCATCTTAAAGATTCAGAAGCTAAAACAATGCACTTCAGACCTAAAGGGAATAAAAATGCCTCCGTCTTTTGCTTCATTTGCCTTCAGGTCTCTGGTTTTACAAATAAAATAATGTTAAAAGCACAGTGACACCCCAAAGACAAAATCATACTTGGTAGTACACGCCTAGTCTGTCTGGGTTAGGTTTTCTTTTCTTTCTTTGTCTCTCTGCACTAGCTCCATTTCCTGTAACTGCCAGTTGGTGTTCCTGTTCTTGATCTTTTCTGATGGTCTGCCCACAGGAGGTGTTAGGATGCCTGGGTCGTTGACCCAGGGCTTTTGAGTTTATGATATTATTTATAATTTCTAGTCTTTGGGTTTTTGTGAGTCATGTCTTATGGTTTGTCTCTGTGTAATCCTTGGTTGCTGTCTCCCCTGTCTGCTGTATTCCCGTGTCCAGTCTGTGTCTGCCCTGGTCCCACGTCTCTGTTCCCTCTGTTGTAGTGCCTGCATGTGAGTCTGTGTCTTTTGTTCAGTCTGTGTTTTGTGTTTCCTGTTTTACTTTGAAGGTTTCTGTCTCTTCTCAGTGTGTTCAGTTTACGCTTCCTTGTCTCGTCAGTTCTGATTTGCCCCAGCTGTGTTTCCCTCCTGTTGTCCATTCCCTGATTGCTCCCTCTATGTATTTAAGCCCTGTGTTTCAGTTTGTCATTGTCGCGATCTACCGTTTATTTAGCTGTGTGTTTTTTCTCAGTCCTCTGGTGTAAGTCTATTTTGTTATTTTCAGTTATGTTACATTTGAGTTTAAAATTAAAACTGTTTTGAGTTACTTTCTGTCTCCGGAGTCTGCACTTTGGGTCCTTCTCCTGCCTGCATGCAGCCAGCACATAACAGGAGGACTCTTTCCTAGAAGAACTTAATGCTCCATTTCTGAATGGAGTGATTAGATCTGGTATAAAGTTTATTCGTGATCGGCAAATGAAGATTTCTGAAGCTACTGACTCTTGTACTAAAAACCGAATTACTCAAAGCTTTTCAACACGGTTCTCTTTACTTTACTGACATCTGGCGGCCAAAAATATTAAGAGCAGCTTGAATCTACAACTTGAAATGAACTACCTCATTATAACTCTACAGAGCTGAATCTTCTGTGTTTGATTAATTAATAACGATAAAATATAACTATATGCATAGTGTGTTTCTTTTGCATGGGGTAGAAAAACTGTTGCTCTTATATTTATTGCCAAGAAACATTTTTAGTGTATAAAATATATTAATGCAATCAAGAAAGTGTGTGTTTGCCCCCTTTTTGTGCTCACACGGGCTTAGTCCCTGACCGAACTGCTGCCACTAAGGCAGTGTAATTCTGTACAAATTGCTGATTTTAGAAACAAATTATTAGGACAAAACTTTTGCGAAATCTCGCAAAAGTTCATATAATTTTTTTTTCTCCCATGTCCCTTGCGGGGCTCCGTAGATAGGAAACTTCTGCATTTAACTAGAATGTTTCCTGCAATCATCAGCCACCAAATTTACTACATAATTTACAAAATTTACATAATTTAAAATGTACCAAAGTAAAGCTCACGCTAATAGGTCTTTGGAGTTGACGTCACGCTGCAATGTATAGTGGGAGTGCGGCGCCATATATCTGGGCCACAAATCAAAACAAACACACTGTGTTGGAGGGACGGTTGCTAGAAAGCAGTTTAAAAGAAAAAGGACGGTAGCATGCATTGGAAATGTGGACCCGTATGAAATACGGCCATGGAGTAGAAACCCTGAAGACCCACCGCTGTTGACGTAGCCTGATATATTTTCGTACCTTGTCTGTGGAGTCAGCATGTACAAGGTGAACCAGTTTTGCAGTTTTAAATCTCTGGAGGGACACATCCAGTTCACCAAAGATTGGGTACAAGATTTGTGAATAGGTCGATTGGCATGGTGGTATGTTTGAAGCAAGGATTTCGGAGTGCCCCTTGTGTAGCGCTAGAACCCAGTCACAATGTGTTTCATCTATTTCATAGGCTGGTTTGCCTGCAATAATGCCAAATAATTAGCAACTCTATAAATAGAAGGTAGTTCTGCAAAATCAGTCAGTAGGATGTTTGTTCTAATTTGCTATGACCTCAGAGTGCATTGAAAATAAAACTAATAGGTTATAAAGAGTCATATAAACATATTTAGAACTTACTGGAATGAAAATGTCTGGAGCACACCAACAGATATTTGGAGATGAAAGAGAGCTGCATATCAGCTCATCTCACAGCTGCTATCCAGACTAGATGCCTTCTTTTGGTAACATTCGATACACGAGCTCCCTCATGTTGCTTCCAGGTGGGGAAAGAATGAAAAGATAAACCATTGTCAAGCTTATTCCCTTGCCGGTGTTGTGCCAAAAAGTGATTGCCTGCCAAAAACTGATTTCTAATGTTTCTTTGTGTTTCTTATGTGTAATATTGTCACGTATGTTGCTAAATAGACTTTGGTGAACAGGTATTACAAAGGGGTTATATATAAAATTAAAAAATTACCTGTTTCTCAAGTATCTTTGTAACTGTGTTATTGTTCTTACATTATAATATATCAGCTCCCTTTTGTCACTTGGAATATGTTTACAGAACTATTTTTGCATTTGTTGCAATTTCAGCTGTCCTCTCGGCCAGATTACTCTTAAAAGAGGCATTTTTAAATTCAACAAGAATTTTTTTAACTGCATAAATAAAGGATACATAAAAGCCACTGCCAAAAGCTGATTGCGGCTTCTACCTTGTTATAGAAATGTTGTTTGTTGCACAAAATTACTTGATATCACTGATGAGGGATACATTTGACATATGTTTCACATATTATAGACCAACAAGTTATTTATAGCAGTTTAAATACAAGCAATCAGTTTTTGGCACAACACCGGTTGTGCGATCTAACATTAAAACCGATCGCACAGCAAGTACGAACCATAGCTGGTGTTATCCGTGAGCTTTCGCTTCTCTTTCCCTAGCACTTTGTTTGCAGTGTTGCCAACTCCTCAGTAAGGAAAATCACTATTGGCTGTCCTAAAAGTCGCTAGAAGTCGCCAAATGACATCATTGCCTAATTTGCATAATTGGCCATGCTAATGTAATTGTAACTTACGTTGTTGGAGAGAGAAATAACATCGTAGAATAGACATAAAGTGAGTAAAGCCCGTCCTAAATGCATTTTAGAATTTATTTAGAACTACAAATTTCTTTTAGGAATTATTGTTTTTTTTGATGTTACAATTTCAACCTTGCACCTTTATCCGGGCCTGGACCGGCAAAAGTGACCCAAAATAGGCACTCTGGTGGAGTTACTTTCTGTGTCTGTGTTTATAAGTAGTTTTAAACCTTGTGATGCACAAAACAGCATAACAGTAAAAGAAGAACTGACTGGTGTGAACATCTCCTACCCTGATCGCAGCTGCGTGAGGACTATCCTCCGACTGTGAGCGCTTTGGCACTGGCGAGGTGCCCATGGCAGCACTGCTACTTGTTGATAGTAAGAGCGATATGCGCTTTCACGTCAAAAAGTCATAAATAAGTCTCCAATAACACCAGAAAAAGTCGCCAGATTTGTCGCTAGTCACTTTTTAGAAACAAAATGGCTAAGGAGGTCTGAAAACTTGCTAAATATAGCGACAAAGTCGCTAAGTTGGCAACACTATTTATTTGGCCCAGAAACATGGCGCCTCAACCAAAAATCCTTGCCACGCCCCCTCTCGTGACGTCATGCCGCAATGCATTGTGGGAGCGCACCACCGTCTTTGAGGGCCACGAGTCAAAACAAACACACTGTGTTGGAACTGTGTCGGAAGAACGACTGCCAAAACCACGCTTAAAATCAGCGCGAAAAGACAAAGGGCTGTATCGCAACCAGACACCAAGACACGGTACTTGGAAAAAATAGCGTGCATTGGTAATGTGGACCCATATAAAATAAGGCAGTGGAGCGAAAACCCAGACCACCTACCGCCGTTGTCCTATCCCGATAACTTCGCACACCGTGTCTGTGGAGTCAGCACATACACGGCGAATCAGTTTAGGAATTATAAATCCCTGGAGGCGCAAATCTAATTCACAAACGCTGTGTGCAAGATTTGTCCATTTTTAAGCCTCCACGCTGTGAATACGTAAACCATATGACCAAGATACAGCCAAAGGTTGCACATAACATTGACTTCTCCTCAGCAGCTGCCCCAAAATTTGCTCTAGATGAAAACATAAACACACCGTCCGCAAAAAAGGCAAATTCCACTTGCTACTCTGGAGGAGTTGTCACCGATAAGCTACTCCATAAACAGAACACAGTTCTGCTGCATCACACATTAGGATGTTTGTTCTAATTTTCTATGACCTCAGCGCATTGAAAACAAAACTAAAAGCCTATAAAGAGCAAGTTTTGGGGTGATTTGTGCCCCAACCCTTGTGCCTGGTTTAAGTTGTGCCAATGGCACACCAAGCACACCATTGTTTTTCTTGTGACATTACCAATAAGTTTGATGTGTCACATGGCCCTCTTCCTATTGAAAAAACAAAAGTTGTATCCAAGATGGCCGACTTTTAAATGGCCACCATGGTCACCACCCATCTTGAGGAGTTTGCTCCCTCACATGTACTAATGTGCCACAAACAGGACTTTAATATCACCAACTATTCCCATTTTATTACGGTGTATCCATATAAATGGCCCACCCTGTAACATAGAATAGAATAGAATCAAATAGAATAGAATAACCCTTTATTGTCATTTTACACATATAATGAAATTGTGTGTGCTCAACACCAGGAATGTGTATTTTATTCTGTGCAGGAATAAACTATAAATAGTAAGACAACAAACACGAGAAATGTACATACAGGAAGAATAATTAGAAAACAAGAGAAAGGCGCACATTAGAGAATGGGTTGCAGAGTGTTTGGAAGCAGCGCAAAGGACTGAGTAGAGTCTGTGTGTGAGTGGCCTGAGTGATATGGGTTACTCAGATCATGGCTCAGATTGGTTGGTGCGTGGGCAGGGCTAGGTTGTGGGCAGGATAGTGTTTGTTAACAGTCTGAAAGGCCCAGGGGAAGAAGCTGTTTTTGAGTCTATATCAGTGGAGAACCAATTCCAACAGTCTTAGAGAAGCCCATAAAGAGCCTGGGACAGTGGTATAATGCAGACCTCAATGATACGTGGCAGCTAGAACAACTAAGGCAGAATTTGGCTAATGACCTCAAGCAGATTAACAACACTGCACTCCCAGGGAAACTGAAGCTCTGGTGCTTCCAGTTTGGGTTATTACCCAGACTACTGTGGCCACTGACAATGTACGAGGTCTCACTCAATCATGCCAATTGACTAGAGAGCCTAGTGAGCTCCGATGTTAAGAAGTGGCTTGGACTTCCCAAATGCCTCAGCAGCGTTGGACTCTACAGCGACGGGATACTGTCATTGCCTATCCCTAGCCTGGTTGAGGAGTTAGGGGGTTATGTGCAAAAGTGAGGCTTGAGATGTCACTCACGGACTCCCGGGACCCCATAGTGAGAGGCACTGCTCCCACCTAGCAACGGGGATGAAGTGGACCCCAGCCACATCTGTGCTACAGGCGAAATCCGCTCTTCGGCATCGTAGCATGGTGGGTCACGTCCAACAGGGCAGAGGAGGATTTGGCCTTGGCGCAGTAACACCTCGGTGGCAAGAGGCATCTGTAATCGAACGTCAAAAAATGGTGGTGGAGGAGGTGCGTTGACAGGAAGAAACAGCCAGACATGCCAGAGCCGTGGCAGTGGCCAAGCAGGGTCGCTGGATCAGCACCATGATGCAAACTTGTGGCCGTAGTATATACAGTATTCTGCAGAAGGTATCAAATGTCACTGTATGTGTATGTGCGTGTTTTATGTGTATAGGTTTTCTTTAAATTTTTTCTGATGATATAACATTATCCAGACATGCCCTGTAAGGTCATGAGGAGGAAACTGTGACAAAAGGAGCTGTGTGGGGCAGTGGATTCCTCACCAGCTGGATTAAAAAGAGTACAATAACACATGTACTGGTTGTTGCATTGCAGAGGTATTCAAGTATGAAAACAATAATAAAAACAATATTTTGGTTCTTTAGCCTTTTTCTATGATTACTTTATTATGGATTAGATGCAAAAGTTATTAAGTGTGGATGATTAAATAATAGATTGATGCAATTGCAAATTGTGCATTGTTCTCAGATGGACAGCAAGTGGAGAATGATAAATCAGATGAGGAGACACAATGAGCAAGATGGTAAATGGACTTGTTCTTATATAGCGCTTTTCTACTCTCACTGAGCACTCAAAGCGCTTTATACCACTCGTGCATTCACCCAATCATACCCATTCACACAAGCACTTTATCTAAGGTTTTATTTTAGTGCTTCTATCTAACACCTTCACCTACATTCACACTCCGATCGATGCATCGGAGGGTAACATGGGGTTAGTATCTTGCCCAAGCCTGGGATCGAACCACCAACCTTCCGGTGAGTAGGTGACCCGCTCTACCTCTATGGTTCCAAGCACTGTCACCAATCTTTGCATTTTATCTCATAACACTTGTTTAATCAGATACCATCTCAACCAACTGAACAACACACTAGTTAATTTAGGGTATTTTCAAATGAAAATGCATTGAATTTAAAGTAAAATAGCTTCAGTATAAATCAATTTACCTAAACATGACCACACGTTAGTGGGTATCGCACATGGATGCCATTGGGACAATCTGGTCTTTAAGTGATGAAATGAAGGGATTGTGTTAAAAAAATGCTTTAGTGCGTCACATTTTTATGCAATCTCTTTGTTCAACCCACTGAATTAAAGGTGAAAGTTTGCAGTTCAACTACATCTGAGTTATTTCATTTAGAATTGCGGTAATGCACAGAACCAAAATTAGAAAAAAATTGTCTCTGTCCAAATATTTATGGACCTAGCTGTGTATGTACCAGGTAAGTCACCTGGTAAAGTAAAAACTCAAATAACATATCTTTATATGTTTTTCTATTAGAAAAAATAGTATAGTACAGTAAGTGAAGAAAAAGAGGAGGTTAAATATAAGTTAAAATTATGCCTAAAAAATAAAATACGTTTTTAGGCATAATTTTAGATTCACATGTATGAGTGAAGTACATAACAATGATTTCAAAGACTGTTAAGGCTAATCTGAATAGCTTTTAGTTAATTCAACACCCATGTTAGCAGCTCAGTTATTCATGCATCGTATTATTTTATGTATATGTGACAGTTTGGTTACAAGCATCACCTTATACTGTATAATTAAGCATCTGATACAATCATTCTCTGGAAATAATGTATAAAAAGCCAGTTTATTAGCATCACTGCTATATTAAAAATATATATATAACTTGGTTTTGAGAGTTTCATTCATTTGCAAAGTACCACATCACAGATCTCTATCTCTGTGCATCCACTCTGTGCAATATGACGAAATACAGTGGCTTGCAAAAGTATTTGGCCCCCTTGAACTTTTCCACATTTTGTCACATTACAGCCACAAACATGAATCAATTTTATTGGAATTCCACGTGAAAGACCAATACAAAGTGGTGTACACGTGAGAAGTGGAACGAAAATCATACATGATTCCAAACATTTTTTACAAATAAATAACTGAAAAGTGGGGTGTGTGTAATTATTCAGGCCCCTGAGTCAATACTTTGTAGAACCAACATTTGCTGCAACTACAGCTGCCAGTCTTTTATGATGTCTTTATATGTTTTTCTATTAAAAAAAAAAAATGTATGTCTCTAGCAGCTTTGCACATCTAGCAACTGAAATCCTTGCCGATTCTTCTTTGCAAAACAGCTGCAGCTCAGTCAGATTAGATGGACAGTGTTTGTGAACAGCAGTTTTCAGATCTTGCCACAGATTCTTGATTGGATTTAGATCTGGACTTTGACTGGATGTTCTTTCTTGTTTTTTTGCATGTCAATGTGAAAGTTCCTGTGCATGTGGCCTCTGCATGTTTGGTTGTTTTCTTATTTTCTTATCATTGTGAAGCCCTTTGCACATTTTTTTAAATGCTATTTTCTCACTCTGAAAGTACAAACTGGTTTTGTGTCTGCATTTGGTTTGCTTTTTTCTATACAACAAGAGAAATACTAATGTAACTTTGCAATGCTTGAATTTATGTATTCTAATTTTAAAAAATCACAGTATATATACATTAGTGATGTGATTTCTGGCTCCTTTTAGAGAACCGGCTCTTTCGGCTTGGCTCGGAATGAATAAAATGTTACAGTTACAGTTACACTCTTTCAGCTCCAAACTGGCTCTTCAGGTTGTTTTTTTGATTTAATTAATTTGTTGTTGATTTAATTAATTTGTTATTAACAACAATATGAAATTAATGCACAAAAGGACTTATTAATGTAAAAAAAGCGGTTTTATTTATATATGTTTATATATAAATATATAAGGTGGCCCCTGGAGACAAAGTACGTACAAACTCCAAAACACATTTTTAGCGTTAACTGAACTTCCAAAACAGAGCTACCTAGATCACTTAAATTACACAATTGAAAGCATATGTGTATTGTTTGTGTATTTATACAGAAGCAATCATATATATTCAAATAATTTAATACAATGTTCATTTACCTGTTACTACCACACACCAAATCCGGTCGTTGGTACTTCCTGGCTTGTGTAGCCACTAGGTAACAACAGCTCAACACTGCCCCTAGCATCCTGGAGCATTTCTGTTGTGTTTTGTACGTGTTTTGGAGTTCGTACGTGTTTTGCCTCTAGGGGCCACTGTAAATATACTTTTGTTTATTCACTCCACATAAAATGTAATAAATTTAAAGTGAAACAACACAAAACACTGCAAACCACAACACAATTAAATTCAAATATGAAAAAATGTGAAAACAAAAAGAAGACGCACATTCTCTGTCATATGGACCTGCATGAATAAACTTTCTGAATCCTTTATCATCCGCAACTGAGAATAGTTGTGGATGATTACTATACCTTTCTAATGTGTTGTTGTTGTCCCTGGCTCTCTTTCTCTCTCTCTCCCTCCTGCTCTGTTCCTGTGTACCGCCCCTCCCCCCTCTTCCCAGTGCGAGAGAGAGGGTGAGAGACAGAAAAAAATCTCACGTTGTTCACCTCAAAGAGTATGCTCTAAGAGCTGTTTCGTTCGCGGCTCTTAGAGCATCACTAATGTACACATCACTAATGTACATACCACAGTATTCCACCTGTTCACATGCACTAAATATATTATATACTGAGAATATTTATGTGTTAAATGATATTTGATTAATATGAAATATTGTAACAAAGGCAAAACAATATAATACAACATATATTTGAGCAGCAGTGTGATGTGATGAGTTTAACAACAATTATAATAACACACATTATTCAAAGCATTTTCAAAAACAGAGTTTTTAAAATTGATTTTGTCAAAATCTGACAAAATCCTGTTCTCTGTTCTTTCCCTTCGAGGTACAAATATCAACTGACAATGCAAATTTTAGTTTTTGCTGCATTATTGAGTTTCAATTCCCCTTTTTGATTTTATTGCTCTGACTCCTCTGTGTTTTCTTGTTTCTGTTCCTTCTGCCTTGTCTATGTGCCAGAGTGCACTGGCATATTTGGATCCCTAATAATGACTTAGACACCTTTGTTGCTATGTATTTATGTAAGTGACTGATACTGCTGCTTTTCTGTGGTGTTTCGGGTGTATTTTGTGGTTGTGTCCTGGTGTTTTATATGCAGTACAGACCACAATAGAAGGAAATAAAGTGCTCAAACTATTTACATTTTTAAAGAACATACAGATTGTTTTTGTGCACTTTTATGCTACTACATGAATTTTTCTCTTCATCTTGGAGACTATGAATTCTCTTCAGAACCACTAGGCAACAGTAGAAATTCTAAGCTCCAGTGCTGCAGAGGTTTGTGGCAGTTAATAAAAGGCTGTTGGGGCGTGAAATACCACCTCTCTGGTGGGGACGGAGCCTGAGCTAGTGCATGAAGTAGTGATGTGCGGCTCGATACTGAAATATCGATTCCTCCGATACCAGTCATTTATGTTCTAGAATCGATACTCATATTAAAATATCGATATTTTAGTAATTTAGGGTAAATTTGTAGGTTATCATTAACAGGAACAGAGTGGAAAGAAACTATATCATTTGGATTGTCTACATTGGAAGGAACTACTTAGTCTCCCGCCTGTCATAGTCATGTGCGAAATACGTCTGTATAAATGTGTCAAGCCCCTTGTTGTGCACACTCACAACAATGGCTGAGCGTAAATGGAGTCATGTGCAGACGTATTTTACTTCCACAAACGGTTGAGACGTAGTTTGCAATACATGTGGCAAGAAAGTGAGGTGTTGTGGCAACACTACTAACCTCATCAAGCACTTCAGAGTAAATCATATCACAGAATATGACGAGCTTATGTTGAGGCGAACTGAAGAGGAGGAGTGGACAGGGACAGGTGCTGCTAGGGCGAGACAGACGTCTCTCACGGAGTCCTTCAGTGCTGCAGGCAGGCAACGTGTTCAAATAGCGCACAACTTCAGTTTTCTTATTTCTATATGATAACTGTGCATTATTAAGCGATAAGAACAAGTAATCCGATGTCCTGTAATCATTATGACGCTATAATTTGAGATACAATAACTGAAATACGTTTTTGTACAAAGTATCGGTATCGGATCAGTATCGTCGATACCACCCTGAATTTTACTTGGTATCGGATCGGAAAGGAAATCAGTGGTATCGCACATCACTAGCATGAAGAGGCACTGGTGACACCTTAAAGCATAGCTCAAGCTCTGGTACCAGTATCCTGGAGAGGGATTGGACTCTATTCCAGTCTCGAATTGCCCTTGGTAAGAGTTGGCTGTCATAGAAAGGTATTCTTAAATCACCTCATCTTGCTGTCTTTTCGTTGGAGTTTTTAATTGGCAGACAAGGGGGATTCTTTTCTGCGCCTTCAGGCTGGTCAGTGGGCTCTGACTGTCATATGCGGTTATACATCCTTTTTGGAGTCACTAGGTGCAGTGCTTGAGTGTACTCCATTTGGTGACTCTGCTATCCTACTAGGAAAATTCACAGATCCCGTGGGCATTTACAGAGAGACCAGGATTGGTGCAAAGTGAATGAATAAAATGTTACAGTTACAGTTTTCAAGGAAGAGATGGCAGCATGGATGTTCTTTTCTAAATCCGGCCACTATGGAATTCCCTGCCTGAGCATCTCAAATGGGCAAACTCTGTAACCTCTTTAAAATATCTTCCTAAAACTTCCCATTTGGCTTCTCATAACCACTAATGCCTTTTAATGTCCTGGATTGTATATATCTGTGTGTATCTAGTGGTTTTTAACTTGTTCAATTGTATTTATCTAAAAAAGGTTGTATTTGTTTGTTTTATCATTGTTCATTGCTTTGTACTACACAGTCTTCAGACTCAAACAACATTAAGCTGGTTTGGGATGAAGTGGACAGAAGAGTGAAAGCAACACAACCTTTAAGTACCACACATTCATGGGAACTTCTGCAACAGAGTTTCAGAAAATATGACTAGTATGTGAGGAATGCACTTTCCACTTCCACTCTAAGTTACTAAGCAGCAGTTTTGTCAAATATAAATTACGGCAGCTCTCAAGAAGACACTTTCCTCTTTGAAGAGATTTACAGAACTTCACCATGAGCAGACTGTAGGCAGCGTCTGGGTTTGACCTTGGCTATCATCGGCTTTCTGGGGACCATCACCACCTGTGCTCTCCCCTCATGGAAAGTCACAGCCTTCATTGGTTCCAACAACATCACTGCTGAGTTAATCTTTGAGGGCTTGTGGATGTACTGCGTGGTTCAGAGTACAGGCCAGATAAAATGTAAAGTCCACAGTTCTGTACTCACATTACCTCAAGACTTGCGGACTGCTAGAGCACTTGTCGTGATCTCCATCATCATCGGGTTCTTTGCAGTCTTGCTTGGTGTCATTGGAAATAAGTCTGTCAAGTAACTGCAGGACAAAAAGCAAAAGAGCAAAGTATATAGCTATAGCTTCTGGAGTTGCCTTCATCATTGCAGGCATCTTCGTGCTTATAGCAGTTTGCTGGAGTGCTAACACCATCATGAATAATTTTTACAAACCTTTCATGAAGATGGAGCTTGGAACCTTGCTCTACATTGGCTGGACATCTGCAGGACTCCTGTGCCTGGGAGGAGGCATCCTGTGCAGCTCCTGTCCTCCAAAGGGTGAAACTAAATGTGAGGTCACGTACTCTAAAGCTCACTCCTATGGAGGACCACAAGAGCCCCATGCATCGAAATAAAGAATTCTGTGTTGAAATAATGAATTGTAGAAAAAATTCTCCATTTGTAAATTCATTTTTGAATTCCAATTTAATAAACTTCATTTCAAAAAACATTTTTGAATTCCAATTTAATAAACTTCATTTCAAAATCCTTTTTTTAATTGCACTTTAATAAACTACATTTCAAAATCCATGCCTTGTTTTTTTTTTATTTTTGCAGGAGCAGGAGGACAAGAGAGACCGGAGAGGGAGACTGTAGTTTCACATGAGAGTGTGAAACTGCAGACTTAACCCTTTGGCTGCTAATTTTGAGTTACTGATTTTTACATGAAGGAAACTGTGTTTTAGTGGCTTTGTTTTGATTAGGGTATTATATTGCATGGTTGGGAAAGGCAAAGGAGGGGACTGCTGCTCTCAGTGTGGAGGTTTCTGAAAAAGACGAAGATGTAAATGCCATACTTTTTCAGAAAAGGAGGGAGACATTAATAAGTGTTATAAAGTTATAAAGTGTAGTATTAAGTGGACACAGCCCTGAAAATAAAGGGGAGTAGAAAGCTGCAGACTCTCACTCATGCTTGCCTGGGAAATTAAAGATAAGAAGAAACCATTTTCTGTGGAAAGTTACTGGAATGCTGTTGTTTAGACTAGAATGAGAGAGCTTCTGTAATAAAACTGTTAGGGGCACACCACCATTTTGAGATCCGCGGCAGCGTGTCATGCAGGATGCATCTCCCTTCTAGAAGTAATAAATGGTCTACTGAGCAGGGTTTTGTTGTTTTGTCTTCTATTGGATGCCTCTGAGGAATCAGAAGAACTCGATGAAGTGTTGATATTTACAGTGGCTATTGCACTTTTCTGTGCCTTAAGTCCTGTACACCTGTGGTAGTAAGGTTTTGACTTATTTCTTCACTTTTATGGGGTAGCTAATTTCAGTGTGTTGACTCATGAATTCCTCTTGTGTGCGCTGCTACAGTCCTCCACTCATAACAGTGCTCTGTGTTTCGATCCCCTCTGCTAGGGGACAGGGAGGAGTAACATGCATAAGCCCTCACACGGGAAACTAAGTGAAATAAAGGTTTTATTTCAAAATTCAAACAGAAAAACGATAGGGCCGCATTCAGCAGACCACTGGGCATATAATCAGCACATAATTAACTAACACACACACGGGGGTGAAAAACTAAAGCAAACTAAGGCCAACGTGGCAAACTAAGGCTAACATCACAAGCATCAACACCACAAAAATCTGCTCCAGCTAAGTTCAACCATAGAGATTAACAAGCAAAGTTCAAAAACAGAGGAGAGGGGGACAAACTGCATGTTCAGTCCTCGGCAGCAGCCCACAGTGTGAAGAATCTTCAGCACAACCGGAGACCAGCAGCCATGGGTGGAAAAACCCCAGACACTCCAATGGACCACAGCCATACATTCTTCCTGGAAACTCTATATTACCATTTACTGTGAATAAATCTCACAAATTTCAGTGATAATGAACAATTTTTTTTATTTGCACTGAAATAGCTTACTTAGTGACTTTTTTATTATTATCTTTTTTAGAAATTTATGACAAACTTGAAAAAAGTTAACACTAAAACTATAACTGTCACTGAGATGTGGCATTTTTCAGTTTTGATGATGCATATTTAGTACGATCCAACCAAATATTACCTGCATTTTTCAAATTATTTATTTTGAGTTAAGTTTTTATGTGTGCTGCTTTTTGTCATTATGTGTCACCTTCTTTAGAAATCAGTTTCAACTCAGAGGCAACAATAAAATCTGTCATCTCCTTTAAAAGTGTGAACAGGTACAGAGGAAGCCACAGTCCAATTCTGAGTACTATAACCAAATGATAACCACTTCCTTCTGAGCTCTTCAGATAAATTACTGAACCTCCTTTGAACACATCATCTTTCCTCCTTGAAGAAAGTCACAGAGCTTCATTATGGTGGCTTGCGAAAGACAGCTTCTAGGCCTGGCTTTGGCCTGCATCGGCTTTCTGGGGAGCATCATTAGCTGTGCTCTCCCCCCATGGAGAATCACGAAAACCTTCAGGGATTACGAAATGCCCTTCTCCGTGGTGGAGGGTTTATGGAAGAGATGTGTGATCTCACCAACAGGTGAAATGGAGTGCATGGGGTACGAGTATATGCTGTTACCTTTAGACATGAAGGCTGCCAGAGGACTCATCATCACTGCCATTATCATTGAGGTCCTTGGGATCCTGCTTGGTGTGGCTGGGAGAAATTGTATGAACTTTGTGCCAGACGAAAGACAAAGGAGGAAAATGGCTCTGACTTCTGGAATTGCCTTCCTCATTGCAGGCTTCTTTGTTCTCATCCCAGTCAGCTGGACAACCAACACCATCAATGATCATTTTGAGCCTATCGAGTCTTTTAATCATCCTGATCATCTGCTACTTAAAAAGATGGAGTTAGGAGCTGCGCTCTACATTGGCTGGTTCACTACTGTCCTTCTGTTCCTGGGAGGAGGCCTCGTCTGCAGCTCCTTTTTCCGCAGAAATGGAACTGAGTAAAACTCAAATCTTACACTGTGTAAGCAAGGCCTTACTTATTGCTTTTTAAATAAGGCCTATTTTCATACATCAAGCTGTTTTTTGGAAATAAGAAAAAGGTGTTATGAAAGTTTTCACCTCAAGTTTGTCATTTGAATGAGTAGATTAACAAAGTATAAAATCAGATTCAAATATGAAGAAATATTTGCAGTTTGACTGAGTAACTTGACTCTGAATCTATTATAACCATTATAACCACCTTTTGTATTTTTCTTTTCATTTATTGTTTTTGATGCTCATAAGTTTGGAGACAGATTTGACTTTTTCAGGGATCTGTGTAAAGTCATAACCATGTCCATATAAAACCGCTATGAAATCTATGCAATGTAAGTCTATGTTTTATCTTTGACTATCATCTCTTTATTAAATTGATTGATTGATTGATTGATTGGTAATTTATTTCAACATGTGAACAATATACAAGTACATTTAGAAAAGAAAATAAGAAAAAAAAATACTATACAAATTATATACAAAAAAAACCGTTCTGATTAATTTACATGTTCAATACTGATGATCATGAAATTGTTTTTACATATGCTTTTTGAATAAAAATATATTTTTGTGTGATTGTATACAAGTGAAATTTATATCAAAAGAAAATGAATATTTCAGAGCATGCAAAATAATATGTATCTTTGGTGCCTTTTTTTAACATTGAAGCAGGTTAATAAACATAGTAAGAATCAGTTTGCAAAAACTGAACATTGTAGAGTTTTGCATTGAAAAATAAAACGACAAGATGATTAAAAAACTGTTAACAAAGACCACACTGCCAAAGTTGAAAAAGTTTAAAAATTATAGATTAAAAAAGACAATTAAGTGTTTGAGTTTTTTAAAGTTTCATGTGTGTTACATCTAATCATAGACGACTAGTCAGAGTTGACAAAGTGTAAGTTTTACTTCAACACATCTGTTGTGTCAAACAGTAACTACCAAAAGGATTTAGTTTAGACTGGAGAAATTTCAAAAGGTGTTTTGTAGAATAATTTTGTCATTACATTTTTAATTACAAATAATACTAAATAATGTTTGTGGGCAATACTTGTCTATGGTGTAATGAATGTAATTAACTTTATGGAAAATTTAGATCAATGTCCGTTTTTGTTTTTTTGATGAATTACCACCCCTTCCTAAAAAATAAAATAATAAATTAATAATAACAATAAATTCACACACTTGTTGCAGGTTTGTTTTCCATGTCAACCAGATGTGGGCCAGGTCTGGAAATGATGGCGCTATTCATGTTCCTATTTTCCAATTTTAGTTAGAAGATCCAAATGCCACATTGCAATACTATACTGCTATAGTAGCCACTGGGTGGCTGTAGCTCAGGAGGTAAAGCAGGTCACCTACTGATTGGAACGTTAGTGGTTCGATCCCTGACTCCTCCGTTCAAGAGTGTGAATGTGTGTGAATGCAGTTGGATGTAGAGAGATTGGGTGAATGTGGCATGTTGTATAAAACACTTTGAGTAATCTGGAGGAGTAGAAAAGCACTGTATAAGAATATTTCCATTCACTGTCTGAACAGAGTTTTGTCATGTTACTTTTGCATTATTATGTTCCGGCACATGTTGTTATTACATGGCTTGATTAAGGTACACATTAGGCTGTAGTGATGTGTCGGTCATGAACGAAACAGCTCTTAGAGCTGACTCTTTGAAGTGAACAAAGAGTCACTTCAAAGAGTCACTTTCTTTCTCTCACTCTCTCTCTCTCTCACTTTTTTTCCACTTCACTCCCCACATGAGCCTTGTGCTTGCGCTGGGAAGAGGGGGGAGGGGCGGTAGTTACACTCGTAGTAGCACAGGAACAGAGCGGGAGGGAAAGAGAGAGAAAGAGAGCCAGGGACAACAAAGTCACATTAGAAAGGTATAGTAATCATCCACAACTATTTTCAGTTGCGGATGATAAAGGATTCAGAAAGTTTATTCATGCAGGCCTATATGACAGAGAATGTGCATCTTCTTTTTGTTTTCATATTTTAATTGATATTTTATTGTGTTGTGGTTTGCAATGGTTTGTCTTATTTCACTTTTTTTTCACTTTCTGGGAGTTTGTTCCAGATATATGGAGCATAAAAGCTGAATGCAGCTTCTCTGTGTCTGGTTCTGACTCTGGGAACTGATAAAAAAAACCAGATCCAGATGACCTGAGGGATCTGGAAGGTTCATACTGGGTCAGGAGGTCACTGATATATTTTGGTCCTAAACCATTCAGAGCTTCATAGACCAGCATCAGAACTTTAAAGTCTATCCTCTGACGGACAGGCAGCCAGTGTAAAGACCTCAGAGCTGGACTGATGTGGTCCACTTTTTTGGTCTTAGTGAGGACTCGAGCAGCAGAGTTCTGAATGAGCTGTAGTTGTCTGACTGATTTTTTAGGTAGACCTGTAAAGATGCTGTTACAGTAATCAAGCCTACTAAAGATGAATGCATGGACTAGTTTTTCCAGGTCCTGTTGAGACATCAGATCTTTTATCATTGATATATTCTTGAGGTGATAGTAAGCTGATTTTGTTATTGTCTTAATGTGTTTTTCTAAGTTTAGGTCTGCACCCATCACTACACCCAAATTTCTCACCTGGTTTGTGGTTTTTAGGTGTATAGATGGAAGTTCTCTGGTGACCTGTAATCGTTTTTCTTTGGCACCAAAGACTATTACTTTGTTTTGTTTTTGTTTAGCTGGAGAAAATTGTGGCACAACCAGTCATTAATTTCCTCAATGCATTTACCAAGAGCCTGCACAGGGCCTCGGTCTCCTGGTGACATTGTGATATATATTTGTGTGTCATCTGCATAGCTATGATAGTTTATTTTGTTGTTCTTTATAATCTGTGCCAGTGGGAGCATGTAAATGTTAAACAGAAGGGGTCCCAAGATGGAACCTTGGGGAACTCCACATGTGATACTTGTCTGCTCAGATGTGAAGTTACGTATTGATACAAAGTATTTCCTGTTTTCTAAGTATGTTTTGAACCAGTTTAGTACAGTTCCTAAGGGACCTGCCCAGTTCTCCAGTCGTTTGAGTAATATGTTGTGGTCAACTGTATCAAATGTTGCACTGAGATCCAGTAAAACTAAGACTGACATTTTTCCACTGTCTGTATTCAGACATATGTCATTAAACACTTTGGTCAGAGCGGTTTCAGTGCTGTGGTTCTGTCTAAAACCTGACTGGAAGGCATCATAGCAGTTATTCTGTTTTAAGTATTAATTGAGCTGTTGAGAAACTGCTTTTTCAATGATCTTACTTAAAAATTGAGATTTGAGATCGGCCTGTAGTTGTTCATTTGTGTCTTGTCAAGATTGTCCTTTTTCAGTATAGGTTTAATTACAGCAGTTTTTAGTGATTCTGGAAACACACCTGACATTAAAGAAAAGTTGACGATCTGTAACAGGTCTGACTCCAAAGTCTTTGAGACCTTTTTGAAAAAACTTGTTGGCAGGACATCTAAACAGCAAGAGGAGGAGTTCAGTTGACCTAAGATGTCCTCCAGGTCTTTGCTGTTAATACGGTGAAACTGTTTGATGGTGTTTAAACAGTTTTTCGGTGGACACAGTACATATCCTGAATCTGCTGTTGATGTACCAATTGCTTGTCTAATCTTTTGGATTTTTTCTGTGAAGAATTTGGCAAAGTCATTGCAGGCCATGGTCGAATGAAGTTCAGCTGCCACTGACACAGGAGGGTTTGTTAGCCTGTGAACTGTAGAAAATAAGACCCAAGCATTATGACTGTTTTTGCTGATGATGTCAGAGAAAGTTAAGTGGTGATGGGCTAATGAAGTTCTCTGAAGTTCTCTGAAGAATTGACTCTTGTACTGAAAACCGAATTACTCAAAGCTTTTCAATACAGTTCTCTTTGGTGACATCTGGCGGTGAAAAATAGTAAGAACAGCTTGAAACTTCAACTACCTCATTATAACTCATGATATTAAACACAAGATGTTTAATATCATGCGACAGTTCTGTCTGATATCGAGCTACTGCTGTGGTGCTTTAACATGTATTTTGTTGGGTGAAAAAACTATGTTGATTGTTTGATTAAATAATAACAATAAAATATAACTATATGTATAGTGTATTTCTTATGTATGTTTTAGACCCAGGGTAGATGAACTTATATTCTTATATTTATTGTCCAAAAACATTTGTAGTACATGAAATACATTAATGCAATTAAGAGTGTTTGCCACCTTTTGTGCTCACACAGGTTTGGCGTCTGACCCCACTGCTGCCACTAAGGCAGTGTAATTCTGTACAAAATGCTGTTTTCAGAACAAATTATTAAGACAAATTCTTTTTCTGTTTCTCTTTTTTTTTTAGTTTTCAACACATATGGGAAACTTCTGTTTCCTGCAATCCCCAGTCATCTCTGTTTTTGAAGTATTTTTTCTTTAAAATTGCAGGCCACTAAATGTACTGCATTGCAGTGGTGTAAAAAATACATAATTTAAAATGTATCAAAGTAAAGCTAACACTAATTATGTGCATCCTATTGGTGTTAGGTATGAACTTAAATGTGTGTTATACATCTCACAACCAGTAGATGGCACCAAGCTACTGGTGTATGTAACTTTGAGAGTTCCAAGTAACAAGTGCCAGTGACACAACTTAACCCAACCTATGAATGTTTTAAATATATTATTTTATTGTAATTGTAGATTGTATTTTTACAATGGCATTATTAACTTAAGACCAGAAATATAAATAGACCAGAGTTATAATAGGGAGGACAGGCAGGGCTTCCACTCCTTTAGAGGACATGGACAGACCAGTGAACAATGTGGAGAAGTCCATTCGTCAGGTGTTGAGGAAGATGAACATATTCAGGATGACATTAAGACAATACATGGAGAAGAAAAAGATTGATGGAAAAGAAATAAGATAATAAAGGGATATAAAAGATCTGGACTTGCCAATCAAGACTTTGACAAACATATGAAGAAAGAATTGGCAGATCATTTAAAGGCACTAGCACCCTTTATAATGCCAGTTGAGGGTATTTGAGTATGCACAAAGAAATGAGATTTTGATCCAGCTGGCAGGGATATCAGAGGCAAAAACAGTTTGGGTTAAGTGTGCAAATATTAAGAAAAACTAATAGGGAACATTAATAATTATTTCCCCATGAAATGCTAATTATCAGTTATCAAAATGCAGATAGCTCACAGCAAAGCAAAGTTGGATACTTATTTGAAGAGTATAGCCTGACATATGTAAATATGAAAGTAATTGTGATTATCATTGGGAACTTTGCAAGCAAAACCAAATCCTACAACTACGGTGGATTTGGTTGATGATGCCGACACTGTTGCAAATCTTTTAAGGTGAAGTAGTAATAGGTCTGTGAATGGAAAAGCCTTTTCACTTTCAAAGAAAATGATGATTGAGTCATCCCTGGAGAAGATGTGCATAAAAAACAAATACCCACACCACAAAAACTTGGCGGTAGAGCCAGAAGGCAGCAGTGGGTAACATCAACAATTTGATGTTATGGAGTAGGCAAGAGCTATGAAGAGAATTGCAGTTAATTTTGTCTTCATTTGAATTTCATTTTGTTCTGAACATGAGGTCATGTGTCCCAGGCCTTGTTTAAGAAAATTGACTTTTGATGGGCTCAATTGATAGAATTGATGCTCAACATTAAACAGAAATAAAAGTATTTAAAATGAACTCAGTCTTAAACACATTCAGCAGTAATACTAATCAATTTAACACTGATAGATGATGATAATCTCTGCCTGCGTTTCTCTAAAAGTCACCACATGCCAAAATAAGGACAAAACAATTATGCATTTTATAATAAAGTACTTGCAACCCTCCTGCCAATATTTAAATTAAAAATATACAGTGTATCACCAGTGAGCGGAAGCCACAGTCAACTTCTTCCCCGAGCATAAATAACCCACATAAAACCCACTTCCTGCTCAGATCATCTCTCACAGATAAATGACTACAGCTCTCGAGGAGACACCATCTTTTATCTATAAAGAGATAAAGAGAAAGTTTCATTATGACGGCTGGTGTAAGACACCTTCTAGGCTTGACCTTGGCCATCGTCAGCTTTGTGGGGACCATTGTCATCTGTGCTCTTCCACAGTGGAGAGTCACAAAAATCTTCCAGCAATCCAGCATCGTTGCTTCCCAGGTTTGTGGAAAGTCTGTAGTACCTTTAGTGCACAGATTGTGGAGTGCAAAGAGTATGAGAAAACACTTGTGCCTACACAAGTCAAGACCTGTAGGTTGCTAGAGCATTCACTGTCATCGCCATTGTCACTGGTGTCTTTGGGATCCTGCTTGGTGCTGCTGGGAGCAAATTCATCAACTTTGTGCCAGACGAAAGGAAAAGGAGTAAAATAGCTATGGCTTCTGGAGTTGTTTGTCTCATTGCAGGCACCTTTGTGCTAATACCAGTCTGCTGGACCACCATCGCCACCATCCAGAATAATTTCAACAGCTTTCTGCCCCATGGCACTCTGGAACTGGGAGCCTGGCTTTATATTGGCTGGATCACCATAGCACTTCTGTTCCTGGGAGGAGGCCTCCTCTGCAGCTCCTTTATCTGCCGAGATGGAACTGACTAAAACGTTGAGTACGCCAACCCTTGCTCTTTGTAAAGAGCCATATTTACAAAGAGGATTTATTTAGTTACTCATATTAACCTAAGCTTAGAAATCCAGCAGTCTGTTGAAAATGAAACAAAGGTTGAATGAGTAGAATAAGAGTCTAAAATAAGTCTAAAATTGAATTAAAATAGGCAGAAATATTGGTAATTTTAGGATGTAAATTGATTCTTGATTTTGTTGTATTTTATACCATTGTAGAAACTTTTTCTTTTCATGTTTATTGTTTAGGCTGTTTACTATAAACTTGTGGACACAGTTTTCCTTTTTTCTGTGATCTTTGTAAAAATCAAAAGCATGTGCATTCAAAATATATAAAACATGATTGTGTGGCTTAAATCCAGATCTGATCTTTGACTTTTTCTTTATTAAACTGTTCAATATTGATTATTATGTTATTCATTTGCAGTTGCATTCAGAATATTTTTCTGCAGTATTTGTTTAATTTGGGGGTGGGGGATGGGGCGATTAAGTATGACTGTATTGTAACAGTAAAATTGTCACATTAAAATGCCTGGTTATAACATGAGATCATGTTTTGGGGTTTGGGGAATTTTGAGTTTTGTTTAGTTTTTTAAAGATGTCTTTATGTTGGCTGTTTGTTTTGTTTTTTAAATGCCCTGCATCAGGAAAAGGACAATATGTGTCAGGCTTGACGAACAATGTCATGAACACAAAATACAGGCTGGATGCCATTGCCTTTGGTACAGTGATAGCTAAAAGATTAATCCTTATAAGGTTAAAAGATGTGTCATTGGCTACTCTTCATTCAATGGAGAGTGTGAGTGGCTTCACAGAGATGCGACACAATTTTCAGGGTTTGTATTTGAACAATGTCAACAGCTCAACAGGTGGCAAATGAGAATATTTGGAAGAAAACAGAAATACTGAGGACCTGATTATTTATTATAACTATTAACTATTCATTTATGCTCCTCCTGATTTCTTTGAGGGACGGGGGCTTGGGATGTTTTTTTGTTGTCCTGTCAAGTCAAGCTATTGATATAACATTCAATAAATAAAGTGTTTTGAACATTAAACATGCCCAGGAAGAGTTTGGAATGAGTGCTTTGTTTTATTCATTATGAGATATATGATGAGAGATTATGAGTGTGTGCTAAAAGGTTTGGTTTGGTGCTTAATATGTTGGTGGCCTTGTGTGGTTGTATTTGTCATACTATATCCTGCTGCGGTGAAACTGGATTTCACACAGGATATTGTGTTTCTCATCTTACTGTCTGCTTCAGAAATACATTCTGTATGCAATAATTATTCTTATGCATTAAACACACACACAGACTATTGATCTCACACGTACATGAAGTTCTTAATCAGAGATTCCCGTTTAATTTAACACTTGTATGGTGTTCCGGTTTGTGAGACCCATTTTCAGTTTTTTTCAAAAGAAAAATTAAACAATGAATTGTTTTTTCAACCCGAAATTCATTGGCTTTGGCTTATTTTTTGTGAAGAACATAAATCCGAACAAATTTTCAATGACCGCATACTGTACCTCCCCCCACGCATTTACATTACATATAATCTGTTCGGTTCCACTGGACCCAGGTCTATTAAAAGTGTTGAAAGTGTAGGTCCTGTGTTCCCACACTCTGTCTTCCTCCTTTCTCATGTTGCTGATAGTGTTTTCTTCCCTTCCCGCTCCTGCACAAAGTTACAACATTGTTGAAAATTCAACTACCAACACTGTCTGCTCTTACATTCCCTTTTACCCTCTCTCTTGCGGGATCCAAATTTTATTTTCTCATACCCTGTCCCACCTGCAAATTAGGGGCATAATACTATAAATAAGACTTTGCCAGTGTGGTTCCTAATCACAACTGATCAAGATGGCCAAAAGATTATCTGCTCCACAGGCCTTGCAATTGATTTTGGAAGAGAGCGGAGCTTCTGATGAAGATGTCGAGGAAGAGGTTTCAGAATATGAGGATCAAATTTTTGAAAATTCAGAGTCTGACAGTGACTTTGAAGAAGAGGATGAGGTTGAGCACCATTTAGTAACAAAACGAAGATGAGTACCCCATCAGCAGCCAGCTCCGGGACAAGAACAAGCCCACCAGACAGCAAGTGAAGAAATATGGATGTCAAAAAGTGGTGAAATTGAATGGTCTTCTTGTCCAAGAAATGAGCCACCCTGCAGAGCTGCTAATGTGATAAGGATGCAACCAGGGCCAACACGGCTGGCAGTTACTCATGTGCAGGACATCAAGTCTTCATTTGAGCTTTTCATCCCAGATTCCATCCAGAAAATTATTCTGGATTGCAGTAATCTAGAAGAAAGGCGTGTTTTTGGAGAGAGTTGGAAGGAGATGGACCAAATTGATCTACAGGCCTACTTTGGGGTTCTTATCCTTGCTGGAGTTTTCAGGTCCAAAGGGGAATCCACAGAATCCCTGTGGTATGCAGAAACCGGCAGAGAACTTTTCTGTGCATCAATGTCTCTGGAAAACTTCCACAAAATTTCCAGGATTATCCGTTTTGATAGCCAAGATGACAGACCAGCTCAAAGGCAGAGAGACAAGCTAGCTGCCATCTGGACAGTGTGGGATAAGTGGGTGCACCGCCTCCCCCTGTTTTACAACCCTGGGCCTAATGTCACCATTGATGAGCAGCTGGTGCCATTTAGAGGCCGCTGCCCCTTTAGGCAGTATATACCATCGAAACCTGCAAAATATGGTATAAAGATCTGGGCTGCCTGTGATGCCACTTCCTCATACGCTTGGAACTTACAAGTCTACACAGGGAAACCTGATGGAAGAGCCCCTGAGAAAAATCAAGGGATGAGAGTTGTCCTGGACCTGGCTAAGGGACTCAGTGGACACACACATATGACTTTTTTTTTTTACCTCACACAAGCTAGGACAGGAGCTTCTCAAGAGAAAGCTGACCATGGTTGGAATAATATGAAAAAACAAATCTGAGCTCCCACCCCAACTGATGACTGTGAAGAACAGGCCTGTCAAGTCATCCTAGAAACCTGAACTATTAGGAACTTGCAGACATAAGTGCAGGAGAACAGACGTTCTGTCAAAGGACAGAGAAAAAAAAGACCATAAATTCCCTGAAGGGTGATTAGGGAAGTGGAAACACAAGGGAATACGTCAGGAATAAAAATTGAACACCATCCATATGAGACAAAGGTTATCAAAATAAAACTACAAGCAGCATGAACACCGAGATTTAGACAAGGACACGTGGGCTTGAGACTAAGGGTGCAGACACAAACTAAACACCAAAACACAGCAACACAAGCTGATTTACCAACCTTCAAAAATCAAACAGAACCTGAACTGAAAGAGAGAGAGACTGGAGTAAAAGACATGGACGAGGAGAGGAGAAACCCGAGTCCCGTGAAAGAAAAGCAAAATAAAAAGCCAAATAAAAAGAAATATTTTTTAAACAAGGCCAAATGATAAAAACATTGTTTTGAGCCTGACAAAGAAGTTTTGGTCTTGGTCGGTTTATGTGGTTGTATTTCTCACGCTATATACAACTGCAGTGAAACTGGTTTTCACACAGAATATTGTGTCTCTCATCACCGATTCTTGCTTTAGAAAAACAATCCGTATGCTGTCATTTTTCACATGCATTATACAGAGAGAGAAAGACCACTGAGCTTACACGTTAGATGATGTCGCTATGGTGTGACTAGGGCTTAATTTTGCAGGAAGCCAAGTGAGACAATAGCCCTGAAATAATGGAACGCATGACAAACACAATGCAGTCTCTTTCTCATGATGAGTAAAATGCAAGTATTCATTCCTAACACTTTCCAGGTATTTTTTTTAGTTTCATACTAACATCATTTTTTCCTGTAGGCTACATTGCAATGACCCATAGGAACTAGGTGTCTCCATTTTTGTTTTTTATGTCATGCTTTATTCTACAGGAGCTGATTTGTTGCATGAGCTATACTTGCGCCCAGTGAGCTTGCCTATGAACGCTCACTCTGCAGGTCTTTCTGCAGCAGGTCTCTCTTTTGCTCACTGTCCTGATTTGGACACCAGCTTTCTAGACTACCTCAGCTCAGCTACAACCAGTGTTTTACTCTAAAGACCTAATGACATAAATTTTTGCTGTAATTATGTTATATAAATAAATTACCATATACTAGACACTACCTTGTCCAGTCTCCCAATGTTTCGTTGCAATTTATGAGGCAGTTTTTGACAAATGAGAGCTTGTCTTTTGCAATTTAGCTTTCTGAAGTAGTTGGACATGTGTCTGTAATGTGCTTGATAGCCAAAAACTGACTTCTTGTTTTGAAAGTGTTAATCAGTCATGTTAGCATTCACGTGGTTCAGCACTCTGTTATTGTGCAGCTTGTCCTGATAAAGGCACACTCTGCTTCCCTGAGAGACGCTGATATGTGGTAGAGAGTAGAGAGTTCTAAGTTAACTGTTGAGTCCATATAAGGAGCTAGGAAAGAAAAGTGTTTCTTAAAGACGTTTCATTTTGGATGCTTTCTCCGGCCCACAACATTTAGTCTTGGTGATTTCATCCTTTGAAGCTCTATTTTCATCATATATGTCAACAGTTAATTGCACTCAACTGAAATTTTTGGCTACAACTCCTCTAAAATGTTTAGCACATTTAACTGTGTAGTCCATAGTCTGCCTTCATGTTTTGCAGGGGTTAAGCAAGAGGATGCCTGAGGTACTAGTCGCATGAGATAATTAGCAGATGTAACAAAAATGTATGCAGGTAATTGTGTTTGTTTTAAAGAATATATTCATGCAGAGCAGAAATTTAAAGAGGTACAACTTTAAAAGGTATATTCTATCTTAAGAAACTGATATATTCACTGTATATCTGTACTTTCTGTGATGAGTCCAGAATTTATTTCTATTCTTCATTATTTTCTTAAACTTTAAATTAGAGAACATAAGTTTCTCTCAGACACTGCACACTCTACATAAACCATTTCCATTTGTAGCTTAGAAGCGTTTGAATATTCAATTTATATTTGCAGATGGCTCACAAGCAACATCTTTGAAGACTATATTTACATTTTAGGAATTCTTTTGTTATGTAACCTGCATATGTGGTGCAAGAGATCATTTGTGGGGTCAGACGTTTCGATTCCACAAGCGGCAAGTTCATTCACATCAAATGGTTTCTCTACTCTTCCAATATGATGACTAACAGCTATTGTGTTTTGTAAGATTGTTTTTTACCATTTCTATGGTATTCTATTCAGTTAAGTTGTGTTTTCTATTCTATTGCATTGTTTTTTCTATTTGCTGTTGTTTTCTTAAGTTGCATTTTACTTGACCTTTCAGCTCCTTTGTAGTTACATAATTCATCAAAATTAGATTAGCTGGCAGCAAATAAAGATTTGAATTTGCAAAATGAACCACTGAATATATCCTGTTACAATGTGGACAAAAACTGCCTTTGTACTATAAAGGAAATATGTTTTAATAAAGTTCTAGCTAAAAAAAAACAAAAAAAAAACAAAGACAAAAAAAACAAAACACCGCACCCACACTGGAAATTGGTACATAAGATTTATTTATTTTCAAAGCTGACAAGTGTGCTGGGAGTGTAATTCTGGTCTGCAATCCAGGGCCCAAAGGCACCATGGCCAGAATTATCAGCCTGAATAGAAATTGTCAAAGGTGGTCACTCAGAGGAAGAAGAAGTCAATCATATTAGTTTTGCATCTTCTTAAGAGGACTTGACCCACTTTAATAGGCTTTGTGTTGGTGGGGAGTGAGTTTCCTCTCCAGATCCTATGTGGTCAAAAGAGCTTGCAAAGAAAAGCGTCACCTTTGACTACGATGACCTGGATGACTGAGAACCTTCACAGACCAGATCCTATGTGCTTTCATCAGGTTGGCCCCTCTTAATTGCACAGTAGTTCTTTCTTCAACCAACTACTCCTGTGCTCTGTGCCCCCTTGCTTCCTATTATCTCTCCACCAGATTTATCTTCTTCTACTCCTCCCCCTCTTCATCCTCCTTCTTCTTTGGTTCATAATTGCTGCTGACATCCAATAAGGTGCATTACTGCCTCTTGTAGGGTTCTGCAGTCATTTAATTTCACTAACCAGTGACTCTGCTTCTAGATCAGCAGAGTCAAAGACTTAGAGCAAAAACTAAAGTATTGCTGTTTAAATTACATGTCATTTTCCTATATTAAGCTCAGAATGGAATCGTCTGGAGTTTTCTTATTAATTAACAATAAACTTAGTGTACATGTACTCCTAAATTTGATGAAAGTGATAAAAAAAAATAGACAGCTCTCTCTTTTTATTCTGACATTTAACTAATTCAAAAGATATTTCAATATTTATTTATCTAAAACAAAACAAGTTTACTCTAAATTGATGTTGTACAGTAAAAAAAAATGTTTTTATGTTTTTTTCCCTAAAGTGTGTGTAAATATCTGGTTTAAACTGTGAATATATTGCTGTGTATTGAAATTCCTCTTGTTTAGCATAGAAATATACTGAACAAAATACAAAACATAATATATAAAATAACATTTACCTGAGTTTTTTCTTTGAAAGAAGCCCCTTATGTCCTTTCTTGTATATCAGTACATAACTGAAACCGATTTAGAGTGCTTTATTTAGCCGTGGAGGGTAACAACTGAAAATATGAAATAAACACACATGTAAGCTAAGACTAAAAAAAAACAGCATTGTTTTTGATCGGCTTTTCATCTCGCTGTTTGTTGATTCACTTGAAGAGCGAGTAACGTAAAATGGGTCAAGTGATCAGTTTGACATCAATCTTTTGTGATAAACCGTTATATTTACATTATTTGTACAGTATAAATGATTTGCTTTGGTACCTGGTCAAACTTCAGTACACCTCTGTCTGCGCTTCTCCAACAGCAAACTCGCAGGCAGCAGCTCCCCTTGCCCCCTCGCTCAGTCGCTTAGTGCCTGAGCTCAGATCATACCAAAATTAAAAGAAAAGCACAGTGTGCACTATGTGCTTTGAATATTGTGTGTAGTTTTTGTTTTGTACAGTTGTCAGCCAGGCATCTAACTATGAAACAAATTACACTCCAAAAGACCCCGGGCTTCTGAAAAACAACCCGGGCTTAAGCCCAGTAAGCCACCCCCCCCCCACCCCCCCCACACCCCCCCGCTCCGCTGCTGGTTGGTCTCGTAAAAATTTCAAAGCAATGTTAATCTTTTTCTTTCTTGAGAAATATCGTGACACATATGACATGATTTTGCTGTCACTGGTCACATTTAGATCTATAGTCTTTTCATTGTGTTTTTGCCGGAAAAGTTTTTTGTTTTTTAAAAATTATTAACCCCGATTCTTTTGTCCCCATGATAGAACAGAGAAAACCGACTCATAGTGTGTTAAAACATTTATATTTCTTTTTATTCAATCATCTTCCGGAAGAGAGAGACCCCTGCACAGCTCAAACGCCAGTTGCAAGAGCTCTAACATTTTTAGCTCAACATTTGTCTTATATGGTATTATTTCTGTACTTCAGACGTGACACACGTCACACACTGTTTCAAACATTGCTTATATGCTTTTTTGTGTCTTTATCTATTAATATGCCTGTGCACTAAAACTTCCTGTTTTTTAGTCTGGGTGAGCACTTTGTGAGTCAAAAGTGGCCTTGCTCCACAAGCCTTCATTATTAAAGTACATAAAACAATATAATAGGAAAATAAGGATACTAAGGATATTGATTTCATGACAAAATATTATATTATAAATGTATTAAGAAAAAAAAGAAAAGAATGAAATGGCATTCAAACCATCTATTTTTCCTTACTAATTAGCTAGTCTATTTTTCATACAATTCCATAAAGAGAAATCAAAAGCTTCTAATTTTCTTTCCACAAATGTAGATTTGGTACTGTATGACATTTGTTTTTTGAGGGTGTTTTGGGTCCTCCAACCTAAGGAGGTCAGGACCTTGTATGGCAACCCTAAGGGATTCGGCTGTAAGTGTGTGTGATTCATAGATACACTTTAAAGCACTCTTTAAAACACAACTGAGCTCGATAAATGCAATTTTTCATCTCACTCAGTCACAAGAACAGACAGTTTCAGTGTAGAAACACTTACATCTATTGACATCTATTAACCTATGAGCTACAGGTATCGGTTGACAATGAGCTCACTCTGAAAGTCATGTGCGTCATTTTCCTAGCATTGTTCATTTGTTAAATCCCTGTTTGGTATTTAGTATCACCCAAGTAAATAGTGTTCTCATAAATATGCCAGTTCAAAATATTCATTTTATTGTTTCACAGAACATAAAAAATTGATGACATTGGTGGGAGTCTGTATTTCTGTGTAACTCGTTTTGGTGTTTTTTGTTGTTTTTTTCCCATTATATTGGCCTTTGTTATGCACATGAAACTGCTATCTTTTCTACAAGTGTTGAAACAAGCTGGTTGGGTGACATTTCTTCACAAACCTGTTTGACCTTGCATACAGCACTAGAAAAACACCTCCTCTGTCACCTCCTTTAAAATTTTAACCACTGAGCAAGGAACTCACAGTCAACTTCTTCTCTGAGTGATCAGCTGAAACAACTACCTGCTGAACTTTTGTTTCACACACAAAGCTCTCAAGGACGCTCAATCTTTTTTCTTTGACAGGATCAACATGGTTGCTGGTTGTAGACAGCTTGTTGGTTTATTTTTGGGAGTCATCGGCTTTCTTGGGTCGATCATCACCTGTGGACTCCCACAATGGCGAGTCACCGCTTTCATTGGTGCCAACATCGTCACTTCTCAGGTCATCTGGGAGGGTCTGTGGATGAACTGTGTGACCCAGAGTACAGGCCAAATGCAGTGCAAGGTCTATGATTCTATGCTAGAATTAGCTCAAGACCTGCAGGCTGCCAGAGCACTCACTGTCATCGCCATCATCGCTGGAGTTTTTGGGATTCTGCTTGCGGTGGTTGGAGGCAAGTGCACAAATTTTGTCGAAGACGAAGTGCAAAAGAGCAGAGTGGCAGTAGCTGCTGGAATTGTCTTCATCATTGCCGGCCTCTTGGTGCTTATTCCAGTCTGCTGGACCGCTAACACCGTCATTCGTGATTTCTACAACCCTACCCTGATTTCTGCACAGAAGAGAGAGCTGGGAACATCTCTCTACATCGGCTGGGGAACTGCAGGGGTTCTGATCCTGGGAGGGGGCCTGCTCTGTAGCTCCTGTCCCCCCAACAATGTCACTGATTATGACGTTAGGTACTCCAAGGCTCGCTCTGTGGATAGTCATAAGGAATATGTTTAGATAGCGAGCATTCTGCTGGATATCTTAAAGAGTCCACCTTTTAGAATTACAATGTCTGTGATTAAAATAAGTAGAAATGTTTGGAGTGAGACTGTGTAACTTAAGCTTTTTTTCTTCAAAATATACACACATGCAGTATTTTCAGCCTGTTTTTGAATATATCTGTTGTTTTTATGTTTTCTACCACCAGAGATTTTTTTACATTTTTATTTTCTGTTCTTTTTTATATCAATATGGGATACTTTCTTTCAGGGTTATGTCTCAAATCTGACGCTTGTTTAATTAAAACCATTGTAAATCCGTATTGACACCCTTGTAACTCTAGACCTAATTTTTTGACTGCTTTCTCTGTTAAACTAGTGGAATACTGATGGATACATATATATCCATATATATATATATGTATTATGGATGACTGTATGTCAATTAAATTGTATATATGTGCATGTGACATTGCTTGTGGAATTTTTTTTTTATTTCATCATAAGATGAGTCACACTAGTGACAAACAGTAAAGAAATTCAAACAGAAGATCTGGTTTTGCGAGTGTCCTTGAAAGAATCTTTACAAACCGGTTTTGGGACATTTCCTTCTCGTCAAAGAGCCTAAAAAACAGACACTGGATGCTAGCATTTATGTAATGCTATTTAGTATGTGTTCATTTCTTTATTTAGTTTTGTGGATTTCTGAATTAAACACCAAAATCAGGATAAAAAATATTCTTAAATACAGCACTGAAAACTTGGCTCTTTGTATCTGATGTTAAAAAACATTAAAAATAATGTGTAGCATTTTTAGTGAACGCACATTAAACCAGTGTTTCAGTTCCTTTAAAATCCTTATTGACAGTAGATATAAAGTTGAGCTAATTATACATAGGAAGAGACTTTATTTAGTCCCACACGAAGGAAATTTCCTTGTTACAGTAGCACAAGGGACAGAAAGAAAAAGTGAATTAGAAATATACTAGATTTTTTTTAAAGAATACTGTGCAAAAAATACTATACTATGTAGATATGTAGTATATACAGTAACATATACCCCAATTTTTTATATGTACATAATGTGCAGTGGGACCAATAGTAATACACATGTAACACACTTAAACAGTACTTATCCTGTGTGGGTATTGTGCTCTCTGTTGAAGCACCTGTCATAGCTCTTCATCTTACACCACGGTAGTAACAATCTACTGCTGAAGGAGCTGCACAGGGACTCCACAGTTGTATGCAGGGGGTGAAAGGTGTTGTCCATAATGGACATTAGCTTGGCCATCATCGAGCTCTTACCTGCGTCCTCTATGATGTCTAGGGGACTGGCAAGGACAGGACAGTTAGACTCGAATGTTCAAATGTGTTTTCCTGAATCAGCTTAATCATTAAAACCGTGCATAGTTTCTGTTTCTGAGGAAACAAGGGGGAAAAAGTCATTCACAGTGGTACAAATTACAATACACAAGCTTATCTACACAAAATATCTCTGTTCAAATAGGCAAACCTTAAAAAGATTTCAAATTAAATGTATTGTGTTGTATCAGGCTTAACCATAAAATTAATTCCGAAAATAATTTATAGCCCCTGTAAAGTTTAACCTTTATAAGTCATAGAGATTAAAAATGATTTCGAGCTTGATAAAAAGGTTTCATTTTCTGCCACACAAGTTTACATAAGTGTGTGTTCTCTTGTGTGGTACGGGGGTTTTGCATATTTCGAACAGGTTTTTCTGCACTGTGTGCTATTCAAGTGAAACTTCTGTCCTGTCCTCTCCCAGGAAACTTTCCACCCTCCTTCTGTTTCACATACTCTGCATGCGCACATTATTCAAATACATTAGTTGCGTGAAGAGGCCTCTGACCTAACACATGTATTAAGTTCTTAATCAAATTAAATCACCTGTTAATCAAATGCAGCATTTTCGCAGAGGTATTGTATGTGACAGATTAACATCAGAATAGACCATTGGTAGGCGTTGGTTTATACCTCTGTTTCTTCTGCCTACTTCATAGCTGTTGTTTACAAAATGTTCTCATAAGGCAAAGATAATGAGCGAGGGTGATGTCATTGACTATTCATTTTCTTTCTCTCTCTCTCTCTCTGTCAAATTCCAGTTCTTTATTTTTTCTACAGAGTAGGTGTGGCACTGTCCACACCTGTTCAGTACCCCATAGGCATCTGCTCAGGTGACAAAAAAGAACGAATGCTCTCAGGTGCTGAAGTAAAAAGTAAAGAAGGAAGAGGCAGAAAGGCATAGTATAAAAGGGGAGGGACATATGCTGTAAACAAATGAAGTGAGGCTTAAGTAAGACACGCCTCCATCCCAGTAGCAAAAAACTGTAGGCAGGACAACAACTGCAACAGACTAGGCTCTCCTGAGATACATAGTTTACAACACTGCAACAGTAGCAGGAAAAAGTACGCACAGTACGCACATGTTGAGAAGGACTGACAAAGAAACACTCACAGAAAGATACAAGAGAAGAGCAACCAGAGGAAAAGACAAGCAAATGCAAAAGAGACTCAGCAGAAATCAAGAAACGCAGCAAGTCACCTTTTAAAACTCTGCAAGGATTTTACAAAAAAGATTTTTTTTCTCCAGACCTACATTATGGCCTCGATGGGGATGCAGATGTTTGCTAGTGGCCTCTGCCTCCTCGGTTGGGCAGGGGTCATCGTCATCTGCTTACTGCCAATGTGGAAGGTCTCGTCCTTTGTGGGCACCTCCATCGTCACCTCCCAGATTTTCTGGGAGGGCATTTGGATGGCCTGCGTGGTCCAAAGCACAGGTCAGATACAGTGTAAACCTTACGAGTCCCTCCTTGCCCTCAGTGGTGACATGCAGGCTGCCAGAGCTCTCACTGTCATTTCAATCACTGTAGGTGCAGCAGGACTCATTATGGCCTTTGTTGGAGGAAAGTGCACCCGCTTCTTGGATGAAACTGGAAATGGGGCAAAGGGCAAGATGGCTGTTGTGGCAGGAGCAGTGTTGATGGCTGCAGGTCTGTTCTGTTTGATTCCTACATCTTGGGTGGCTGGGGCTTTAGTGAAGAACTTCTACAGTGCCTACAATGATGCTCAGAAGAGGGAGATTGGTGCCTGTCTCTACATTGGCTGGGGAGCATCTGTTTTGCTTGTTCTGGGAGGCGGTTTATTCATCAGCTCTGCATGCCCCATAAAAGCCCATGACACAGAGAAGAGGACATCTGTGCGTTACCAGGTGGTTCGCTCCTACAACGGGTCCAACCTGGGGGGTTCTCATCGCAGCAGGGCGCCATCAGCAACGTCACTGCCTGTTGGAGTGGACTACCCCAGGCCTCATGGCTATGAGGGAGTGACTTCAAAGCCCCAGCAGTACCCAAGGCCTCCATCCTATCAGTATATGTCTGAGCAGGGCTCAAAAGAGGAGTCAGAGAAATCATGGGCACCTTCAACAAAGTCACAACTGAAAAAGGCAGACTCGACAAAATCGAAACACAGTGATGTACCATCTACAAAGTCTCAGCTGAAAGAAGCAGAAATGGACACCTTATCAGTTAAGAGTGACGGGGAAGATTTATCCTCAAACCCACCAAAGACATACTTATAATATAATTACATATAATTAAATTTGTGTTCTTATGTTGGCAAAAAAGACAGTTTACTATACTGCTATTTATAAGTTGCCTTTTCTTTCTTTATTTGAGTATAAATATACTCCATGATGCTTTCTTTTTAAAGGATGAGATAGAAAGGTTCAGGAGTACATTTATCAACATGCCAAAGAAATGTGTGAAGAATGCGACAAATTAACTTCTAACAAATTCCTATTTAAACTCTGATACTGTAAATGTGAAACATTAATTTGCTACCAGATATGTTTGGGGTTTTTGTGTGTGTTTACCTCAGACTTTTAAAGTTCTCGTTTAAAATGGGCAGCAGGGTTTTACCTTTGAGTAGACACATATTTTATTAGACACATACACATTATATATTATACATTAATTGAAAGCATTACATTATTGAATGTGCTCTTTGGTGAATATCTCTATGAAGAAATTCAATTATTGAAAATACAAAGTTTTGTCATTTTGTTATTTTAATGATCATGCCATTTGGCACAGTGAAATGTCATTGCACTTTGTTGACTGATACTTTTGCATTTGCTGTTCAATAAATGACTGTAAGCTGATCTGAAAAGCATCCAGCTAATTTTTACATAATGTGAGGCATGAGGTGAAAAAGGGCCTTTTAGAATCCCCCTGGACTCTCAGTCCTGTTCCTGGCAATTAAAAGCCACAGGACAAACTGGTTTGGCAGAAAGTAAAGTTACAGGCAGGTGTGCAGTGTTAAAAGAGGAACCATTGTGTGTTTGTTGAAGATTCAACATTTAGTTTCAGTGAATCATGCTCGTATCATGTGATCATGCATGTTGTTTTAATTACTTAGTGATATTTTGAGCTGCCCAAAATGCAGTTCCTTAACTAGAAATATGCATCTGTCATGTTGTGTCATGTACAAAAGCTTTCTCTAAGATTATACCTGTTGCAAGCATGTCTTAAAGCATGTTTTAAGACCTGATATGACTTCACTTGTATAATCTACACTGTCCTACAAAAGCATTGCACTACTCTACACATCACCAGATAAGCACACATCCTCTTGCCTTCCCACAGCTCTTCTTACTCCTCAGCTTCAGCTCACATGGTTTTGCATTGACGATTGTCATGGTGATTTCAGTAGGCCATGCAAATGTATCTATCTGGTGATAACAGAAGTTGTTTTTTTGAGGGACTCAGTAGGCAACCTGGTAACCTTTTTCTGCAGAAAGCAGGAAACATGATTAGGAGTGATCATATTTTGTATTGCAGATTTTCCCTCAAGCAACATTTGCATGAAAGTGCTGAAAATTCAGTGTGATTAAAACAAAACAAAAAAAAAGTGGCTAAACTGGATTTTACCAGGTCTGTTGACATTGCACAGCTTTCTCATGACAGCAACAGAAATGTGACTAAAACCAAGAGCTCAAGAAATCTTAACCACATCACAAAATTCTGCAGAGGTGAAGGAAAGTGTGATTGAAAACAAGATAATCTACATATGTAAACTGATCTTAAATCAACTTTGCATCATGCAAAATCTGACAGCCAGCAGACAATCTCACAGCCTTGACATTGTCAAACAATTAAACATTCACACATCCAAGAGAAAGAGCAAAATTAGGACTTACTATTAGGGTAAAAGGTAGCAAATGACTTATATGTTATTTGCTTTTTATTCCAAAGATTCTCTTCAGCTCATAATGCACTGTGATAAACCCAGAGAGAAATATGACCAATAACAAAATGGTTGACTGATAAGCAGTCATCCAGCCAGAGCCTACAGATGGATAGTGCACGCAGATAGTGCATGCAGAGCAGCACTGCTATATCAGAGACAAAGATGTGAAATTTTCTGCATAAATGGACTAGCAGGAATACTGAGTGATACTTTAAACGTTGTTTTTAAAAAAAAAAACATTTCATACACATTGCTGTTTTGTCCTTCACAAAATGCGGTATGGTTCGACATTGCTTACACTGCCACCTGTTGTCCTTTTCTTCGTTTCTCTGGTTCCCCCCTCCCCCCCCTTCTACCTGTCCCTTCTCTCTGTGTGTGATGGATACCTGCATGTCTTTTTTTTTTTTCTTTTTTGCTCTATAGCCAATTCATACACTCTAGGCTCACACTTACATTTTATGTAAGTGTATGTTTTACCAGGTCATTGGTAAAACATCTACACTTCATCTTGGTTGCTTAACATAAAATCCACCGTGGTGGTGTACAGAAGCATAATTGTCCAATTTCTCATCGACTTTTCAAACAAATAGCAAATAAAGTTAATAAAGTTTTAAGCACAAAGGGGATAACCTAACATCTGAGCCAACTGAATTACTGAATTAGAAAATGCAACCTCATAAACTCACTTATTAGTGGATGGCAGATATTAATGCACAAGAGACACAGTTACAGACACAAGTTATACAACCATTTATTTAGAAAAGGGTTCATTTACTTTCAATAAGGAAAAGTCTGTTACTCAGTTGCAAGATACTCATTTGGTTGAAAGCAGCTTTCCATCTTTGAGCCTACTTAATTCTGCAAATGCAAAAATCAAGCCTTCCTTTTTAATCTTATGTCAATTTTATCCAGTTTTTGTTTCTTCTCTAATAAGTCTATCTTGTACCTTTGCTGGTGTGATTTTAAACCACCATACACTTTTGTGATATACGTATAATTATAGTTTCTTGTAGAGATATACAGCGCCAGATATGTAGCCATCCTCGTGCTCCGACACAGCTCTCTCCCAATTTTCCACCTCTGTGACCTCCACACAAGTCCAAAGCCCCTCGTTCTCCATCTGCCTGAGCTCAGAGTCAAGAAAGCCTTTGTACTCCAGATTGTCCTGGTTACTTCTGGTAGTCATGCAAATGTAGCCACCTGGTGGAAAGAGGTGATAGTGCAGTAAGTGATAAGAGCTCATCTTCAGTAAAGTGATGGGAGACTGTAGGTGAGACAGAACAACAACAACAAAAACACAACAAAAACACAACAAAAACATATTCACACCTGGTTTGGTGGACTTGCACAGATCTCTGACCACAGCAGGAGGGACATGACCAAAACTTAGTCCTCCAACAATCACAACCACATCAAACGAATCTACTGCAAAAGGTAGAAAAGGGGAATTAGTGCTTTAAGGATAAGGCTTGGACTTAAAACATGGACATAATCTTTTAACATGAAAGTTTGTCCTTATAAATGGTAAATGGCCAGTATTTGTAGAGCACTTTACTTAGTCCCTATGGACCCCAAAGTGCTTTACACTACATTCAGTCATCCACCCATTCATTCACACACTGGTGATGGCAAGCTATATTGTAGCCACAGCGGCCCTGGGGCACACTGACAGAGGCAAGGCTGCCGGACACTGGTGCCACCGGGCCCTCTGACCACCACCAGTAGGCAACGGGTGAAGTGTCTTGCCCAAGGACACAACGACCGAGACTGTCGGAGCCGGGGCTCGAACCGGCAACCTTCCGATTACAGGACGAACTGCCAGCTCTTGAGCCACGATCGTTCTATATGAGGACAATGACTTTATTTGACAGACACAAAATTCATAATTTAACAACATATAAAAACTTTCTTGAGCAGAAATAAGGACAATTTCCTAATATGAGTACACAGAATGACAATGACATAGGAAAGCAATAACAGGTAAGTGTTGTATAAAATATAAAGATAAATAATATCATATGACAATAACAGTAATTCTTTTACTTTTTAAAATTATGATTTTAGATTTCATAACAATAAAAAAATGTGAAAACAATCACTTGAAATGCGATAATTTTAAAATAGCTCTGAAAAATAGAGGCACACAAATGCTAATTAAAAGCATCTTACCTGAGAACTGAAAATTAAATTACACAGTAATTAATGACTTGGATAAAATAATAATAAAGCTTTAAATACCCCACTGGATAGGCAGTGGCTCTTCTCCCAGCATGACCTGCTTCGAATCCTGGTACAACCCGCTCTGTCTTGCCAACTCCAACATAGCTTTGCTTCCATCTACCCCCACAAACTTTCCAAATCCAAGTTTCTTTAACTGTGCAACATGTTTAGGTTGTTATCAGACACATTGTTATTGAGTTGTAGAATCAAGAAAGAAAAGGTCACTACATTATAAGAAATTTCTAGACATTTATTTAGACTGACAAAGATCAAATATCAACAATGTTTTCAAAAAAGGATTTGTCCGATATTAAATTGCAAATCACTTCATTTAAGGCTGCACATTTACAGTTTCTCCCTGAGGCCATGTGTTCTTTTTCTATTTTACCTGTGTGGCCACCAGTCCTGTACCACAGGCCACATCCAATACGACGGCACCTTCACGATCTCCACTGAAATGGGAAGAGATGCAGTTTGCTGCCAGAGTTGGTGCACGGTAATCCAGGACAGCCACATCCTACTCAAAAACATGAACAGTCACCCATTAATTATGTATGAAACACATACATAACATTGTTCCATCAGATAAATCCTTTAGAACTGTAATTTGTACTCTTTTACTTTATATTACATATGTAACGATAAATTTCACAACATTGTATTTTCAGATGCATTTTCTTCTTATAATAAACTTGCACTGTGCTAACAATTTATTTTATTTACCTGGAAAAAAGTACCAATATTTTCATTATTATCCATTATATATACATTCAAAAGATTAGTACATGTCAAACATTGCTAAAAAATTACAGTAGACTAAAAGAATGACAAATGTAACATTAGTGCCTAAAATTATAACAATACAGATAACATTTAAGCATGTAAACTACAAGGAACTAGAGTAGAAAAACAAGCCATATAGGCAGTGATGTGGCTAATAATAAAAATCAGCAAGTATTAGTAAAATATAAAAGGTAAGGTTATCTCACCTGATCATAGTTCTCTGCCCAGGAGTTGTAAAAAGAGACCTTGTCCCTTGATGTTGTGTTTTTATGAGCTGATAGAATAACTGCTTTCACATTTTCAAATGTGTTAGCCACAGCTGACATTATATACACACCTGCTGAGAAGAAACAAACATAGTCAAGCAAAATCATAACAACCAGAGACTCCAAGTGTGCATACACATTACAGATTCAGTCTTAATATACAGGCAGCGTACATTCTTTGGTTCATTTTCTAGCAAATTTAATTTTTTGTTTTGAGATTTTAATTGCTCTGTCAGTCATCATAAATTTAATTTGTTCGTCTACTCAACAGATCTGTTGACTACTTTCACATTAGCCAAATTAAAGAGCAAAAATGAACAATTTTGGAAACTAAAACCAGCATACGTTTGTCTGAACAGTCTGAATCATTAATCAATTAACACAACAGCTGCACATTATTGTCATTATTATTTTTATTGTATTATTATAACTTATGCAATGTAGTAAATACCACGGGCTCTTTCGGCTTGCACACTCACTTGTCTGATTTCTTTTACGGTTGTAGAAGACACAGTCTGCTGCTATGACATATATGTATACGTGTAAAGATGACGAGACGGCGCCAGTTTACCAGCAGTCGTCTCCCTGGATCTTTCTACTTTCTCCGTTCACACTCCAACAATAAAGACAGGACTAACACTGCAGCAAACTGAATCGGGGACACCGAGAGCCTGTGCAGCAACACCAGGAAGCAACCAATGACTGTATTAAAGAGCGGGCACGCTATTCCCTCAGTTAAGTCTTTCAGGGAAAGAGGCCGCTTTCTCTGCTCTTTTTCCGCCATGAAGAGGCGTTTACATTCTTTCAGATTATTTTCTTTCCTATACATTTTATTCTATAATATGTGATCTTTGGTAGCTGCTGCATTCACGGCCACACACCACGCCTGGAACCAGTATTTCCCGACAACCACCGAAGGAGGCATTTGAACTCGCGCTTGCTCATGCGCAGTAGCGTTATCCACAGTTGCTATTCGTGTTCCCACCTGTAGAGTGTCTGGGAATCAAAACAAAAATCTTCTGGAAAGTCGTCCTAGATTTTAACAGAAAGCTAACCCACCTAAAACCGAGAGAGTTAGCACAGTTGTTCCCAAGTGTTATTTGAATCAGCTTTAACATCTGAATTTCATCATGGGAGTTTCTCAAAAGTTTCGCTCTTTCTACAACTTTTTCTGCTCGGTTTTCGTGGCATAGCTGGAAAGCTAACTGCTGTTTGTTGTAGTAAATGTTAGCCTAGCATTGCTCTCCCCACACAAAAGCCCTGCCTCTTCTCAGAGTTGTTGGACACCAGAAGTTTCAAACTTTACTAAGCGGTAATGGCCCCATCTAACTTTTTAATGCATGTTGTTTTGATTCATTTTTTTTTGTATCTCTAAAACCGCTGGAAAAACTAATTTATCGTTTGGATGCTAAAGAGAACATGATCAAGAAGCAGTTCCTTCCATGCGCTTAACACTGTAAATTACATTAAAAACGTGCTGCTTAAGTCATCAGTTGGTTCATCGTATCACTTGTTAAATGTAATTTGTAGCTCTATAATCTGTTCTGTTAATTTTTTTTCCACAGCTTTTTGACCGAAACGTCTTCAAAATGTCTATCCTGGGATTAAAGAAGAAGCAGCCAAAGACTTTTAAAGTCAAAGTTATCACTATGGATGCTGAAATGGAGTTTAGCTGCGAGGTATGGATATATGCGAGCCTGTATAATAGGTCGAAGTATAATAATTAACTGTGATTACATTTTTATATATAATCTTTGGCTCCTTTAAAATGAACTCCCAGATTAACAGTAAAGAATTGCTTGAAAAGGCCATGCATCACACCTTGCAAAATTTAAATTCGGCAAAATTGTTGGAGGCCTTTCACTGGTTTTAAACGTGAAGGGCACTGCTGTAATCTAAGACACATGTCATGCAGCCTCATGTGTCTGTCAGGGTTTACCCAGGAAATAGTTTATCAGCAGCAGTTATAGATCCTGACACACGTTATCTTGTGATTGATTGAGCAAGTAAATGACAGTCAACAATAGCTATACTCATGTGGGGCCTCTGCTGTGTGAAATAATACCGCTACTTTCCCCCCACAAACATTGATATGTTATCTTTTTAAACCACAGCTCATTTTTGTCCTGTGAAAGATTACATTTCACAGGATACATTAGATTCTTGGGGATGTGTCCCACCTACACTATAAAACACTGCAGGGAGCCCTGCCAGTACACCAGGATTGAAACATTATTATAATAATTATTCTTACGTTTTTCTTTATATTGAGACAGGACAGTTAAAGGGCTACAGCTGCAAATACCCTTGCTTTGAGCATTTTCACTCGCTCATATCTTTCTAACTCCTTTCTTTTCAGGTCAAGTGGAAAGGTAAAGACCTCTTTGACCTGGTATGTCGAACTGTTGGTTTGAGGGAGACCTGGTTTTTTGGACTCAGGTACACAGTAAAGGATACCTATGCCTGGCTAAAACCAGACAAGCGGGTAAGTGATGGAATAATTCTAAGGAGATTGGCTCTGAGATCCAAAAATAAACAAATAAACCCCCAATTTAAAAAAAAGAGTGTAAAATGTCAATAAAAACACGGCTCAATAATTTACAGACCTCATAGAGCCACATGTTATTCACAATAGACTATAAATGCATATACAATCTTTGAACGGCAAAAATGTCCCATTTTAGGAAAGTTGGGACAGGGTCATGTTTACCACTGTGAAGCATGCACTATTCTTTTAATACCAGTCTGTAAAAATCTGGAAAAGGAAGAGAGCCGCTGCTGGTTAATATTCTAGTTAATATTCTAGTTAATATTCTAGCTTTTTTGTATTTTTTGTACCATGGAGTACCAAATGATTTCAGCTGGTGAACTGCAGCCAGGCAGTACCTGGACTCTACTATGAAGTATGGAATTATGGAAGGAAAAAAAGGTCACCTGGATATTTGGAAGGTTATACAGGTTGCTTAAATAAGACATTTATATTGGCTAGATCAGTCAGCGTTGTATTTCAGCGTGCAAATATTTCTTCATGCTGGAAGAGAGAAATTCAAAATGAGTTGAGAAATTTGTTTTCTGTGGAATGGAACATATCAGTTAAAACATTTGATGTTTTCTATGTTCTTCTGTAAAACATATATGGCTTTATAGGATCAACTCTTTTTGAATGGTTGTATAAACATAATATAATAACTTTTCCTTTTCATCTTTCATCAAGGTCTTGGACCAGGAGGTTCCTAAGGACTCTCCCATAACATTTAATTTCCTTGCTAAATTTTTCCCGGAAAAAGTAGAAGAAGAGCTGGTTCAAGAAATTACTCAACACCTCTTCTTCTTACAGGTACTCTGATAACTTTGTGGTGAAACCTTTAGGTGAATTTCTTTCCTTTAGTTTATTTTGAATTTTAACTCAACCTGTGTGTAGCATTTACCTCACGTCTAAGAAGCTTTTATGTAGCTCAGTACATGTTCACACATGTTGTCAACTTCTTGTTTAGGTAAAAAAACAGATATTAGATGAAGAGATATTCTGCTCCCCTGAAGCTTCAGTTCTGTTGGCATCATATGCCGTCCAAGCTAAGGTAAGAAAATCTGGAGGGTCAAATTCTCACTAAACCAGCAGTGAGCTCGGCCTTCTTTTATCTGAAAATAATTAGTCTCCTGGAGTACATTTGCTGCTGGAGACCATCATGCAAATATGAAACAAAATCAATATAATGCAGATTACTTATATGGACAGCATGAAGAGCAGTGCATTCATGAGATACAAAAGGGCTAAAATTTGATAAAGGGCAACTTATTTATTGCACAGATCCTAATGACCTCTGTTATTCAACCAAACCCTGAATAAATATTTTCCTCTGTGTGTCATTAATGTTTGATTTCTTCTTTACTGTTGTTTCCCTTTCAGTATGGAGACTATGATCCAAACTTCCATAAACCAGGCTTCCTGGCACAAGATGAGCTTTTGCCAAAAACAGTAAGTATACAGGTCTCTGTGCATATTTGACCTATGAAAACTGGTGTTTCCCAGAATTATTTTCTTTTGTTAGCAGTCATTTCTGGCCAAGTTTGTCAGACACCATCTGTGCATTCAGTGTATTAACATTTTCCCTGTGATCCTGTGTCTTTATCCCAGGTTGTGATGCAGTACCAAATGACAGCAGACATGTGGGAGGAGAAGATCACAGCTTGGTATGCCGAGCACAGAGGCCTCGCCAGGTACAGCTGACCCAGGGGGCTGCTGAAGACCAGCATGTGAAGACTTATTAACACCTTTAGCAAAAGATTGCACTAGATTGTGTAGTTTAAGTGTAATCGGTTTATCATTGTGTGATCCCATTTCTTATTTTCACATCATCCATATAGAGATGAAGCTGAGATGGAATACCTAAAGATTGCTCAGGATCTTGAGATGTATGGTGTCAGCTACTTTGAAATTACTGTGAGTGTGAATTAGTATGACTTGATTTCACATTTTTGAATCTGACATTTAACTTTGCTGTCTCTTGGGTTAACATTTGTGTTTCTACATATATTGGCAGCAAAATAAGAGGGACACAAACCTCCTACTTGGAGTTGATGCCCAGGGTCTGCACATCTACAGCCCCAACAGCAAACTCACCCCTAACAAGTCCTTTCCTTGGAGCGGCATCCGTAATATCTCATATAGTGAAAAGGAGGTAAGGGCGAGGAGTGGACTGTCCTGCAGACAAACTGGGCATAATGCTCACATCCAAAATAATATTCTTAAAATACTCTTAGATTGATATATTTTGTCTGCAATTTTTTTTGCCTCTCATTACTTTTCTGCCACCTGAATTGAGACACTTGTGGGTATTTTTAAATGGCTGTTTTGTATTACTGTGTCTGTGTATCTGAGAATCCATTATTATCCATTATTATCCATCCATCATTAAAATTATACTCGATGAGCAGCCGTAGCACATTTGACTAAAAAGAAAAGATCACTGGCAAGCTTCTTGGAACATATACTGTGATGCTGACCCCCTCAAATGGTGGAAGGAACATAAAGTTGGCTATCCAGCAATGAACTGCCTGGCCAAAAATTATCTTTGTGTGCCAGCTACCAGACACCCTTCTGAAAAGCTTTTCAGTTACAGCTTAACAGTGTAACCTGTCACAGGGCATCTTGCTCTGTGTTGTTGTTGTTGTTGTTGTTGTTTTATTTATATATATATATATATATATATATATATATATATATATATATATATATATATATATATATATATATATATATATATATATATATATATATCTTTATAATTATTCCCAATTTTTACAAAGAAACTCACTGGCTAGAAAAAAGAATAGAATTTTCCTCATTTTATTCCATTTCATACTTTTGCATGCAAGCATTGCATTTTCTTGATTGCGCAAATGTGAGTCTTTGGTATGCAAGAAAATAACATTTTATTTAAGGGGCATTGTTATTTAATATATGCAGATAATTAATTTTTCTTATTTATATTTTTGTAACATTTTTCATGTACATCTTAAGTTGTATGTTAACAAACGTGCCTGTGTGACATTTGGTTTTGATTTTGAGCTGCCTTTTTGTTATATTATTACAGCCTTACAGCTGTGTATTGGAAACTGCTTTCTTTCAGTGTCATATTTTCTTTCATGTTGATCTATTGTAAACTGTGCTCTTGGGTAATCTGCATGTTTTGTTTTGTTTTTTGTTTTCATGTTGTTGCAGTTCACAATCAAACCTCTGGACAAGAAGAAAGATGTTTTCAAGTTCTACTCATCTCAGCTGCGTGTCAACAAGCTGGTTGGTTTGCCTCTGTGTTTGTGATGTCATCTACTTAAAGGTTAAATGTTGTATGTCGTAAGTTTGTGCTGATTATGTTTCACCTGACTCCTTAGATCCTGCAGTTGTGCATTGGGAATCATGATTTGTTTATGAGGAGGAGGAAGGTGGACTCAATTGAAGTGCAGCAGATGAAAGCTCAAGCCAAAGAGGAAAAGGCCCGCAAGAAGGTCTGTGTTCTCAACTCCACTGGAACATCACATTAGATAGGATGCTCACAGTCATCGATCATAAATCTTTTATTGTGGTTAACAAACTTTAAATGGGCCGCCATGTAGATGGAGCGCCAGATCCTGGCACGGGAGAAACAGATGAGGGAGGAAGCGGAACGGGCAAAAGAGGAAATGGAAAGAAGACTGTTCCAGCTGCAGGATGAGGCACGACTGGCTAACGAGGCACTGGTGAGAATATTGTCATTAACCTGAGATAACTCTTGAATTTTCAGAGTTTATCTTATGCAACTTTGTAAAAATTTGGATTAAATGTTAAATAAATTTTGTCCAGCTGCGATCTGAGGAGACAGCAGACCTGCTGGCAGAGAAAGCTCAGATTGCTGAGGAGGAAGCGAAGCTGTTGGCCCACAAAGCTGCAGAAGCTGAGCAGGAGAGGCAGAGGTTAGAGGTCACAGCCATGAAGACCAAGGAGGAGAAGAGGCTCATGGAGCAGAAGATGAGGGAGGCGGAGCAGCTGGCTGTAAAACTGGTGGAGCAGTCTGAGCGGAGGTCTGAAATCATTTGAGTTTTTATTTTAGATATTTCCATTAGTTGAAATTTAATCCCTTTATAACGTTTGTCCGTGCATAACATTTATCAACTGGTAACTAAATAAATGAAACACTATTAATAAAAGTCCTCTAAAAATATTTCACATAAACTTGCAAAGATTTAGCCTAAGCTGGCATGTGGTGGTAATTTTAAAAGAGTTTTCCACTTATTCTGAAATATGTCTCTCTGAGATTTTCAAAATGAGTAAAAAAAAAAAAAGATGCAGGAAACCCGAGAAATGCTTTTGATTCCATCCAGTTTTCTTCCCTCTCAAAACCCAGCATTCCTCCTCAACCACCAACAGCATTGGGGTTCACTAAAATGAATGTGTTAGAAAAACTGGGTCTGTTGCTCTGTCATTATCTTGATTCTGTTATAACATTAAGGCTGGGTTTAAACATGCATTGTTAAACTCAAAGGCACATGATCACTTAAACTTAATTACTGAAATCACCTAAACTCAACCTAAACCTAAGCTGCTATATATAAATGTACTTGGTATAAATGTGCTAACTGTGCTATGCATAAATAGGTCTGCAAATCAGTTCAAAAGGAGGATAAAAGCCCCCTAATTGTCATGTCATCGAGAGACACATGATGATCTTCATGTCTTTGATAAGAAGCCTATAATGCTTCATTTGTGTTCCTTTTGTTTCAGAATAAGTTGTAAAAAGAAAAGAAAAAAGTACTGCTCTGATAATAATCACAAGTATTTACTTTACTCTTAGTTGAACTGACTAAACTCTGACTCTGATTCCAGGTTGAAGGAAGCTGATCACCTGAAACAGGACCTGACTGAGGCAAAGGACGCCGAGAGGAGAGCCAAGCAGAAGCTGCTGGAGATCACCAAAACAACCTACCCTGTACGTTGATCACACTTCTGCTTCTCTGATCTCTGTGATGCCTGGATTTCTTTTGTAGATTGAAGGAGTTTGTTTTCATTATAAGAGCTTTGATCTCCATGTTATTACGCTGCAAAGGGCATTGATTAGCTGCTCTAGGTAATTTATGAGCTTAATATGGACCATCAATTCGAGATCTTCAAACTTATTTTTTAGGGAGGATTATCATTGTTCTATAACTTCCCTCATTTATTTCTTGAAGTTAGTGATTTCATGTCTCCCAGAATGTTTTTAATGGCAAGAGAAGTGGTGCGAAATCTGTTGGTGTTATTAGTATTGCAGATTTATATTTATTAGTGTGGATAATTGACAAGAAAAAACCCACAAAACGTGGGTAATGTGTTTTATATCAGTCGCTATAAATGAACTTTGTTAGTAACCAAGTTAGATAGAGAAAGCTGTATGCTTTTATGTGTTATTGCTCAAAATGAGGGATTTCAAATAGCAGTGGTATTACACACAAAACTGAATTTTCTGATAATGATAATTCAGTGAATTATTTTGTTTTTTTGCCCTCATGTGACCACAGATTTTAAAAGTGTAATGTGCTTTACCTTTGTGAATATTTATACTTAAATGACATCTGTGCGCTTGTCTTCCAGCTCATAGCAGCTTATTCTGCTCCCCCTGCTCCTCCTGCTCCTCCTGAAGCAGCCGACTTTGCCTGTGAGTCACCACCTGCACGCCTCGACTTCAAGGACTCCGACATGAAACGGCTCTCTATGGAGATTGAGAGAGAGAGGTAAGCCAGGGTTTAAATCCCCTGCAACGGCACTTTAGAGTGACAGTTTGGCTGTTTGTTGATGATACTGTGGCATGCATAAATACAGGCTGGAGTACATGGAGAAGAGCAAACATCTTCAGGACCAGCTGAAGGAGCTCAAGTCTGAGATCGAGTCTCTGAAGCTGGAGGAGCAGCAGCAGCAACAAGCCAGCCTCTACAACCTGCACAGTGAGGCGAGGGGGTACATCCCAGAGCCCGTCTACATAGCTCACAGCAACGTACGTATGAGCCATTCATGTAATGTCATTAGTTTTATTGATGCTTAGTCATGTGTCAGAGTGTTAGTATAACCAAACCAGTAACTGCAACTCACGCCCACTAATGCGCATTCGGAGTTTGTGAAATTCTGGGCTGATATCAGTTTTTAAAATACAGAAAACTAATATTAAAATATATTTTTATATATCTTTTTTGTGCTGTGTTTTAAACAAAAGAAGAAAAAAAGTCCCTGTTTTTTAAAAAAAAAAAAAATGAACTGATCTAAAGTTTTTTTGTTTAACTCTTCATTACATATTTAACTTCCTAAGACCAAAACTCTTCCACGGCAAGCATTTTGAATTTCTTTGATATTTGTGCTGATTGGGACCTGATGAATGTAAAAACAAAGAATTACCAGATTTTTTTTTACCTTATTTTTGTTTTTAAGAAAAATAAGAGCCACATATGAGGATATTCGTTTAAAAGTTTGATAGAACAATAGCAGTATAATGTCCTCGTAAGTGGATCTCAGGCCCTTGTAGAGCAAAATTTAGTATTTTAGTCTAAATAACCCAAAATGTGATGTCCACATATGTGGATGCCAGGTTCTAGGGGGTTAATCAGGTTGTGAACAAACATCTGATATCCAAACATAAACTGTGGTAACCTTTTCATTCAAAATGAAATTTTGGACAGTTTAAGTGCAAAATGTAATTTTTGGGGTAATATTTCTTAAAATTTCAAAACTTCTAGATTAACATTAACATGCAAAAAGCAGATTGTGTTCATCATTTATTTTTAAGGTCATTGATTGTTTTCATTTGTAGCACATTTATAAATTTTATATATATATATATATATATATATATATATATATATATATATATATATATATATATATATATATATATATATATATATATAACACCCAGCACGCCCCTGCGGGCGGTTTATCCTTCAAGCTCGGGTCCTCTACCAGAGGCCTGGGAGCTTGAGGGTCCTGCGCAGTATCTTAGCTGTTCCCAGGACTGCGCTCTTCTGGACAGAGATCTCCGATGTTATTCCCGGGATCTGCTGGAGCCACTCGCCTAGCTTGGGAGTCACCGCACCTAGTGCTCCGATTACCACAGGGACCACCGTTACCTTCACCCTCCACATCCTCTCGAGCTCTTCTCTGAGCCCTTGGTATTTCTCCAGCTTCTCGTGTTCCTTCTTCCTGATATTGTTGTCATTCGGAACCGCTACATCGATCACTACGGCCGTCTTCTTCTGTTTGTCTACCACCACTATGTTCGGTTGGTTAGCCACCACCATTTTGTCCGTCTGTATCTGGAAGTCCCACAGGATCTTAGCTCGGTCATTCTCCACCACCCTTGGGGGCATTTCCCATTTTGACCTCGGGACCTCCAGGTTATACTCAGCACAGATGTTCCTGTACACTATGCCGGCCACTTGGTTATGGCGTTCCATGTATGCCTTGCCTGCTAGCATCTTGCACCCTGCTGTTATGTGCTGGATTGTCTCTGGGGCATCTTTACACAGCCTGCACCTGGGGTCTTGCCTGGTGTGATAGACCCCAGCCTCTATGGATCTTGTACTCAGAGCTTGTTCTTGTGCTGCCATGATTAGTGCTTCTGTGCTATCTTTCAGTCCAGCTTTGTCCAGCCACTGGTAGGATTTCTGGATATCAGCCACCTCCTCTATCTGCCGGTGGTACATACCGTGCAGGGGCCTGTCCTTCCATGATGGTTCCTCGTCTCCCTCCTCTTTCTTGGGTTTCTGCTGCCTGAGGTATTCACTGAGCACGCTGTCAGTTGGGGCCATCTTCGTGATGTATTCTTGGATGTTCGTTGTCTCATCCTGGACTGTGGTGCTGACACTCACCAGTCCCCGGCCCCCTTCCTTCCGCTTACCATACAGCCTCAGGGTGCTGGACTTGGGGTGAAACCCTCCATGCATGGTAAGGAGCTTTCTTGTCTTTATGTCAGTGGCTTCTATCTCCTCCTTTGGCCAGCCTATTACCCCAGCAGGGTACCTGATCACGGGCAGGGCGTACGTGTTGATGGCCCGGATCTTGTTCTTACTGTTCAACTGACTCCTCAGGACTTGCCTGACCCTCTGCAGGTACTTGGTGGTTGCAGCTTTCCTAGCGGCCTCTTCATGGTTCCCATTCGCCTGCGGGATCCCCAGGTACTTGTAACTGTCCTCTATGTCTGCAATGTTGCCTTCTGGTAGTTCAATCCCCTCAGTTCTGACTACCTTCCCTCTCTTTGTTACCATCCGACTACACTTCCCCAGCCCGAACGACATTCCAATGTCATTGCTGTTTAGCCTGGTAGTGTGGATCAGTGAATCGATGTCTCGTTCACTCTTGGCATACAGCTTGATGTCATCCATGTACAGGAGGTGGCTGACAACTGCTCCGTTTCGTAGTCGGTATCCGTAGCCAGTCTTGTTAATGATCTCACTGAGGGGGTTCAGGCCTATGCAGAACAGCAGTGGGGACAGAGCATCTCCTTGGTAGATCCCGCACTTGATGGTGACTTGTGCTATGGGCTTGGAGTTGGCCTCTAGTGTTGTACGCCACATCCCCATTGAGTTCCTGATGAAGGCTCTTAGGGTCCCATTGATCTTGTACAATTCTAGGCATTCCAGTATCCAGCTGTGGGGCATTGAGTCATAGGCCTTCTTGTAATCAATCCAGGCAGTGCACAGGTTGGTCAGTCTGGTCTTGCAGTCTCGGCTGACTGTTCTGTCTACCAGTAGCTGGTGTTTTGCACCTCTGGTATTCTTGCCAATTCCTTTCTGTGTCTCGCTCATGTATTGACCCATGTGTCTGTTCATCTTAGCCGATATGATGCCTGACAGGAGCTTCCATGTAGTACTGAGGCAGGTTATTGGTCGGTACTTGGAGGGGACTGGTCCCTTCTTGGGGTCCTTGGGGATCAGGACCGTCCGACCTTCGGTTAGCCATTCCGGGTGTCCCTCGTTAACTAGCAGCTGGTTCATTTGTGCTGCCAGACGCTCGTGGAGTGCAGTCAGCTTCTTTAGCCAGTAGGCGTGAACCATGTCGGGCCCTGGTGCTGTCCAACTCTTCATACTGGAGACCCTTTCTTGGATATCTGCCACCGTGATGGTTACTGGACCCTGTTCAGGGAGGTCGCTATGGTCTGCCCTCAGATCCACTAGCCACTGAGCATTGCCGTTATGGGTTGCGTCCTTCTCCCATATGCTCTTCCAGTATTGCTCCGTCTCCAGCCTTGGTGGTGCTGTTCTCTTATTATTGTTCCCTTTCCACTGAGAGTACACCTTTGCTGGTTCTGTGGAGAACAGCTGGTTTATTCTCCTGCCTTCTATTTCTCTGGTGTACCTCCTCAAGCGGCTGGCCAAGGCTGTGAGTCTTTGCTTGGCAGTTTCCAAGGCCTCAGGTATGGACAGATTGCTGTATTTCTTATGCACCTTCTTTGTCACACCTTTCTGCAACTCCGTTAGTTGGCTAACCTCCCTCCGTGCTACTTTGATCTTGCCCTCTAGCCTCCTTCTCCATGGAGGGTACTGCCCCTTGTGGCTGTTCAACTTGTAGCCAAGCATCTCACTGATCACTGCTGCCGTATTGTAGATCAGCTTGTTAGTGTCGGTAATCGTGGTTGTAGGTATTGTCCGTAGTGCTGCATTAACATCCTCTAGCAGACCTTCTGAGGGTACTTCACATAATCTTGGTAACCGGCTTCGGGGGGTCCAGGTTTCAAGCTTGGCCATGATCCTATATTTCAGGTCAGTTCCTCTCGCACTCAACGATCCTTCTCCTGTCGCACTTGGGGCTATGTACCCAATCTCGGGTGGGTGTGATGATATCTCCCCCCTGACCTGGCGTCCTGACTCCTCCTTGCCGTAGCATTTATGTTGTACCTTGTCAATCTCTAGCTGTGAGAGCAGTCCCTTCTTTCGAATGTTGGAACACTGAGCTACTAGTTGTTTCGCCGTCATTGTGGATGTTGGGTATCGAAGAATCCATAGGTCCCTCATCCTATTCATGTAGCCCATCATTGCATCTTAATATGTAACACAAACCGTTGCACTTCGAATTCTCGCATTTCTGTTTTACCGAGTTAGCCCTGAAGATAGCAGAATTTAATATGCAGCCGTATACTGATGATTCAGTTAAATTAAGGATATACAAGATCCGCAGACTTGGTAAATAGTTACTGTTGTAAATACTTTGTAATGCCAAAAGCATTTATGTGGCAAATATGAAATACTTGAAAATGTTTGCATTTGTATTTTTAGAATTACTGATTACTCCATGATTGCTCACGCTTCTCTTGTTTTGCAGAGAAACTCTGCATACATGTCTCAGATGGCCTTCTTTGAAGAAGTGTGATCCCGGCCCTTTAAAATTGAGGGAGCAGCTGCTGTGACGCTCTGCTTCCTCAGCCTGTTTGGTTAACGTTTACCTGACTGAAGCTAACAGACAGAAACTCTGTTCTTTGGAAAGACTCTGAATCTGTTCTTAAAAATGAACTAATAACACTTGTGTGGCTTCCTGCACAGACTGTTAGATTAAGTTTTGCCACCTGCAACACCTACAGCATGTCAGCATCTAGAAAGAGTGCATTATTGGATGAGCGCTTCTTCAAGATATGTTGCTGAGGAGTTTTTATTTTATGCTTTTTGTTTGGTTTTAATGAATACCTAGCTATAATGTGGTCAAATACAGAACTATGCCTGCTTAATGTTGAGATATCCATTTGTGCCTTAAAATACTTTAAGACTGGGATTGTGTTAAAAAAGAAATTGCGCTGCCACGTTGGCAAAGTTCAGATCAGTAGTGATGTCAGCTGCGATGAATGTCGTAAACAGGGTTCCTTCCACAGAAGCAAAATATTCTTCAAGCATGGGTCAGAGTTCAGATTTACCAACTGTTGTTAAGTAACACTCTGAACATAGACTGTATGTAAATGATGGACAAAGGCTCTGGCCCCAATATATAGAAATCTATGAAAAACAATCTTGCTGCTCATCTTATTTTATTACCTAAACACTTTGGTGATGAAGTTATGGTCTTACTCTAGCTTCTAAGGTTGTTTTGTGCTTTATAAATAACGCCCCCATTTAGAGTGGAACAGATGATGAAATGCATGTGATTTACAGTGTGGTTTCCTTCTGACTGACAAAATACCGTCATACGAGGATGTAGTGCGTCTGGTTTCTCACTCACTCAGATCCTCCTCTTGCTTAAAATGCCTGGTTTTAAAAGGCGTAAACATACATACACGGTGGTGCTGCCAGTGGATGCTTCTCTGCTCCTACTGTCTGGCTCAGGAGATCTGACAAAGATCGCTGACCTATTCATGCATAAAATGCCAGACTTGTGTCCACTTTTGTTGATGTTTTAGTGAAAGAAATGCCAACACAAAGGCAATGGAGAAAAACTTTCCACAAGTGAAAAGTTGTTTCACATATTTTAGTCTTTTAAACATGTTTAATTTGATATGTCAACATCAGTAATCTGACTTTAGGCTAACTTAATGTTAGTAACAGCGACTGAACATTAAGTTATATTAGCTAAAGAGAAAAAAATGGGAAGGTTTTTATTAATGTAATAAATTAGATTTGAACTAAGAATGATATTTGGCTACTGTTGTTGTATGTGTTCTTGTTAGGTACTTCTAAGTAGAGCAGGGCGATATGACCAAAAATATTTATCACGATATACATTTGAAAATTTGCGAGAACGATATAACTGACAATATAATTGACACTAGACAAAATACTTTTCAACTGAAAAACCCCATCAATGTATTTTCACTTAAACAAGCAGCTGTTTTTATGTGCATTAAAGTTATATAAATATTTTACAGTGCAAATGCAAATTCCTTGCTGACAGTTTAACCAAAAGGCATTTCCAGTGGAAATTGGCCGACATATCCTCAGCATAACCATGTATAATATCCACAAAACTTAAAAAGAGGTTATACACACACAATATGGTAATATTATGTTGAAGCACAGTACGTATCGCTCCGCGAGGCTCCTGCCTACGATAGCCCTAATGCTCTGACAATCCATCAAGCGGTGCGGCTTCGTAGCTCAGCAAAGTCGTACTAAAACATTTGACAGATTTTCGAGCGCCGTGCACGACATAAAATCGTTTCAAGGTCAGTAAACACAACCAGAATTCATACATAAGGCACACGGGATTATAAGGGGCACTGTCGATTTTCAGAAAAATCAAAGGATTGATTTTAATTGTGCCGTATTTTCCAAACAACACGGTAATAACAACGGCCCGCTAGCATGCTCTACGAAAAATAGTGCTTTGTTGTGTATCTGACGGACGAAAGCTAAACCAGTTCCACACCACTGAAGTTGCAGCATTTTTACAAACCAATTCTGGTTCATCCGTTTCATTCAACGATCCACTTTCGCTCTTCTCATTCTGCATCGCCGCCATGTGCGTATGTAAACAAAGGCACTGCGCATGCGCGTTTTACCCATATTCTATCGCAATATTTCATTTTCCCGTCGTTGCTCAACATTACACCGGTATTACCGTGAACGGTATGATATAGCCCAGCCCTACTTCTAAGTACTTAAGAAAAGAAAAATCTGCCCGAGTGTACCTGAAGCACAAAGAAATGGACAGAAATATAAATTTATGTACAGAAGAGACTTTGAGCCGCATTACAAGTCAGGAGACTCCTTTGGTGGTCCTACGTGTTTCTTTTACTTGGTTTGTGAAATGCCTTCAATGAAATCATCACACAGGAGCCTGTATTGTTTAATAGAAATGTTGTAAAAGCTTGAGCTCTGCCATTTCAAGGTTTTATATTTTGTACTCTAGACTGCTGATGTGCCTTAATTTTATGTTATTTTATTTTTTGCTGTTACGCCTTAAGACACTAAGATTTTATTTGGTGTCGTTGTGCTTTTTGATCTTAGTATTAGGGTGACTTTAACTTTGTGGGTGATATCTTTCTTTTAATTCCTTGACAGAGTGGCAGATGGATGGCTTTTTTTTTTCTTTTCCCCACATCACGCACTTCTCAGGGTTAGTGTTAAACACCCCACGCCTTCACCGTCAACACCACCAAAGATGCAGTATGGTATCTAACAGTGTTTAAATTAGATAGGTTTAATAATAATACGCATGTAGAAGACTAATGCAGCGATCTTTATATTTCTTTTATATTCTGAAAAAAAGCAGAGGCTGGATGTACTCAGATTGATCGTGTTTGTTTATTTGACCAGCCTATCAGAGAGATTAAATTATGGGCTCAACATGGGGTCGTTACACTAACCTTGGTATTGTGTAAATGGTATTTTCCTTTGAAGTGTTCTTAAGTGTTTTTTCTGTTTTTACCTTATTTATTTGTGCTGTAAGTCCTCAATTAACATCACATTTGCTTGATATCTGTTATTGGGGGGAGAGCGGGTGTTTGTAATTTAGTCTTTTATTTTTCTATAATGAGATTCAAATCCAGTGTTAAAGAATGATTTCACATCAAAAAATGTTGGTTTATGTTTAATTTGAAGTGACAAAATGTTAGTTTCATGAGTTTTGTCATTGATTTGTAACCAAGTTATTTTGTGTATATTATTTCATAACAATGATAATACAACAGTGTGACTGTCCTGCCTGATCTGTTTTCTCATAGATTATGAGTCAGGCATATACACAGCAATTTAAGCGTGAGGAAGCGCTTTCAAAGCAGCTAAGGCTGTGTGATACAATAAATTAAAGTTTGCTAGATCTGATGATGCAGGTGTGGAAATTATCTGTGCATTATAATGTTATTTTGTTTATTAGAAACAAGTTAAAACAGAAAGCTAAACCATGCTAAAATGAAATTAAAAAGACATTTAAAAGAAACTGACAAATTGTCAGTGTCATAATTAATTACAGCAATCAAATATTAGTAAAAAAATTAAAAAGACAATCGAAAGATGTTTATGTAATGGAACAGTATAGCAACACTTGATGATTTGAAGGTGAGAATAATCTAAGACATGGCTGTTTTGTGTTAATAATCCCTGTATTTTGAGACAAACTAAAATCTTCTAAACCTAACCAACAGTTTTGCACACCCTTAATCAAACTAGCAGTGAAAATAAATTAAACAGTAGGAGAAACAACTCCTGGTCTACACGTTTGCAGCCTTTGCATTTCCACCATCAGGTCCATCCATCTGCAGGTCCTGAGGCAGCAAAACAGTCCCAGATCATCATACTACCACCACCATATTTTACTGTTTGTTTGATGTTCCTTTTCTGAAATGCTGTGTTACATTTGGGACACACGTTCCAAAAACTTTTCTCTAGTCAGTCCACAGAGTAGGAGTCTCACAGCTACTCTGCTTTATCAGGTGGGTCCTATTTGAGTGATTTCTTGATTGGAAACAGGTGTGGCAGTAATCAGGCCTGGGTGTGGTTAGAAGAATTAAACAGCTTTCCAAAGATGTGATACACCACAGTCAGTTTATTGCTTTTCCACACAGGGCCATGTAGGTAGGTTTGGATTTTTTTACCCCTTAATAATAAACACCTTCTGTTAAAAACTACATTTTGTGTTTACTTGTTATCTTTGACTAATATTCAAATTTGTTTGATGATCTGAAACATTTAAGTGTGACAAACATCCAAAAAATAAGGAACATTTCATCAATCTAACAAAAATTGTTTTGATACCTAAATTTTGGGGACTATAATAAAGCTATTATAAACTTGCAGCAAGATATAAGTCATGTTTTTGTATCATATTTCAGGGCATCAATCTTCCTCACATTAGAAATTAATACTAAAGTTGTTTGAAAATATGAAGAGAAATTCAGTACCTGGATAACAGTCAGTAAGTGATGATGAACTGATGGTACGATCTAGTCACAAAACAAAAATGTGTGATCCAAACTAATTTCAAATATGTATGTTAGCAGCAGAGGGTGCAGGGCAACACACGTTAATTTTCTAAAGGCCATAGTGATTAAAAATCCTAAAACCTAAAGCTTATGAATAAAACACTACTAACAGAACAGTTTTTATGTCCATTTATCATGATTTCATCTGAAAGAGTGTGAAATAAGTAAGGAGGCAAATAAGAGAAAAACATTATCTTGAACATGATAAATGAGAAGTGTGCTTCTTTATGTTTGCACATCTGTGACTAATTGAGAGCAAAGATCATGTCATGATGGTATGTTTGGCAGTTTCTTTCCTGTTTGTGCCATCTGCACCCAGGTTATCTGTCTGAAACCTGGCTGTAAAACCTGGTCTCCTGGGTCTTGGTTCTCTGTACCTGTAAATGAAAATACTTTCTATTAACTCACTCAAGTCCACTCTTTTCTGTTGTACTCGCTGCAGCCCTGGAATTCCACCTGCCAGCCAGTCACACCTTAGGATACCAATCCAAGAAGCCAGCAACTAAGACTCCAAAACCAAATCACAAATATTACAAGTACCTAACAGTACCTGTGTTACAAGTAACACATTTCATTGCAATGTTGACCCTGTGCTAACTTGCATATGACAAATAAATAAAACTGAAAACTGAAGTACCTTTCAGACTCACCTTGGCCACTCCTACTATCCCCTCTCTTCTCTGGCAGATCTCCTTGTTGCAATTCTGCTGAGACCTTTCAATTAAGCCACTTACCAGCTTCCAGTAAACTAATTCCTGCTTAACAATAAAGCCAAGAAAACTGTATTCAGCCTGAGTCTCATTTGAGCCCAAATGCAGCAATCTGAGCAGAAGTTAAAGTACTGAGATATATCTGCTTTCACCCACATGTGAACTTGATAAATGGTAAATGGTAAATGGCCTGTATTTGTATAGCGCTTTTACTAGTCCCGCCTAGGGACTAGTAAAAGCGCTATACAAATATGACTTTTGATGACTTTTTACACGTCCAGTCATCCACCCATTCACTCTCACATTCACACACTGGTGGAGGCAAGCTACAGTTGTAGCCACAGCTGCCCTGGGGGCGCACTGACTAACTTGAGTGACATCCCATTCTTAATCCATGTGGTTTAATATGATGTCAGCACAACATTTGCAGTCATAACATCTTCAACTGTTCTACAAACATTTTCCACAAAGTTTAGGACAGCGTCTGTGTGCACTATGAGCCTGAGCACCGCCGACCCCGCTCTGTAATTGAAGTGGCCTGTCGCTTCATGGCTGAGTTGCTGTCGATTCCAATTGCTTTGAGATTGTTACAATACCACTAACAGTTGTCTGTGGAATATTTAGTAGTGAGGAAATTTTGTGAATGGACTTGTTGCATAGGTGGTATCCTAGCATTTTACTACGCTGGAATTCACTGAGCTCCTGAGAGCAATCCAATCTTTCTGAAATGTTTGTAGAAGCAGCCTGCATGCCCTGGTGTCTGATGTTATACACCTGTGGCCAAGGAAGTGATTTGAACACCTGATTCAATGATTAAGATGGGTGAATGAATACTTCTGGCAATATAGTGTATATCACAGGTGTCAGAGTTTTACCCCTGATACTGCTGGATAAACAGAAGTTCAGGAAGGAACGAGGTCACACAGAGCTCAAGTTTCCACTCGCGAGAGGGAAGCAGTTGTCTCCAACCCACTTCAACTTGCTTTCCCCCTGCAGGTTGTTTTTATTGGTTACACACATGAATATTCATAAAGCTTGTTGCTGTATTACCTATGAGAAATTACTATAACTGGTTACAAAGTGTGATTGTGCTGTGCAAGCATGGTTATATAATGTGTGTGGTTATATGCAGTGTTGGGAAGGTTACTTTTAAAATGTATTCCATTACAGAATACATGCCCCAAAATGTATTCTGTAACGTATTCTGTTACGTTACTCAATGAGAGTAACGTATTCTGAATACTTTGGATTACTTAACATATTATCATGCTTTTTACAACTACGTGAATGTACTATTGCTGTGATTTATTACTGTTACTGAAGGTCCGCGGCTCCGAACTGTAGTAAAGGGACCTCTGACTAATACGGCGGGGTCCGTGTCGGGCTCATAGCCGAAAAATAGCTTTACTTTGTTGTCTGGGTCAAGTTTTCTTGTGACAGACAGAGAGAGGCGTTGAAAGGCTGCTCCAACGGAACTTATTGTTTTCGGAGGAAAACACGAACACGGTGTACAGTCGAGTCTTAATAGCTTACTTACAACTGGGCTCGTCAGGCTCTCTTCTTGGCTGCAGTGGTTATATACAAGCTATGCTTGTAGCATTCTACCTGTTAGCTTAGCACAACAACAACAACAAAAAGGGCTCTCTCACCCAGGAAACAGGAGAGAGAGAGAGAGAGAGAGCGTCGCCCTATAACCATGGCAACCGTAACGCTGCCACCTGGAACAACAGAACGTAGCTGTCAAACAAAACCCAAACAGGCCTGACCCGCCACAATATGAAACAGGAAAGTACCGCAGTGTAATCCATTTATTTCAACAAAGTAACTGTATTCTAAATACCACCTTTTTAAACGGTAACTGTAACGGAATACAGTTACTCATATTTTGTATTTTAAATACGTAACGGCGGTACATGTATTCCGTTACTCCCCAACACTGGTTATATGATGGGAGTGCAGCTCTCCCAGATTGTTGTTGGTAGAATCTGTTCTTCTGAAGGCTGCTTGTTCCCCTTATCAAGGTCGTGCATGTAGTGATATGCGTGGGTTACCTAGATAGCAAACAGAAGCATTCTAGCTTTGTAAAAATGACAACCTACAACACATACATGAAACCTAACAACAGGTGTCGGACTCCAGGCCTCAAGGGCCGGTGTCCTGCAGGTTCTAGTGATTCCTTGATCCAACACAGCTGATTTAAATGGCTAAATTACCTCCTCAACATGTCTTGAAGTTCTCCAGAGGCCTGGTAATGAACTAATCCTTTGATTCAGGTGTGTTGACCCAGGGTGAGATCTAAAACCTGCAATTCGACATCCCTGGTGTATATAATGGGCTTATATAGTGCTTGAGCTGTGGACAGTGTTGGGGAGTAACGGAATACATGTACCGCCGTTACGTATTTAAAATACAAAATATGAGTAACTGTATTCCGTTACAGTTACCGTTTAAAAAGGTGGTATTTAGAATACAGTTACTTTGTTGAAATAAATGGATTACACGGCGGTACTTCCCTGTTTCATATTGTCGCGGGTCAGGCCTGTTTGGGTTTTGTTTGACAGCTACGTTCTGTTGTTCCAGGCGGCAGCGTTACGGTTGCCATGGTTACAGGGTGACGCTCTCTCTCTGCGTGTTTCCTGGGTGAGAGAGCACCTTTTTGTTGTTGTTGTTGTCCTAAGCTAATAGGCAGAATGCTACAGGCCTCATGGGCAGTGTAGTCCGTGCTGCTGGGAGAATGGACTGCCATACCCGTTATGTGTCTGTGAACACGAGGAGGGAGAAAAAGGCGAGTGGAAAAGTAGGAGTTGTTATCAAGCAAAAACGGGAGCTGGATGCATGTAAATATAATAATAACCACTGCAGCCAAGAAGAGTGCCTGAAGAGCCCAGTTGTAAGTAAGCTATTAAGACTCGACTGTATGCTGTGTTTGTGTTTTCCTCCGAAACAATAAGTTCCGTTGGAGCAGCCTTTCAACGCCTCTCTCTGTCTCTCGCAAGCAAAGTTGACCCACACAACAAAGTAAAGCTATTTTTCGGCTACGAGCCCAACACAGAACCCGCCGTATTAGCCAGAGGTCCCTTTACTACGGTTCGGAGCTGCGGACCTTCAGTAACAGTAATAAATCACAGCAATAGTACATTCACGTAGTTGTAAAAAGCATGATAATATATTAAGTAATCCAAAGTATTCAGAATACGTTACTCTCATTGAGTAACGTAACGAAATATGTTACAGAATACATTTTGGGGAATGTATTCTGTATTCTGTAATGGAATACATTTTAAAAGTAACCTTCCCAACACTGGCTGTGGACTATTGAGGAAAGCGTTAATAACAATGAGAGTTGGGTAGGAGCTGCAAGCTAAACTAAATGTGATCAGAAAATTCAGTTATTCATTTTGAGTTTATTACAGTTTTTTTTTGCTGAGCAATGTAAAGTGTAAGTGATGTATTCTTTTTAGATGACTGATTTTAGATTGTTGATCTGAATACATAACCAGCAAACATAAAATAAATCTGAGCATAAACAGTGAAAGGAGAAAAAAAAGGCATGCTGCTTTGAACCTTTTTTCTTCTTCTTTTTTTTTAATGAGCTCTTTAAGCAAAACCATTGTGCAAAGATGCAGGCAAATATCTTCTTGTTTAAACTACTAACAACTCATAAACAAGTAGTATAATATAATACATTAATATTAAATTGTGTAAGATTAACAGACTTTACATCAAAATATTTAACGTAAATACATTTTAAGCTGATAATTTTCATCTTGAATTTAAGTAGGGCAGATGTTTAAACTACAGAAACCAACGCATCTCAAATTTTAATCACATACAGCATTTTAGTAAATATACATCACTTGTCATTGTAGTAGTGTATGCAGATTTGTGTATTGCGGCCGCAATTGATATTTCCTTTCATTAATCTTCAGTTAGTGGCTCTATGTCTTTCTTGTTGTCGATCCCATTTGCCTTGCCTCTTCTCCATGGAGAAGTGATGGAAGTCATATCTGGAGTGTTTATTTATCTTGAGTAAAAGTAGCAATATGAAGATGAGAAAATATATGCAGTACAATAACCTCTGTGACTGTAGTAGTAGTAGTGTTTTAATCACATTACTTGATTATTTCTTTATGGTTTAGTCACATCACAGTACCATCCAAAGTCCACTCAAGGACACCATCAGAGGTGTGCAAGGTGTAAATATTTAAAACTGAGTTGATGCTGTTTTGGGAAAGCAGAGATCCTTCCATAGACTGTGGCTTCTACTGATGTCTTCAACAGAACAAATCAACAAACGTTTAATTTCCATTTCAACATAGTGCAAAGAAATCAAGGTGTCTAACTTGTCTTTGATTTTTTAAATAAAATTCAGCACATACTAATGACAACAGAGTGATGAAGATTTAAATTTGTGTTATTTATAAGAATTAGCATTTTAAAAACAAACCACAGCTGTGTTGGTAGCCACATCAAGGAACACAGAGACAGAACACATTTTTTATGATAGCTCTGTCAGTAAAAGACTTTTGATTCATGTGCACATTAGTGCATGTAGAAGTGAATGCATGTGAAAGTTTGGTGTTCAAATATTTTAAAATGTTTTTGTTTTCAATCAAGTGTTGAGCAGAAAAAAAACGTCTGTCTTAATCTGAAGAATCCCTGGATGTAAACTAAGTAATTATTTTTGTCAGCACCAGAGGGCGCTACATGACGGAGTTTATTTTTGACTGACAAAACAAATCAAACAAAGCTTGATTAAACCCAAGGAAAGACTTTTTTAAAAATTGTTTATCACAGTTTTATATTTCGAATGAGAGACAAAAGAAAAGGGTCCTTCTCTTAGTCTTAAATCCGATAACCCTCAGTTACTAGCAAAGGTATCAGGTTCACTGCTTTTCATAGTGTGTTATTAAACATATGCGCAGCTATGACTGTATATGAGATCAGGCCTTGAATCTTTTCCTAACTGTTGAACTAAATCACTTGCTTCCAGAGTCATTTATTCACAAAACAGTTTGGAAATCATAAAAATAACAACTTTCCTGGTACCATAGACATCGAAGGGGGCATGGAGAGTTGATCTATAGCAGACATATGGGAGGAAGTCAGAGCACTGAGAGATGGAGTGGTGGAGCTCAGTTTAGAGCTTAGGAACATGGAGGACAGAATAAAGGACAATGGCAAGAAGGTGAAAGTAATAAAAGCTGAGCCGACTAATCAAAAGGTAAATTAAACGCATGCAAGAGAAAATTCAGGTTCACATTTTTCTGTTAAGCGTTAATATAAAGAAATTGGAGATATTTAAGCTACAAATTCAGTTCATTTTAGCTGAAACATATGACCAACTACATTTATAACATTATACTTTAGGCCTCTAGGACATGTAATATTTGAACATGCTTAAAAGGTTTCATGAAAAGAAAAAATGAAAACAAGGTAAGCAATTTCAGGTTGATTACCAAAGAGTCTCTTTGTCTTTCTAGGACTGGGATTAAACACAGGTAATGCTAGGGAACTAAACCAGCTCCTCTCTTCTTTTCTCCTGAGAGCAGAGCTCCAGTGCTCTAGTAGGTGGGATGAGAGTGGGTCAGGCAGAAAAGGAGGTAAGTCTAGTAGCTGGCTTCCAATATCTTTCTACAGAGGGGAATGCACAGATGCATAACTACAGGCAAAGGATCCAGGAACAAGCAGGCAAGTGATAACTTTCAGACTGCCAACATTACTGTACTACAAGTGAACGGTGACCATCTGGTAAGATCTTTAGGTCATGACCATGAACAGAGGTCTTAAACTCTGATATCAAGCATAAAAAAAATCTGACTAACAGCTCTCATTCCAAAATCAAACTTGAACTCAGCTTAATAACCATGATTAATCCTTATCAAATTTACAAAACTTTAGAGTCTGTATATATTTATATTTAATATGCACAGACTGAGTCAAAGTGAGATTGAACTTCTCATTTTCAAATCCATGATTGATCAGCTGGAGAGAGAAAATGCAGGTGATGATTTCATCTCTTCATTCATCACAGATACGTTACATAACTCATTTAACCCGATTTAAGATAAATGATGCATTCCCCTTTGTGTTAGAGAGGCCTTCTATACAACTCTGACAAATGACTTTTACACCAAACCCAACAAAACAGATATCACCCTAAAATTCAATGTGGGGTTCATCAACACTGGTGATTACAGAGGAGGGTTTGGGCCACTGGGGAAAAAAGGTAAGTGGAGATGAGCTTTTTTCCCCCCCCCTTTTCCAGTATTCTGGGGAAAAAAAGTCAAAAAAAATTTGAAATCTCAAAAATTCTGACTCAAATCTCAAAATTCTAAAATTAAAGTCAGAGTATGGATAAACAAAAAAAAAAGACGTTCCTGCTTCTTTTTTTTTTCTTCCAGTGGCCCCAATCCCCTTCCGTAGGTAATGCTTAAAATCCAGCTACAGGTAAATATTGGAAGAAATATTAGTATTACTAGGATTAGGGTTCTGCTATTTCTGTTTTTACTATGTGTGGTAACTCCTGATGTCTTCTAGGTGTAAATTTGATCCTGGCAGGCTTGGTGTTTCTTGCTCCCAGTTGCAGTTGCAGGTGGAGTTGTGCACAAGCGTCTCTCGCTGGTTCGCCTGTGGGTGGAGACTGACTTCCTGGATTTTCCCTTATGCACCCATTCTGAGTTAATCTATCAAGATCCTGCTATTTAAGGACTGGATGGTGCAGTTGCTCTCTGCCAGAGTTGATAAATAGGCTCTCTTTGAAACTAGTTAGTTTACTAGTTTGTAACTTCACTTCTCTAAAAGCTGAACCGGTTTCCCCAGAATCCAATGAGGAATTTTGTAAACAATGTTAGTCCCACTCACCTGAAACATCTTGCTGAACTCCAAACCTGAAAGAGGAAATCCCTAGCCAAGTAAGGCCACTAAACCTGATCTCGGGATCCTTACACCTAGCACCCTTTAACTTCTCTCCTCTCTGGCAGTGACTCTGTTTGCAAGATCTTTATTGACTTTTAATAAAAATTTCAAAACTGCAGTGGGTATGTGCAGTCTGCTCTTTGAGTCTTCTTTTAGCCCAAACATGACAACATACTGGTAATTGCTGTGATACAAATCTGTAAAACAGCATGTTGTAAAGTCTGAACAATCCCCTCTTTTCCCATGCCATCCCATTTAAAAAAAAATCCTTGAAATCCTGAAGTTCCATTTTGAAACCTTGTAGTGAGGATGTGCCAGCAAGGGGTGTGTATTACCGAGAAACGCCACGCTAACTGGATAATGTATTATCAATTATAAGTCATTAGCCAGTGAATCTACCCTGGGTAATCTGCCTTTTTGACATGTAATATGATCAAAATTTACTAAATGGACTTAATGTTGGGTTTTTTTCAGTGTGACCAATAATGACTGACAGCGGAAACTCAATGGAAAAGTGTTTACGGAGGCCAAGTCAGAGAGCCGTTTTCCCATAGACTTCTACAATACCTGAAGTCTTTTTGCAACTACAGCTTTGTACTTTGCAGGTGTCATTACAGCTGGGGGAAGTTTAGCTATGATAATGCAGGAAATGTTGGAGAAGCTGACTGGAAATGGGACATTAGCCTGGACTTTTAAGATTAGCCATTCTTATGGTTCTTTGTGGAGGCTGCTGGGAAATTCCCATGATGCACTCAGTGTTTCTTCTTCACTCACCTTTTTTACTTCTGGCATTTAATCATGAGCTATTATTAATCTCTGGCTCTCTTCTGCAGTGTTACTTTGTCTTGTCTTCCTCCCCTCAGCTGATGGCCTCCCCTCCCTGATCCTGGTTCTCACTAAAGTTTCTTCCTGTTAAAATTGATTTTTTCCTTCCCACTGTTGTTAAAATGCCTCCTCATAGGGAGTCAAAGAATTGTTGTCCTTTTCTCTGTTTTCACTGTATTACTGTAAAGTCTTTACCTTAAATATAGGGTGAATTTTACTTGAAACTCTGTTTTTCACAAACCCTAAACAAGCAGTTTTAATGTCTAAGCCAAAGTGGGTAATCCAATGGCTGAACTTTAGTAAATTTTCATTTTCAATTTCAGTTTAAGTTTTAGTTTAGTTTTGTTTAACTATAATAAACTTGGTTAGAGATCATGTTACTATATTGTTTTCACTTTCATGTCATTATTCTTCCTAACGTTAGAGACAGATGATAAATCCTTTCAAAATAGAAGCCGTTCCTGACAAAATATCACTAAGTGATAAGTTGGGAATAAGATGCAGCCCACCCAAGCAATCCTCAAATCCAAAGTAATTTTAAGCATGTTTGTTAGCAGCTAAGGCTGCTAGACAATACAATTGAATTTTCGAAAGCCTTAGTGATTAAAAATCATCAACCCTAAAGCTCATAAATAAGTGAAAACTTAATAACAGGGGAGTGTTTATTCATCCATTTATCATAATTTCATATGAAACAATGTGAGATAAGTAATGAGGTGAATAAAAGAAAGAGGCACTTCTCTTGGACTTAATTTATAAAATAACTCTCAGTCACACTAAAAGGAGTGAGCATAATGATGTGTGCTTCTCAGTGTGTGTTATGAAACATTATGTATGCACAGCTGTGACTGAATGAATTAATGTGTATGAAAGCAGCTTGAGTTTTTTTTTCACTAGCACAAAGATCAGATCTTAAATCTTCTCCGAACCCGCGTTTCCCATTCAAACTTAGTTTGAAGCTCACATACAGTGCTGTGGAAAAGTCCTTTTTTGAATATTTGCCACACTAGACTAGTCACATTAGACAAAGATCAACTGAGTAAATACAAAATTCATTTTTTAAAGCGATTGTCACCCCAACATATTATTTGTGAATAACCACATTTTGTGTAAAGCTGAATTAAATTTTGCCTGATGATTGCCAGACCTGTTCAAGAAGAGATAATCAAGAAATCGCTGTCTGGCGAGCGATCTAACGAAATTCAAGGCGAGATGAGAAACAAAGTCACTGAAAATCTGTTTTTTACTGTTATAAGAACAAAAAAACAGAATTTTGTTGTATTTGTTTTCACATGCCAATACAAAATAAGCTTCACATCTTCAGGTAGTCTTGATTTATTTTTGGTTTGCAGATTTTTTTGTTGTTTTTTTTGACTCAGAGGATCGTATTGTCTGTGCATCCGCAATGACTGAGTGCATCTGAAGGTTTTAAACTTACTATGCGTTCCACGTATGTGGACTTGATTCACATAATCAGTATGTAAGCCATCATGCAGGATGATTTTCACAACACTCACAAAGGTTTAACTCCCTCCTGTGGTCCTTGCTCTCTGGAATGGGAACTTGTTGGCATGAGTCTATTTCATTCTTCTTCCACAATCCCACTTCAGAAGTAAACTCACAGGGAGAGGCTTCAGCAGTGGTGGAAGCTGCATTTGGATCTCTTATTGCTCATAAGTAAACATAACATTAGAATGCAACAGTGGAAAAATACAATATATGCTACAGTCACACAAGGGAAAATGGTGGTTGGGAACCACTGCACAAAGAAAATTAGTGTGACCATTTGCAATGAACTTGCTGTCTTGTTCCCTTTTTAAATAGTTGCTTGACAAATGGAGAGCAGATGTAGGGTGAAGTTTGCAGATACATGCAATTAGTTTGTAATGATACAGCGAGTAACTGAGATAAATCAGTCAAAATCCCAAATGTCTTTCAAACTGCTTAATTACTTGCAGCCAGAACCCCACAGAAATTCAGACATTCTTCCACAAATAGTGACATGGTTGCTGTGATTTAACTGTAGAATGAAATGAGGGCTTGACAGCTTTGATTTTAAATAGGAATAGAACCAGAATAGAACCAGTCGCCAACCAGTTATGTCGGGTATCCTACTGCAGAGAGACGTGACACAGATGAGACACACCCATCAGCACAGACTGACTCAGACTGGTTGCAACATGTTTGTCACAGTTTTTAAATTAGACTGCCAAACCTTTGCCAGTTTCTCTGAGAGTGATTGCGGTGCATCTGAATTGGACTGCAATTCTTTGGAAACAGGTTCATCGACAGTGGTCCCCAGCTTGTCCTCTGGATGAACAGTTTAAACTGTTTAAATTCCAGGTTTGCTCAGGTGAAGTTCATTCTATACTTTCTTCATTGTTAGCTTAACAATGCTCTTTAATTTTTAAACTGATCATATCTGAATTTCAACACAGGACTTGCATTGCAGATTTTCTGTTTCCTTGCTGCAGGGTTTCCCCGCTTTTGTTTGCTTTTACTTTCATGCAAAGGAAGCTGGAATGAGGTGATCTGGTTGTTTCATAGTAATATATATATAAAAAAACCCCTGAAACATACGTTTATTATTACTATAGGGGCTTTTGTCTCATTGACAATGATAGATATGCCAGGATGAGATTATGATTACACAGAAAAAAGGATTTTCAAAGAACTAAAGAAGAGTGCGGGAGATAAGTGGGCGAAGGAGAGGGTTTCCTTCACAGGGATTCATCACAGCGTGGTGTCCAGCAGCCACAGGAATATCAGATTTGGGAGAATGAGTATCATTCAGAGAGTTCATTTTGCCTGGAGATTGGTTTTCTACCTCTTTAACTCTGGACACCCTGAGACTGTTTCTTCCATCTGTTTTAACTGCGATCTGTCCCACGGCATTTGGCACACAGATTAGAGTAAGAGTGGAGAATGGGCAGGGGTACATTTAGAGACTGTGAATTGCATTCAAGGCAGGGCTGACTGGAGAGGAAGGGACACGGAGATATAAAGGAGTGAAATCACGTTCTACACGGCGAGAATGAGCGAATAGGCCTTTGAAGGGGTTTTTCTGTGAAGGCATTTAAAAGAGTGAAATAATTGGATGCTGGAGGCCTCGTCTCAGCAAAAGCAGGAATGCAAACCTCATTCTTTTCATGAGTGTGCTGCATGTGAAGGAGGCAAAGTGAAAGGTGCTGTCATCCAACGAAATTGCAAACAAGAGGTTTTAATATTATCTTTTCCCATTAGACCATATCAATCTAAGCAAAATCATTTTTTTCTGCAAAATTTGATCTTGGGAAAAGCCAAGTTATCTACGGGTATCAAGGGATGTACACAGTGTATTGCTTTTTCCCAGATATTGATTTTTTTCCATCCTTTCATGGCTATTCTGCTTTGAGCAGCCATGTGCTGCCCTGCTTTGTATCATCCTGGTGAACCTGATGATAAACTAATGAATTCCTGAGAAAGAAATGAAATCAGAACACTTGAATGTAATCCTGTGACTTACTCTAGCAGCAACTGGGCTGTGGTTTATAGAACAATACAGCAAGGACGGACAAGTTCATCTTTATTCATCCCTTTTCTGCTGATGACAACTAACTGAAGCTGAGCTTAGGTTATTTGACCCATTTCATTCAAAAGTATCACTGTTGAACACCTTAAGTTTGAAGTAGTGTTGCAGTGTTGGTTGATTGGTCTCTAACCTGCAGATATATGCCTCATTTGCAGCGGCTACTGAATACAGACACCAACAATATTTATTTATCGTAACTGTAAGTCATACTTTATATTCTCCAACTCTTCAATTATTAGCTTATAAACCAACGTTTAAAAAGAATGTTGAAATGTAAGTCATTGGCTTTTTTCTATCAACTGATACCCTGTCCTCTTAATTTTTTTGAACATCAGTAGTGGTAGTGAGCATAATGGAAAAACATGCACTGGCCACTGTTCAGCTGCATGTTAATGCAAATATCTCATTAGCCACACATATGACAACAGAAACTGTTGATCTCCTGGGATTTTCCCACACAACCCCCTCTAGGGTTTACAGAGAATGGTGGATAAAGAGAAAATATCTAGCGAGCAGCAGTTTTCTGGGTGAAAATGCCTTGCTAATGCCAGAGACCAGAAGAGGATGGCCCAACTGATTTGAGCTGACATGAATATGGCAGTAACACAAATAACCACTCATTACACCCAAGATATGCACAACACATTGAACCCTAGGGCAGATACAGCGCTGAAGTCTAGACCAAGTGCCACTCCTGTCAGCTAAGAACAGGAAACTGAGGCTACAATTCACACAGGCTCACCAAAATGGCACAGTAAAAAACTGCTTTCTCTCTGAGTCTTGACTTCCTCTGCAGCATTCAGATGGTTTTCCATAAAGGACAAATGCATGAAAGCATGGATCCATCCTGCTTGTATCAACAGTTCAGGCTTATGGCGGTGTTATGTTCTGGGGGATATTTTTTAACTGATATCCACGAAGTTATCAGTTAAAACTGAAAATTAGATATGTAATATGAAGCAGTAACAGGCACAATTTTTATACATGTGTATATATTTTCTTGACACAGTTTGCACCCTTTAATACAAACTGACCATCATTTCAATGCCACAGTCTACCTAAGTATGACTGCTGTATGTTTTTTGAATTTTGACAGTTAAACACAAAATACTATTGATATTATCACATGTTGACTGTCTAGTCAGTAGTATTTGAATCTTTACTTTGTTGCTGACTGGTGATAGTCATGAAGACACCAGGTACACGGATACAACTGCAGTATCAACACCACACACACAAACAGGCAAAGCAAAGGAAAATATAAATATATCCCAGAGTATTTGCATAAACATGTTATGCATGTGTGTGTGTGTGTGTGTATTTGGGTGTGTCTTTCTGTGTGTGCACCATTTTTCTGTACCTTGCAAGGTCAATGCTGTTCATCAGTCATCTAGGCCATTGGGATTCCTCTAATCTGTCAAAATCTGGCATTACTTGACTCCATGGAACAAGTAACAGATGTAGGCTTTCTGTTTTATACCTACAGGGCTTGTTTCAGTGCAATTTATATGCGTGGTTGTGCGTTACTTTTATTCCGTCTGTGGTTTGCTGAGACAAACCTATTTATGAGTATTTCATTTGTGATACTGCAATCACTGCAGCCGCAGAGCGGACTAAACAGGAAGGAAAATGAGAGCTTCGTGTTCCATTTAAATTGACGCAGAGAGTACAGCTAAGGAAACCAATGGTTTTCTTGTGGTTTAAATGGGCCGTTACAGAGCCTTTTTGGTGCAACTAAAAAAGAGGGTCTTCTTTAGCTGATAAACTTTGTCAATGAGATGCAAATCCATGCAGTACTGAGGAGAAAAAGAGCCAGCGGAGCTGGGCAAATTCACACACACACACACACACACACACACGTACACACACACACATAAAAGCCTGACTTTCTTCTTCAAACATGCATGCGTTTTCTGAGACACTGCATAGTAAAATGTCTGCCTGCTTGATCAGTCACTTAGTGATTCACACACCATCAGTGTCATCTGCAGCACACAAAGCCGTCTGGGCAATCCTAAACACAAATTGAATCAAGCCAATCATCCTCACAAAATCCAATCATTCTGCAATACAGATATTCCATGTGGGGCTTTATTCAATAAAAAAGGAATTATATTCCAAAACATGATATATCCATTTCAGATTTAAAATATATAACCAAAAGTTTCGGTTAACTCAGAGGGGTTGATGAGATTTAATTTGTAAATGCTATTATCACAATCAATGTTAAATGTTCCTGGAGGTAAATCCAGCAGAGCTGCAGTTACAAAAGCAATTAGTGTAAATTAGAAAAGCTTTAGTGTAAAAGCTTTAGAAAAGTCAACACTTTGAAACTTGAGGATTCGTAGAATTTGTGCCATTTTGTCTTCGGTAACGAGGGCCTCAGCCTGAGAAGACAGGCAATTACTGTGACACCGACTCGAACATCAGTGAGTGCAAAACCATTTTGTCACTCCTGCTTTTGATGTGTGACTAATTTTATGGATCTGAAAACACAATGTATTTTTGTTTACTTCTTCTTCTTCTTTTTTTTTAAAATAGTGGCTGTGAAATATTAAGTATATGAATGTTTTTAAAAGAAATACATAAATTTCTTGATATGTTTGGAATATACCGGGCTGCTAGCCTTGGGTTATTTGACACTGAGGTAGAGGTCTTTCCATATTTGCAGTTGCGAAGAAAAGTAATGGAGGAAAAGATACAGTAGAAGTTCAGTGCGTAACAATTTTTGGTAGTTACACATGTTGACCCTGGAAAGTGAAGCTATATGCCATGCAATATGAGTATAAGATTAGTGTGCTCATAACCAGTGTTGGGATTGTTGCTCATGTTATAACACACTACTTGTTACTTTTTAAAAAAAAGTAATTCAGTAAGTTATTCAATTCCTTGACAAAGAGTGTAACTTATTATACTATGTATTACGTTACTTTTGTGTTACTCCATAAGATAACATAATAATTTATATGAACAATAAAAATCATTTTGCAGCTCTTTGGTTTAAGAGAATAGCTCTAAAATACACTGTAACATAATTACAAGTAAAAATTATAAACCTTAGGCTTCATTTCCACAGACCAACACAAATCTCTATCCTATATGATCTTTCTTTAGCATATGAACACAAAAATGACAACACAAATTGGTTGAAAACCAGCTCAAAAAGACTTCTGAATGATCACCACAATGAATTTACTTTTACCCCCCGCCACACACACACACACGTACACACACACACACGTACACACACACACACACACACACACACACACACGTATACACACACACACACACACACACAAATGTCAGTGTTTGCCAATTAAAAAACGCTGTATAGTCACATATAATTTTCCTCCTCCCAGAACAATCGGCTGATTGTAGTGTAAGTGTGCAGGAAGAATAATTCAGATTCAGATAATTGAAGAGCCTTTGTTACACAAGTAATGACATCATTCTGATTTAAAGTAATCACTGAATTTAGTACAGTAATGTGTTACATTACTGCATTACTAAAAAGATTTCATATGAGCAATGTCTTACTTTGGAATGTGTTACACCCAAGACTGCTAATAACAGTGCAATACTTCATTGGAAATGCTATACACTGCAGACTAAATGGTTTCTATCTTGACTTTATAGAGGGGCCACCAATCAGTTTTCATCCAGTCACTGGAAAATGTGTCAGTGAAGATGGTGTTGCCAATGCTACCACTAGTATTGGCTAGATAGCCACGCATTGCTAGGTAGCTGCTTTCTAGCGATGGCATTTTGTGTGTTGTCTGGATAAATTGTACTTGATGTAGAAGAATTTAGGGTAACACGCGTAGCTCAAACTGAGGCTAAACAAGTTGTAAATCTTCACAAAAAACATCACAATGAAATGTTGCTATAAATATTTAGTGCAACTTGTCATGTTTAGAGAGTTTGAGATACCATTATCCTGTATAAATGTACCCACTGTGATGGTAAAAAAAACCAATTTGTTTCTCATCAAAGAACGGCAAACAATGTCTCAAATGAGAGATACTGGTTTTATAACCCTAAAAAGGCAAAATTATTATGTATGTGTAATAGACACACCGGTCCACCGTGTCCATTTCACAGTTTGCCTCTCCAAAGCATGAAATGTACACGCATGCAGAAGTTGCAGTAAATTGCTGCAGTAACAGCAGAGGGAGATATTTTATTTCAACCCAACATGAAAATAATGACGAGAAAGTGTTTAAACAGACATTATTAACACATTTACATGTAAATACATATTAGCTGCAAACGTTTTTTGCTCACTACCGACTTCTTGGGTTCAAATATATTATCTTCCCCTGCTGGTAATGCAACTTCTGTATGCAGTAATGTGGTTTTTGAAAACATGTCCAAATCTAAATGGACATGGTAGACCGAAGTGTCTATCACAGGCTTTGTCGTGATAGTGCTGCTTGGTTGTGTTTAACTGTTACTAGTGTTACGGCCCTAGCAGGGCCTCCTCCTGAAGTTGCCTGTGTGGGCGTATCCTACCAGCTCTCCTTTTCCTTTTCTTCTCCCTTTTCAGATCCCGGACGAGCCCCCACTTGTTACGTTCCCCTAACAGGTTCCAGGCTGTCAGGGGGGGAAGGCAGCTGTACAAGAGCAAAAGGTGACACCTAAGGCAGGAGAGCTGATAGGACACGCCCACACAGGCAACTTCAGGAGGAGGCCCTGCTAGAGCCGTAACACTAGTAACAGTTAAAGACAACCAAGCAGCACTATCACTATTGTAACACTAGATTTTCATCCTTATGTGGCAGCAATATTAACTGAAATTTCAGTAAATAATCAAAATTAAGTGCTATTAAATACTAGTGGTGTGCGATACTGCAGATTTTGGTATCAATCCAATACCAAGTAAATATGGGCCAGTATGGCCGATACCGATACTTTTCAATAGTAACGGTATCGTCATTGAATTGTTAAATCTCAATTAATTTTCATGACCTTAAGTGTTTTTTGTGATGTTTACTTTATTATTATTATTATTATTATTATTATTATTATTATTATTATTATTATTATTATTATTATTTATATAATAGTTAAAACCCAGGACATATTAGCACAAAGTTTATAATTAAATAGAAAATGCTTTATTATCATTTTTTTTTTTTTTTAGAAAACTTAAATAAAAAGTGCACGCAGACCAGTAAACAAATTAAAACAAACAAGTACTGTTGAGAAACTATAATACAAAACTTACAATTAAAATTCTCAACAACAAAAACAACAACTGGTGAAAATATAAATAATATGTAAACAACTTACACAGACTGAAACAATGAAAAGATGTCCAAGTTGCAATTTCTTCACTTGCAACTCTTTTAGTGAACCAGAGACCTGAGTCTTTTCTTGTTTTTAATTATTTAAAAAACAGCACCTAACAATATGGATGATACTTTATGACACACTACTGAGAATGAAATGAATGTTATCTGTGTTCCTGCATGCACTCAGGGGGCGCTATGATCTTTCCCAGTCACTGAAAACAAGCTGTATGGTCACTGCTCATTGTTCAGAGGTCATACTGTGTTTTGCTTTGCTCCGCAGATCTTGTGAAGTGGATGGCTCTGTTAGATTAGATATTGATTTCATGTGTGATCTTATGTAGTCTTATTTTTTCGGTCTCCCTATAATCAAGTTACCTTAATAGACTTATAGTTTTTGTAAGCTGCAGGTCATTCTTTGATAGCAAGTAGCTCGAGGCATGTTGATAATTAGCCAGCAGATTGTTAAATATTTGATGTCTTTTTCCTT